>NC_040909.2:128409339-128717172 GCF_004126475.2 Phyllostomus discolor | reverse complement strand
AATATCTCTGAAGATGAATAATCCACTAACTTTCTAACTACCCAGCTACTTTAGTCACATTTTTAAAAAGTAGATAAAGCCCTGTCTGGTGTGACTCAGTGGATTGAGTGTTGGCCTGTGAACCAAAGGGTTGCTGGTTCAATTCCCATTCAGGGCACATGCCTGGGTTATAGGGCCAGGTCCCCAGTGAGGGGTGTGTGAGAAACAACCACATGTTGATTTTTCTCTCTCTCTTTCTCCCTCCCTTCTCCTTTCTGAAAAAGTAGATAGAGGTTCAAGTATACCTTCAGTTGGATGTTTGACACTCAATCAAGAGAAAGCTCTAATGTTTCAGCAGCTACCTGACTTTGTAAGGGAATAAAATTGAGGGCATTTCTTCAGCAAAAGGCCAGCAGTAGGACATAGCGGGACAGGAAGCCTTGGAACAGCAGTGGGTAACAGGCTTGGAAGGGGCTTGGTGCAACTCGGGATTGACTGCATTTCAAATGTTCTGGAAGGTCTCTGCCACGTGGCACCAGGCTCGTGCACAAGGGTCACACGGGCCTTTCGCCATTCTGTTCCCTCCGCCAGGCCTGGAGAACACCTTCTCCTGCCCAGCCCCTGAGATGGCATTCACAAACATCCCTCTCCACTCTGCCAGAGTTCTAGAAAGATGGGAGGGCAAGTGTGAAATCCGGAGGCATGCGGTATAAAACATGCCCCTCTGCATGGCCAGAGCAAAGAGGGGAGGGAAAGAGAGGAGAGCAATGGGGCCAGAGAGGTGGGCAGCAGGCAGCAGGCAGCAGGCAGCCGGCAGATCGTGCAGGCACTCAAGTCACCGGAAAGGGACTTCATTTTACCTCAAGAGCAACAGAAGGTCACTAAGGGTTCAACAGGGGTACTTCATCCTCTCCCTGTCTAGGGATCCAACCCCCTTCTCTCCACAATCCCACCACTCTCCCCTAACAGTCACACCTGGGACCCCTCTCGTAGTCTGAGCTGAGTACTTAGCCAGGCGAAACATCACTAGGCTGTCAGTCATAAGTTGCCAGTCGCTCCTCTGACTAGACAGGCCCAGCGAGGCCCCTGCAGCAGATGCTCCCCGAGGACGTGTGGCTTGACCAGTGCCTCCTAGTCCTGCAGCTATAAGGTGAGACATCTCAGGGGAACGGGGTCTTTTTGTGTCTTGGCAAAGATCCTGCCTCCACATGCCCTTGACTACTCAGATCTCAGAGGCTGCCTGGGAGGAGCAGGTAAACCTGGATGGAGGCCTGGGCATTACCTGGAGGAAAGGGATAGAGACCCTTTTGGGTGCAGTGTTATTAGAAATATTCTGATAGATGATGTTTGTCTCTGACTGAGGTTCATGGGCTGGAAAGAAAACAAGGAACCCCAGAATGGTGATGGAGGGACAGGGGGATTCACCATGAAAATCAGTGAGTCTGGTTTGGTGGTCGGTGCCCAAAACCAAGCCAATACCATGGCTATGGAGAAGACCAGCACTGGTCCAGGGTATGGCCGAGGTTGGAAGCCCCTCCCAACTCAATGTAGCCTTGATACTATAAGGGCTGAGCATCCAAGTTCAAACCAGGGGGTTATAGCTTGTGGAAGCCCTAGGACCAGTCTTCGTCAAAGAAGGACCCTTTCCAATGAAATATATTTTTGAGTGACAGAAGCAAAATCTGTGACTACAAATAGAATGATCTTGTCCCTTTGTCTACTGCTCTTTGTGCTTCCAGAGAAACTTGAGAGTAGGAAGGCAGGCCTTCACAAAAGACGAGCTGAACATTCTTGTAAGTTGCTTAAGCAATTGCTCGGAATGGTCAAAGACAGTGTGACTTGTCTGTAACGCAAGCTAACGAAGCAGGCCATGCCCTCACCTATTGCTTGTGTCCGTCTCTCCGCCATTAGGCCAGGTGTGGCATACACTTTACTGTTTTGCACATGCTGGGTATTCGAGAGGTGTTTGTTTAATAAAATACGTAAAACGCTGTCAACCGACAAGGCAGCCCTGGCCCGTTAGCTCCCAGTGACGAGGAGCTTACTACCTGGCAACCCCATAGACCGATGACCACGAATACTCTCCAAACACGCAACAAGGGGAAAGGAGAACTTATGTTAGTGTCTCCAAGGCAAAAGAGTTCAGACTGAATCATAATAGAATGATGCGATTTTGGTCCAAAAGAGATGAAATAAGAAATAGGACATGATTCCCATGTCTATTTTCGGCAGAATGACTAAAGAAAAGAGGTTGAACAGAAATAGGGGCTGCAAGACGAATTTCAGATACTCGATGGGAGGGGTTATCCATGACCTCAAGCCCAGGTGTCTGCTCATGGGTTCAGGGATCAGAGGAAGGAAGGGAAGACCGAGGAGATGACAAGGTAGCCCAACATGACCACCACCCTTCCCCCCACCCCTTCAACCCAACAAGAGGACCCATTCTCATCAGTTTTATATATTGAGGAGTTCAAGTAATAAATGAACTTTTTAAGCTTGAAAGCCACTAATCAAGATCAACCTATTCCTTCAACAGATAGGGAAACTGAGCCCCAGGGAAATGTAGGAAATGGACCAAGTATCGAGGTCAGACACCCATTTATTGACATTGCTGTGCCGTCTGGGTGCCTGTTGGTCCTGTGCTCGCCCCGTAGGACTACTGAGGCCTCAGCAAGCACCAGCTCCTGCAACTCAGGCCAGGCTCACCGATAACAGGCACCTAAATCCCATTCATCTAAGAGTTCCCTCTCTCCCTCAACAGAGCTTTCCTTCCCAACTCCTGGGTATTACATAACATGCTCCAAGGGCTTAAATATGATAGCCAAGTGACTTTTCTCTGTATACATAAAAACGGGGAAAAAAACTGAAAGAAAATTCACATCTATGAAGAGCAAAAGTAGTTCACTACTGACAGAAAAAAAAGCTATGGTGTTTCAAATATGACCCACAAAGGATTTTATGTCCTTTCCATGCTTGAGTTCCTTAATGGCTTCTGCAGCCAAGAGGAGGAAAAATCTACTTCACTCGGAGTTGATTACTTCCGAGAGTGAAAACTTTAATTAGTGAAATCAAACAAAGCTCTCTCATCAGTCCAACCCTGAAATATAATGAGGTAACTCATTGCAATTACAATCAGCTTCCAGTCATCCACACCCCGGGCACGATCTCAATGTAAAATAAAAAAATCCCCACCAGAAACACATTCCTCCAGTTTTCACCGACGTCCGTCACAGAAGGAGTAAATCCGAGGGCCCCTCTATCATGCACGCAACCAACCCTGACTCAGAAGGCCGTGTGGGGAGGCTTGATAAGCAGCTCGTCTCGAGGAAGCCTTTTCTGTGAGACTTATACAGGGTCTCAGAAACGACAGAGCCCCATCAAACCCTCTCTCCCTCACGCAGCCAAGAGGCTCTTGAGGCCTCTGCTCAGTTTCCTCCGAAATTACTTTTGCAGACGCTGGAGTTGGGGCCTGTCGGGTGGGAGGAGGACGCTCGCCCCGTCCTGCGGAACGCCTCAGAGGCAACTGTCCATGTGGTCTCAGCTGCCACTCAGGACCCAGGTGTGTGCAGTCCCAAACACGCAGAGGTGCCCCAGCCCCGTTCTGTCCTTCCCCCAACTTGGAAACACCGAAGAAAAGGCTCCAAAGCCAGGGCTGGTCCTGGGCCTCAGACTCAGGGGACTCTCGGGGGAGACGACTCCACACACACAGCGAGGGGACCCTCACTGACCCCCAGTCTGCCGCAGCAACACCAGAGCTGCAGGAGCCCCTACACTGAACTTACATGTAACCACGACGTGTCCATACACATACCTGCTTAAAGCCCTGTAAGCCGCCCGCACTGAACAGAAGCGGGATGCAGCCCAGACCTGAGGATGTCAACGGTGACTGTGTGTTCTACCTGTGAGCCGGTCTACCCTCCCCCGAGCACTGAGCTGCAGGTGGGACCCCAACAGAAACCCCATGAGGGGAGGAAGATGGTGGCATTTCCAGAGTGCCCTGGGTAAGACTCGGGCACGGGTCCGACTGTGGCCCCGTGATACCACTTGTAATCACGTGCCCGGGAGCAAACTGGACAACCTCCCTGCGCCCCCATGTTTCCTCTGCAAGACGGGTATCCACGAACCCCTACTTCACAGAGTATCAAGGACTAAGTGGGCTTATATAGGCAAAGCGCTTAGAGCAGCTCCTGGCAAATGAGAGAAAACAGCTACTATTATTCCTTAGACAAGAAAATCGAGGCTCAGAACAGTTAGGCGACGTGCTCGAAGTCGCCCGGCTAGAAAGCCGCCACTCTGGGGCGCGGCCAGGCCCCCTCACGGTCCATCCAGACCACACTGAGATGGAGCCAGCAAAGAGCTATTCATTGGATGATGGATAATTTATTCGCTATATTCATCCATTCAATTATTTAATTATCAGTCTTCAAAGTGCTCCGGGACAGGCATAATAGCTGCTGTTCATTGCGCATGCAGGATGAGACAGGCATTGGCCTGAAGGTTCCACTACATTTTTTTTTTCATTTAACCACCCCAGTAGCCACTGACATTTCCATCTCTTTTACGGATGTGGGAGCTGAAGTCTAAAAGGTTAGTAACCTGCTTAAGGCCCCATGGCCACAAGCTGCAATTGAGCTCTGGCCTGACAGGCCTCCAGTCCGTGCTGCCTGGCAAACGTGGGTCAGAGCCACAGTTTCCCAGCACCTAACAAGAGGTCCTGTGCAGTGCCCACCTTCTCAGACGCTGAACACTGCCGTTCAGAGAGGCTGGGGAACTTGCCCACAGCCACACTGCGCCCTGTGTTGTGTGCTCTGCTCACTGTCTGGGACCTCACCCGTGTGATGGCCCAGGTCTCTAAGAACAAGGGGAGCAGCTCCCCCTCCCCCCATCATGCTACCGGCCCTGCCCCACCCCCTATGGGCAGCTGGGAGCCCAGACTGCAGCTGAGAGTGCGGAGGAAACTCAGTAATAAGAAGCAGAGCAATGGGCCTCACCTTGACCAGCGAGGGCTCCCAGCCGTGCCCAGAAGGACTCACACTCACTGATTCCTCAGACCTGAGGCAGGTCAGCGGGGGAGGAGGCACGGCGCCCAGCACTAGTCTCCGGAGGAGAAAGGCTCCTGGCCCAGAACGCTGTGGCCCAGTGGGGTGGGTACCGGGCTGCCCCATCCCAAGGGGCGGTGCCTCCCAGGAAATGCCCTGTCTGAGTGTTCGCCCAGCAGCGCCCTATCTCTGTTTGAAATTCTGCGCCCTCTGCGTGGCTTGGCCGCCAGAGCCCAAGACTCTGATCAGCAAACACAGCAGCTCAGAGCAGGTCCGGAGAGGAGGGGCCCCCAGGAGTTTTATTCCAGGTCAGGGGGCCACAGGTCGGTCAAGGCACAGAGAACCCTTGCTCCAGACAGTGCCCCAACGCATTTGTGATGCATTCATGTTGTTCACTTTAAGACTAATAATGGTTAACATGCAGAAAGCATTTTACTTGGGTCCAGTTCTAGACGCTTTTACAAGTACTAGCCTCTTTAAGCCCCACAGCAGCCCCGGAGGTAGGTATTGCTATCGAGCCTCAGAAGGGTCTCACAGAGGCCACGTGACCTCAGAGCCTGTGGCCTCAGGCCCTCCGTGCTGTGACATTGCATTAGGACTTACGTTCTGATGCTACTTCAAAGATATCAAGTTTACAAAGGACAAAAATGAATAAAATTAAAAGAAGGTATTTTTGTAGGTCAAATGCCTCAGAAACCAGGACCGGTAGGGGGCTGAATGGTGCCCCCTCCCTCCCAAAAAAGATATATCCAAATTCTGGAAACTGTGAATGTTCCCTTATTTGGGGGGGGGGGGGGGGCAGGGAACGTCTTTGCAAATGTAATTAGGTAAAGATCTCAAGATGAGATGATTCTGGGTTACCCGAGTGGGCCCAGGAACAAGAGTCCTTCCAGGGAAGAAGAAAGAAGAAGTCACAGGGAGGAGTGACATGAATACCAAGGCAGAGCTTGGAGCGATGCAGCCACGGTCAAGGAGCACCTGGAGCTACCAGACGTCTGGAAGACGCAGGAAGGCTCCTCCCCTAGAGCCTTGGGAGGGAGCTCTGAGTTCAGATTCCTGGCCGCCAGAACCGTGTGACAGGACACATTTCTATTGCTTCAAGCTGCCAAGTTTGTGGTCATCTGTTAGGACAGCCCTAGGAAATAGTATATCGTCCTATGTCACTTCCTTGCCCTCCTTGATAACACTGTAGGAAAGGAAGGCATACTGGGCACCTCAAGGGGAAGGCCAGGGGGTTGCCGACAGTGGCCAGGCGGAAGTGTAAGAGCCTCTGAGCTGCCTCTGGGGGAAGGAGGCAGTCCCCCAGCGTGGGGCAGGGGCTCAGGGGGAGGGCTTGGCAGGACTTCACCAGGCAGCCTCCTTCAAGGTCCCCAACTTCCAACATACTGACCAGTACCAGCCTTCTTTCTTCCCTACCCCTTCCTCCATATTTCAACTTACTATCATCCTATCTTTTTTATTGACTTTATTGGGGTGACATTGGTTAATGAAATTATAAAGGTTTCGGGGGTACAATTCTAAAACACATTATCTGTATATTGTACTGTGTGTTCACCCCGCCCCCACAGTGAAGTCTCCTTCCGTCACCACTGACCCTCCTTCACCCTCTTCTGCCTCCCCCCACCCTACTTCCTCTCTGGTCACCACCATGCTATTGTCTGTGTCTGTGAGTTTTGTTTTGTTTTTTGCTTAAACCCTTCACTTTTTTCACCCTCTCCCCTCTGACAGCTGTCAGTCTGTTGTCTGTATCTATGAGTCTGTTTCTATTTTGTTCATTCGTTTATTTTGTTCATTAGGTTCCACATATAAGGGAACTCATATGGTACTTGTCTCCCTCTGACTGGCTTATGTCACTTAGCATAATACTTTCCAGGTCCATCCATGCTGTTGCAAAGGGTAAGATTCCCTTCTTTCTATGGCTAAGTGGTATTCCACTGTGTAAATGCACCACAGCTTTTTTTGTCCACTCATCTACTGATGGGCAGTTGAGGTGCTTCCACAGTTTGGCGGTCGTAAATAATACTGGAATGGACACAGGGGTGCATGTATTCTTTCAAATCACTGTTTTGGGTTTTTCCAGATACATTTTTGTGGCAAAGACTTGCTGAAGAATTTGTTCTAGAATGAATGAGAAGGTGAGAAATTACAACTGTCTCTTGCATTTGATGCATTCACTTGCATTTCTTCTCTTATTCAATCCTTAATATCCCCAGAGTGAAATTTCTAAGGGTCTAGGCAGGGAGTCAGGAGAACCAGCTTCTGTTTTGATTTTTGGTTGTTTTTTTTTTTTACTTACTATTTTATCTGCCTGGACAAACTCCTTCATGCTCTTTAATTTTTGTAAGGAAATGAAAATAGCTTCCAGCCCTTACCTGAGAAAACAGGTGAAGGCTGTTCTCTGTAACAAGTTCTAATGGGACACAAGATGCTCTTCTGGCTGAGCGACACGTCCTGAGCATTTGTGTTTAATCAGACCGTTGCACCTGTCTTCGCCCTTCACAGTGATGATGATTAACTGGCTCTCCCGTGAGTGAGTTATATTTTAGACAAAGGGGGAAACAGAAAATAATTCTTGGCTTTGGGCAATTAATATCATTTTCGTGACTCATAGCTACATAAACCACAAATGAGTGTGCAGAGGACTGGCACTAAGGAGCATTTTTTTACATCAAAAGAATGCTTCTGTCTCCTTGATTTTTCGGTTCCTTTGTTACGAAAGGTTCTCCTCTTGTCTTCGGATTTGACTCATGCCACAGACAAGAAGCTCAAAGGTGCATGCGAGGATGTCAGTTGTCATTTTCTGCAAGGGAGCAGTCACTGTGAGGCCCCAGAGGCCATGGGATGAAACATTAGGTACACTAGAAAGAAAAGTAGAATTGCAATTCACCCAAGAATTTTTATATAAGAATATAAAAACTTGGAGATGCAAAATCATTTATTCAAGATTGCAGGCAAACTTTAATAATTTACTAAATAACTGAGAGTTGCCATTTTATTCTTAGAAAGTAAATCCCTTCTTCAAAAAAAAAAAAAACAAACTAAGAAAACAAAACAAACTAAGAAAAATTCTGTGTGTGGTTGGAAAGCCTTATCTTCTACGATATCTTTCCCCAAATTTATATATATTTCATGCATTTTACATAGTTCATTCAGGAGTGGTGCTCTTAACTTTTCCTGAAGGCTACTCTGAATTTTGCTATGTTGTAAGTTTTGTGATGTATATTTCTAAAGCTGGTATTTAAGACCTTATGTCTCTAATAATGACCACTTAATATTAGAGCAAGATGCAAGGCTGTTTATACCACTGAGAGAGACAATTCTTCTGATTATTAGTATGTTAAAAGAAGGTCACTTCTATGTCTTTTTGGTCTCATAACCACTTCTGTAAATAAACAAGTGTACAGTACAAAAAACGATTCCCAACTAAGTCCTGGTTATCCCCAGAGCATTGGGCCTTGGCCCAGGTTCACAGATAGAGGGTGAGTGCATCCCCCCTCCCATTTTTGGTCATGGTAGATTTTATCTCAATAAGAACAAATGTCATCAGAGATCATTGAATCTCTGTAACCTTACACGTTACAAATGGGAAAAGTGACTACTAATATGGTGAAGAGGTTTAAGGTCACGCAGCTAGTTCTGGCTCTGCCAGATCTGGGACCTTATATCCTATCCCCTAACCTGAGGCCCTTTCAAGAGGACCAAACCTCCTCCCCTCATCTGATCTATTTTTCATGAAAGAAGAGCCTGTGGGACTTGTGTTCTGTGCTATTTTAAAGATGCCAACCCCAGGGGACCCAAAGCATTCTCCAGCTAAAGCATAAATCCATCCTCTTCAAATTTACACTTAATCTCAATTAACTTCATATAAGTTCACTTCTTGTTTACAGAATGATGCCCTTAGCATGACACTATGCTTGATTCAGACACAAGCATACATCATAACTACAGTAGACGTTCAGCAATGAATGTTTGCTGATTGCTCATGACATGGAAATACCAAATGCACACCACCACAGCCCCTACCAAAACTGTATTCTTCGTTTCAGCCAGTTCTTCCTACCTCTCAAGCCAAGAACATGGAGTCTCCCAGAAGATGTCTCCCCAGGACCTCTTCAGGACTCATCTTTGAACCCCCTTTCCTGAAACCACTGATGAACTCACAACCAGTCATTGCACCTATTATTAAGTCACCCTCCATTTTCCTTAGAAATGCCCCGCCTGGGTGTGTATCACTCTTTGGAGATTGCTGTTCCCAACCGTGAGTCAGCTTAAGGAAATGGTGACTGCTCTGCGAACACCTGGCAAGTGACCTTGCTCTGCTGATATGGTTCAGTAGCTGGGAGGAGAAACATATGGAAGTGTCCTATTTCCTTGTCATTATCCTCATACTCCAGTGGTGTCAGTTGGATTTCTTAGTGGTACACTACAGAAATCCTCCCTGGCTAGATTAAATGGAAAAGGAATGTTAAAAGATATCAGATTGTTTTAAGTTTTTGAGGAGGCCCAAGGAACCAGGCTTGAGGATGACAAAGCTAGGAGCAATGACAATCTCACACCACAGACAGCCACTGGGTTGACCCCATCTCTGGGTACTGGAAGGTGCTGCCAGAACCTCTGATACTGCCCTTTCTCGGAAAACAGGCCTACTTGCCTTTCTCCTCACCGGGATGGTTCTATGCTGCACTTGCTTATTTGTGTCACTAGCTTTTAATTTAGAATCTCAAATGCAAGTATCCAATCAATGCAGCCTGGTCACATACCTGCATCCTACTGCAAGGGAAGCTGGGAAATCAAGTTTATGGTTTTTACCTTGGGAAGAATGTATAAATGGTAACAGAAGTCAGGAGGTGCAGAGCCATCAAAAAGAAAAACCAAGATCTTTTCTACAAGCAACAAACAACTTCACCACCAGGCTGTTGTGATATTAGTTAATCTAAGTACTATTTCTCTTCAAAATTGAACATGTTGGAATATTCATCTGTGATATTTTTGTGTGCAAAGGTAAGCATTTATTAAGAATTTGTAGAGAAGACATGAGAAAACTTATTCCAAATTATATTAGTGGGTAATTTACAAATCAACAAAATCCCTGATTTATATTCAAGTGTTAATAGAGAAGTTAATATTTTTGTCTAACTTTTATCATCATTTGCAGCAATTACATAAAGCCATCCATTATTTATTACATCAATTTCCAGAAAGAAAAAAAACAGTGAAAAGAAGTCATCCTGAAACACCAATTGAAAAGAACCTATGCACACCAATGGTCATAGCAGCGTTATTTACAATAGCCAAGTGCTGGAAATAGCCTAAGTGACAATCAGTAAATGAGTGAATCAAAAAACTGTGGTACATTTACACAATGGAATTCTACACAGCAGAGAGAAAGAAGGAGCTCCTACCCTTTGCAACAGCATGGATGGATCTGGACCATGGATGGATCTAAGTGAAACAAGCCACATGGTGAAAGACAAATACCATATGAATTTCACCTATAAGTGGAACCTAATCAACAAAACAAACAAGCAAGCAAAACAGAACCAGGGACATGGAAATAAAGAACAAAGTGACAGTGACCAGAGGGGAGGGGGAGGAGGATAATAGGAAAGAAGAGAACATGTACAAAGGACCCATGGACAAGGACAGTGGGGAGGGGATTGTCTTTGGGAGCAGCGGTAGGACGGGGCAGGGGAGAGCAATGGTGGGGGGGGGAAATGGGGACAACTGTAACTGAACAACAATTAAAAAAACAGAAGTCATCAGACAACTTTAGAAACACAGTGACATGGAGAGGAATACGGTAGCAGTCAGTAAAGCTCCAAAAAAACAGCAACCACTCTAATTCAGCTGTCTAACAAAGACAAGTGCAGAGCATTGAGAAGAGACAATAAATGTAATCTATTTTCCTTTTGTCAGGGCTTTGAACCCTCTCTTGAATAATGCAGACATCACTAAAGTAAGATAACACCAGCCAGCCTACCAGTGATTAACCAGAGGTATAAATGTAACTGCTTTTAAGAAAAGCATTCCATGAGCAGGTACGTTATTTGTGGGGCCTAGAAAGAAATGCTTAAAAGCATTTAAGAGATGTAAATGCTTTTAAGAAAAGCATTAAAGGAAGATTTCTGCAAAGACAAATGGTGCTTCCGTAAAAGCTGGTGTGAAGATTTTCAAAATATAATATATTCACCATAATCAAAGCCAGAAATTAACTTAATAAATGAAAATTGGGTTGCCCTTGGGTATGTAAGCAAAGCGGTGTGGCTTCTATCAAGGAATCCTTACCACTCAGAGGTTGCTGGGTTTGCTGTTGCTGAAGAGTCTCACTAGAGACCTCAATGATAGAAAGAAAATTGTTTTCATTGAGCCTCTTAACTCCCCCAACAACTGGATTCTACATTCATCATTATGACAGGCTTGCCCAATTATTTCAAACACACCATGAGTTTGAATAATTTTTTTTGCCCTCAAATGGGATTGGTTATAGATGCCTATTAAGCGATTGACTCACTTGCCTGGTACAAAAGCAGGCTCCTGATATTTACTGACTTTCTATAACCCTAGACAAATTACAAAATTTCTCTGGGCTCCAGTTTTCTTACAAATCAGTGATAACAACATTGAAACCTGTCTCCTAGGGCATCACGAGTAGTAAACTCATACATGGCAAGTACTTCCTCCAGACTAGTGCCTGACACATAGTAAATGTTCAACAAGCATTGTATATCACAAGCCCCAAGTCTTTGGGGTCCAATGTGTTATAAAATTCAAAATCTAATTTTAAGGAGAGAGATAGAGAATTAAATAATCTCCCATTAGAGTCTGAGCCACCATTCCATAATCAACTGTATCAGTATTTCTATAAAACGTGACCATTCACGTAACCAGGATAAAGACAATAAGCAGCCTCATGTCAGTTTCTACAGCAAAAGGGTCCATGTTAGAGAACGTGTTCAGTTTTCAGAGCTGTATGGACTTAGGAATTGTAAATAAGTGGTCGTGGTCCAAACTGTGGCTATTCCCAGCTTAAATTCTGTACTGTTTGCCTTTTTCTCTATCTCTTTGGCTCCCTGCCGTCCTCCGCATCTCTGGGTTTCTGATCTATCATTGTATTATTTTTTCACAGCCTTGCCCTAACACCTGATGAGATGTTCCTCTTCAACCATAACCTAATCTTACGTCCTGCGCAGTCCAGCCCTCTCTGCGATGGCCTCCAGGGGTTCCCTTCAACATTCCCTCCACGCACGCTCCAGGCACCTGCAGAGCACAGGATGGTTTGGCCTGGCAAACTCAGTGTGCCAGCTCTTTCCAGGGCATGTGGGCATCACCTTTGTCCCAGAACCCAGGGGAAAGCAGGCCATCTGGGTTACAAAACATAGTACTCACCTACCCGCCCAAGGCCGTCAGGCGAAGAACGCTCAGCGAGGTCGCAACCGAGTCTCTCTCGCTTCCAGGGATGTGTGACGAGCATCCCAAGCCCGAGAAACATTCCTGAAGCGTCCATCTGGGAGTCACCCCCACCTCTCCACCAAAGTCTAGTGCTTCGCTGTTCAAGTTTTACTCTGGGTGTTGATTTATTCTGTATTATTTTATAAGTATTGACCGCCATAAATTATGTGGTGACCCCAAGAAGTCAGTGGGGACTTTAACACCTTTTCTGTCACCCCTCAGTGAGAGCTGAGCAGGGCCAGCTTCGTTGTGGGTGCACAGCCTATGCAGCTGCACGGGGCACCATGTTCAGACAAGCCTCATACTTTCTTTAAGGTCCTGCTCTTGCCATCTTGAAATTTCTAATAATTGTTGGACAAAGAATCTTAATCTCAAGGAATTTTCTTTCTTTCTAGGCCCCACAAATAACATACCTGTTCCTGAAGCTAATGTCTCTAAGCAAAGCATTCTATTATTTTCAGAGGGGCCACTCAAGTGTGTTGGGGAGAGACCAGACCACCCCGTAGGGCAACTCTCCCTAAGGAACAGTTGATACTCTCTGGGGCCTGGGCAAGGTCGTGCATTGTGGTACAGGAAAAAAATACTGAAGCTTCTATTTATATATTTTTACCTCATCATTGTTCATCTCTATTTTTTAATGTTGTTCCTGCTTTCTTTCTTTTTCTTCTATCACATTGTAATAGAAACACCAGTTTTTAGCTGGGCGCATAGCAGTGAACACTACAAAATTACCTTTCCCAGCACCCCTTGCAGCTTGGTGCCTTGCAGTTGGATGTGGCTATGTACTAACTTTTAGCCAATAGGATGCTGGTCAATGTGATGTTGTAACTTCCAGCTCTATCCTTAAATACAGGGGTCCAGCTTCAGAACCCATTGAGGGGGGGCAAAAATACTTGCTTGAGTTTCTAGCTCTGATAACTTTGCCTCCATCTCCATTCTGCATACCAGCTCATAGGACAGAAACGCACTAAGCAGCAACCCCTCCGCAGGACAGGAAGAGATGAGCCAGACGGAGAACAAAAAGGGCAAGACAAAGTGGTGGAGTCCGTAGAAGTCTCAGATGTTGTGTTTTGGAAACCAGGACCAGACAATGGGATTTAGTGGAAAAGGGAGCAAGGGAAATCTGAATGAGTCAGTCTGGGTTCAAATCCTGGCCCCACCACTTACTAGCTACAGACTCTTGACCAATGTCCATTAACATCTTCCTCGCTAGCTGCTGTGAGAGCCAATGGGATCAAGCAGGAAACAGACAGGTGTACCACCGACATTCAGAGAACCTGGCGTTTTTCCCACCAAGATCAGGCGGGAAGTGCAGCGTGCCAGCAGCACTCACTGCAACCAGAAGGTTACCTTCTTAGTCAGAGGTTTCCCCCTTTTCCATTTCCTTCAAGCCCATCTGCCCTCCAGTGACTCAGACAGAAGCCCTGCTGTCCTCTCCAGCTACAGATGTTATCTTCTGGGAACAAACGTCCCCGCCCCCAGCTGGCAGCCAGCCCCAACAGAAATCGATCCCTAGCTTCCCATACCTACCTACAAGTGATGTAACGTGAGCCACCAGCCTGTGCACAGGTGGCAGCTGCTGGGAGCAAAGTCCAACAAGGTGGCAAGGCCACATGAAGGGGTGGGGAGGAGGTGGCTAGTTTCAGTTCAGCCATGAAAAAGGCTCCACGCAAGGGGCCTGGAGACACCAAGGGACACGAGTCCTTACCCTCACCAGCCCCTGGGCTGCCTGGTCTGTCATCCACTCTGGTGCCTTGCAAGATGGGTCTAAGGAATAAGCTTCTGATGTACAGGGACTCAGGGCAGGGAGTGGAAATGACACCCGTGGACCCCAGGAATGGGACCTGCAACCAGCACAGTCACACAGGGCCACAAGCTCAGAAGGGAACCGGCATGTGGGGGTTAATTCTCTGTGATCGCCATCTTGATTTCTTCATAATTTTGTCGTTGAATTTGTGGTTTGTAGGTAAGTCCAATGGAACAAGATCGCTTGTGCCAGGGACTTAGCGCCTCGATTCATGCGTGTCCCTCCCACCGCATCTGCCTCCCCAGGACAGAGGTTTGGCCACCCGCTGCTCCCCCTCCAGGGAGCAGACAGAGCCCCAGGCCCCTATGAGAGTCCTCTGTTATCTCTAGGACCGAGAGAACGAGAGAGAGAACGGTTGAGAGAGAGAAAGAGTCAACAAAAACAAAAGGTGCATTTTCCCCCTGCCTTTTGAGCAAAAAGCCCTCTGCTTTTATTTCACACTGGGCCCCGCACACTGTGCAGCTGGCCCTGCCGGAGGAGGATGTGGGTTTAGTGTTTCCCAGGCCCTGGGCCTCGAGCAGGGGTGGCTCCTCCAGGCATCGCCTTATCAAGGCGATCCCCTGAGAGCGGCGGGCTACGCCTGCAGGGCACTTGGCGAGTAGATCCTGCTCAGCCGCACTTGAAGCAGATTCCAGGTTCTACAACGGACCTTCGTCACATGCCTCCTGGACAGCTCTACTTACACAAAGGGCGGGTGCACAGCAAGTCCTCTGCTCAGGGAGGCCCCGCCTGGACCAGTTCAAAAAAGAGGAGGCCCAGGGGAAGCAGCCCCGAGGACCAACCTTACTCTCTCTGCCTTGTGCTCCAGCCTCTGTGGACCACAGTGCCCTGGGAGCTCTCCCGGCCTCCAGCCTCTTCCGGGGAGACCTTCAGGACCCCTCCCCAACGGCCCCAGGAGTTCCGGCCCACTCTCAAACCCCCAGCTCAAGTGAGAAAGGTCCTCTGCACTGGCTCGTACCCTCCGCCCACCCCGAGTCATCGTGCCACTCCAGCAGGGCCCCGTGCCACAGGAGCGAGTCCCTCTGCACTGCAGCTCCTGCCGGCCGCTGTCAGCCCACCTGGGCCCCAGCCTGCCCCCAGGCCTCACACCCGAGCTGAGCTGGAAAGAACCGAGTCCTTCCCTCTGCCTTTGGCAGGCCTCTCCAAGAGACAGCTTCCCTCCTGAGAATCCAGACTTTTTTTTTTCAGTTGTGGGGCCCAGGTTATCTTTAAGGCTCCAAAGCCCCATCACTTCACCCGCTGTCCCTAAAACGTGTCCCAGCACTCCGTGACCCTCTCCCCTGAGAACACTCCCTCTTCAGCTCTCTCCCAGACTCTCCCCGCACTGTCTCATCATTGTGCCCTGAGTTTTAAGTCCTGTCTTCCAGCTAAACCTCGGGCTCCCGGACCTTCTCCCGTCTTCCAAAGGCCCCTGATTCAAATGCAAATTAAACTGTGAACAGTTTTGACCTCGGCCTTCTCATTTCTAGGAATTTATTCTGAGGGTGTGATCGCACAAATTTGTAAATGGGGAACATCGAATATATGAGGATTTTTATTATGGAATTATTACATTGACCAAAAATGGGAGACAATTCAAGTGTCTGTCCGCGAGGGACTAATTAAATAAACACGTTTTGCACACACAGGGAACCCCACACACTCATGAACAAAGGCCATGCAGGTGTGTGTTCGTGGAGTTGAAGGTGCGCCACCACACCAGTGCTCCGCACACACTTGATAGTTCAGGGGAAAGTGTGAGAGAAGGATTCAGCACTCACAGAATTCTGTGATGAAAGACACCACAGGGACCACAGCCCCTTTTTAATGTTCAACCATTCTCCTCCATCACCCAGCTGACAACGGAACTTCCCGGGCCGGTTGATCATGTTCCGAGGGTTGCAGGTTGCAGAAAAACATGTATGATATGATGCAGTTAATACTTTTAAATGCATACATAAATGCCTATAATAAGATGCCTGAAGGGATGTTTCATCCAAAAAGATGAGTATTAATCCCTGAGAGACTGGGTTTGAGATTGATTTTACTTCCACCTGGATGCCTTTTGCTGTATTGCTTGACACTTTTATAAAAGCTGTGTATTATTTTCACATTCGGCAAAGGCTGTAAACCTCTTACTGTTTGGGGGAAAAAATAACGTCTGGAACAGGAAGCTGTCATCGAAGACGGGTTAGGGGGAAACTGGCGCCCGCGCCCCCCCCCCGTGCTCCGCAGGACTCAGACAGAGCAGTACCCACGGAGCAGACAGGCCTCACCGGACGCTTCATTGCACAAAGTGCCCGGCCCCTTCCCTGAGAGCAAACATCCAGAAACTGATGCCCCCCCCCACCAATTGGGGGGACGACTCCGACAGAGTGAAGTCCTTTATGGTTTTGAAAAGGCTTTTGCTTTCAATATCTCCCGTAACCTTCAAAACTAGATTATAACCAGACGCCCCAGCTGAACTCCCTAAATGTGTCTCTGGTCGGCATGAGGCAGCATGTCCGGGTTGGTGCTGGCACGGCGGTTTGTTGGATATGGATAAATGGGTGGGTGGGTGGATGGAGAAATGAATTCTTTTTCCTCTTTTTACAGACAGGAAAAAAAATACCCACTGAAAAACCAACGGGAAAGCAGAGATGAAGCAACCCGCCCAAGGCGATACAGTCAGTGAACGAGAAGATCAAAGGAGGTCGGACTCATGACTACACGTGGTTCCCTGGTCAGCTCTCTTTGATCCGAAAGGCACCCCCAAACCTGTTTTCTTTAGTGAGAAGTACTTCAACACCACTGACACATACTTACATAATCAGAGATGACCGTCACATACCAACGGCCTGGGTGTTAACCTATCAAAGTGCCACCAGCCAGGGCACCAGGCTGGGACCCTGGAGACCCCCTGCTGTGCGTGGCATTAACCCACTCATCGCTGGGTGTGAGTGGGTCCTGGCTGTCAGAAGGGCGCTCAGCGGGCTCCAGACGGGACCCACGTACCAGCTGGTCTGGGACTATGTCATTATTTTAACGAGCACGGCCCTGCCGATGCACAGTGCTGGGCACAAGACCTGCCACAAACCCTCCGCAACACTGAGACAGTTGCTCGTCACATGAGCAGGGCTGCCCGCTCTCCACTCAGGGCAGAGCCCTTCGTCCAGAAACTATTTATAATGCCACGTAAAACCTCTGTGCTGATGAATCCAATCTGCATGAAGAAATGAAATCAAGCGCATTATCCTCTCCTGATAATTATCCTGAGCCTGATTGTGTCAGGGCATCAGGGAAAAAATAGTTGCAATGAGAGCGAGAAACACTAGATTATTTTAAAAATATATATATAGCAGCAGACATGGCCAGTTCTCGTTATGAAGCAGGGTTCTCTGAACCCTCCTGTGCTAAGTGTATCGCTGTCCTAGGCACTGGCTGGGATTCTGGGAGGCAGTCAGAGTGTCCGGGACCTCAGTCCTCTCATAGTCCAGGAAGGCAGGAGAGACTCCAACATAACTGCCGTATAAAATGTCAAGTTCAGAGAAGACAGGAGCGCTGTGTGAATTCAGAGGAAGGAGAGTTTATTTCCATCAGAGGAAACCTAGGAAGGCTTCCTGAGAGGGGTGGCCTTCACTGGGGTCTGCTGTACAAACAGTAGCATTTCCCTTTGGGGCTGTCCGAGATCAACACAGGCCAGTGTTGAAGCAAACGTCATTGTCCAAGGCATTTACCAGCAAAATGTGCAAGAGGGGTAACGTGTATGCTTTGCTAAAGTTGCCATTCCCCAAGACATCGTGCTTTCTCACCTCCCAGCCTTTACTCAGGCCGTGCCTTCTGCCTGGAACATCCCCCTCACCCCACTTCCACCTCAAGAATGTCACTTCTTATTCATTCTTCTCAGTTTAGATGCGCTTTTCCTAAGAAGCCATTCTCGATCCCCAAAGATGGACAGGATGTCTCCCCTCTCCCGGTCTCCCACAGTCCCCCAAGCGTATCCGGACCAAAGCACTTACAACACCCACACCACAATTGTCTGATTTATCACGGAGCAATACCACTTATGTGTTCGCACTCTGTGAGAGGATCTAGTCTGATGCATTTTTGTAGACCCAGTGCCTAGCCAAGTACAGTACTCAAAACAGAAATAGTTTTAAGTAATTAAACTTTTTAAATGATTCAGCAGCCCAGTTCTGCCCCAGAAGCCCAGTCCTGTCCCCAGTCTGAGCGGATGATGCACCCGTGTGATTCTACCAAGTTGCCTTGCAGATGAAGAGACACACACGTCCCCAGGCCCCAAACGGAAGGAGCCCCAAGGCCTGCTCTGAACCACACAGCTAACCCGCCCAAGGCCACGTGGCCACGAGGGAACAGAGTGAGCCCCCACAGAGCCCCCTCAGCAAGTCCGTGAGTGAGGCCCGTGAACGCCATGCCTGCAGAAGGACTGGAAAGACCTCACCTGCCTTTACAAACGGAGAGAGGAGACCTGGAGGCAGGAGATGGCCAGAAGGAGAAAAGAAACCACAGGGTAGGACCATTAAATGAGAAAAAGCCCTGGCTTCGGAAAAGGAAAGCGTTTAATATTAACTCTTCATAGTCCAGTTCGAGGAATTAAAAGAAAAAATTTAAATGTTCATAATATTAACAGTAGTTATTTCCAGTGATATTATGAGTGATTTTTAAAATCCTCCTAGCTTCTGTATGTTCCGAATCTTCTACAATAAATGTTACTTTTTATCCATCAGAAAGAACGAAGTGTTTTAAGTGCATGATCAGACCCAGTGGTCCCTCCTGACCCATGCATGACCTTTCCCTGCTAAGCCTTAGGCCTTAGTTAACGCATGAGGATTTTGAAGGGAGCCCCTGGCCCCCAGTTCCCAGCCCCCCTTGGCTCTGGCCACACCCAGAAGACTTGCTGGTAGGAGAAGGAAATATATTACTTGGCTTTGGCTGGCTTCTCCATTCTCCTCTTCTTAGTGGCTGCTCTGGGCGAGGAACCAGCGGAGTCCTGCTCTGTGGCTTTAGCCAGACTCTCGGCACAGGCCTCTGAGCCTCGGGGTGATCTGGAGGGTGAGGCTATGTGGGGTGTGGCTGAAACGCACTCTCAAGTGTGTGTGCCTACCCTCAAGCATCATATTTCCAGAGCAATCAAAAGTGCGAAAGCAAACTGTCCCATGACAAGGGGATCAATCTGTCAGGCTTCTTAACCACGCCCCCCCCACCTCAGCAGAATATATCTTCCCTCAACGACAGAGTTACAGGCTAAATGCTTTCAAGCCCCAAAGTCATGTTCTTCTGAGAATTATGTGATAAGACCCTCCCATCCCAAGGAAGACGCACCACTAAGATCATTCAATTCTCTTAGAATGGGCTGCCTAATCCAACTTTCCGTGATGACGAAAATGTTCCATCACCGACACTTGACCAATATGGGAGCCACTAGCCCCTGTGACTACTGAGCATTAGAAATGTAGCTAGTGCAACTGATGAATTTTTCAAAGATTAATTTAAATGTAAAGGACCACAAGTGGCTAATGGTTACAGTTTTGAACACTGCAGTTTAGAATCCAAAATGTTAGACCTAGAAAGAAGCCAGTCCATCACCTGGACCCTTTGCAGTTGTGAATCCCATGGTTATATCAGAGATGTATGCAAACCATTGTCATATGAACACAATGTTCAGTATCTGTTGATGAAGAACACCATCATGCCCAGATTTAGCAAAACTTCAATAATGTTTTCAATTACATTTTAATTAAGAAAACTGTGATCATCAAAATTAAAAAAAAACATTAGTAAGTTTTAATTGCATTTTAATTAAGAAAAGCATAATGACCGAAATTGGTGAAAATTTAGTAACACTTTGATTTGCATCATATTACTTAAGCAGTATGTTCACACACATATAGAATAGCCTGTTGTGAGCATATTAATGTGTCATTTCAGCTGCCACCTAGGTGACGTACCATGTAACACACATTCTAGAAGTGGCTGATAAACAAAAGTCTAGGGGTCGATTTTCAGGGAACTCCCTTATTTGTCCACTCTGTGCCAAGCGGCTTCCCACGGTCAACAGCAGCCGGGGGCAAGTCACCATAAACCCAGGGTGTGCGCCGTGACAGAGGCCGCAGCACACATGCCAGCTGTTCCCTGAGGAGGGCAAGTTTGTCGTGTCATTATCTGGAACGAGCCCCACAACCTGTTTGCAGGCGTGCATGGAAATTAACACAGCTGCGTGCCAGAGAGGCAGCCCAGGGCAGAGGCCAGGTGCAGCTCGGAGACTCGGAGCCCTGGGTTCGAGAATTCGATCTCACCAGGCACTAGGGTGTGCCCGGGACAGATCACTCACTGCTCTGGGCCTTAGCTTCCTTTCCCCTCAAGAGCAGGGACCAGCAATGGTCACCGGTCATTGCAGCCCCTCTCTTTCAACATCCTAGGATGAGCTAACTAGAACGACAGGAAGATGGGCACAGAGTGCAGAACCAGAGAGACTGGGGTTCGAATCCTTAGCTGTTCGACTTTGATAGAGCTTCTTAATCTCTCTGGGCCTTGGTTTCTCATGAGCAAAATGGGCATAATAACCTGATCACTGAAAGACATGAGAGAGCGAATACCAAGGACCACACCGGGCTGCACCCATTGGAGATGCTCAGTGATTGGCGGCCGCTGTGATTGTTGTTAGCACCATTACCCTTGTCATCATTAGAATGATTAATATTGTTACATTTATTTTAGAAAATTTAAGCCCCAAACTATTTTATTGCATAACTATCATGCAGTCTATAGGAATATCAACTCTTCACTAGTAATTTGTATGAGATGAATCGATTTCCTTCTCTTGTGGATAACTGCTATGGCTTTTCAGATTTTCACCTTCAACCTTTTAATTTCTGACACTTCAGTTCCTTAGTAATAATAAACAATATAAATGAGTTTGATCTATGAGGAATTTCACGTGGATTCCTGCACTTTTGGAAACAGGAAATTCCTCTTTATTTAGACAGTAACATGTGACTCTATATTCAGAGTCCTAAAGGAAAAATCAAACTAGTTGATTGGTGAGATCAAAATACAAAGAACATTGAGCACGGGCTGTGAACTGAAGTGTTGCAGGTTCGATTCCCAGTAAGGGTACATGCCTGGGTTGCAGGCCATGGCCCCCAGCAACCACACATTGATGTTTCTCTCTCTCTCTCTTTCTCCCTCCCTTCCCTCTCTAAAAATAAATAAATAAAATCTTTTAAAAAATACAAAGAAGATGTTCCATTATCCGCCATAAGTGAACCAGGCTCATCCTACATTCCCGCTTTCTCTCCTCAACTCCCTAGCGGCCCCCACCCTATCCCACCATCCCAGAGACTCAGCAAGAATGTGATGGCAGAGAGAAAAGACTCTACAGGAGGTAGTATCTGTTTTTTCTTATTCATAATTTTTTATGTTAATAAAAATTTCATAAAAAATAGTAATGTTCTACTAGGGGAAAAGATGTTATTTGTATTTCTTAAAAGTGAACTATAAGAAAATGACCCAGAAGGTAAACAAACAAAAGATAACTCTCTGAAATGATGCTCAAAGTGCGTGTTCCCCTTTGCAAACGACTCGTCACTGCAACTTAGACACGGTGACTTATGAGAGATCTTGCCCAAAGGGAAGGCTGGGAGAATCGAATTGCAAATGACAAGCATGGAAGCCAGCTCCCAGGCATGGAGTGAGAGTCTGGGGGAGACGCTAGTCCCCTGACTTGGCCCTGTTCTATGTGTTAGGCAAAGCACCCAGAACTGCCTCAGAATTCGTTAATCATTGGATTAGTCAGGCAAGAAATGTAAGGCCCTTATTTGAGTAGTGGGAGCAGAATCCTCATCTTGCTTTTAAAGAAGCCAGTACACACAAACAGACAGCACTCTGTGTTTGCCAGTCCGTGTCCTCTTCTGGGAACCATGAGGGTGGCTTCCCAGCCTCCTCTGGGGTGGAGCTGGGGCTCTGCAACGGAGCGCTGGCCAGAAGGACCCGGGTTGAAATGACGGAAGCCACTTGCAGACTGTCTGGCCATAAGCCCCCTGGGCCAGCTTGCCCGATTCATCTGTCTTTGCCCCAACATTCAGTGGGCACTGGGTGCTGGGACCACTCAGTGAGAATTAGAGCAGCAAAGTCTTCTGCTCTGTAAAACGTGGAGAACAGTCCACCAGGGAGTGTCCTGCTGAAGCCCCCAAAGATGCTAGCCTTGCTTAAAGACCTCGGACTTGAAAACAATGGCTGCCGTGGGCAGAGGACATAAACATAGCCTGAGTAAAACCACTCCCTACGGACAGTTGGTTAAATGCCATGGCAAGAGAGAGGAATTTAGCCCTGGCTGGCATAGCTCAGTGGATTGAGCGCGGGCTGGGAACCAAAGTGTCCCAGGTTCGATTCCCAGCCAGGGTACATTCCTGGGTTGCAGGCCATAACCCCCAGCAACCGCACATTGATCTCTCTCTCTCTCTCTCTCTCTCTCTCTCTCTCTCTCCCTCCCTTCCCTCTCTAAAAATAAATAAATAAAATCTTTAAAAAAAAAAGAGAGAGGAATTTCATACAGTGCAAATTAGAATGAGCAGGTTAGTCGGTTGGTTGGTGGGTGGGTGGGTGGGTTGTTTGGTTGGTTGGCTGGTTGGTGGGTTGGTTTGATGGAGAGGATCTGAGGTCCGCAGAGCCAAGTTAGCAACTGGGAGTCTCTGGGGGAAGAGGAAATGCCCACACAGAGACATCTCTTATAAAGAAAACTAATTTTGCGGGTACTTTCTCCCAGGACCTTGGGAAAATCGTAGTTTTCACACACCTTTAAAGCTATGTGATCTGATTTGATGTGTGATTCCCTTAAATTACCTCTAGCCCCTCAGTGGGGTCTGATGTTCTCCAGTCTTGGTGGCAATGTAGTGGGGACCAGAGGGACAGCACAGTGGAGAGAAGTATAATCTGCCCCAGCACAGCCTTTGATTGCTCCTCCTGGTGCCCACAGAGAGGAATCGGCATCCACTTGAGAGTGTCTGGGACCCCCAAGTGACAGCCACCAACATGTGCTTCCAGCAGAGGTATGAGGTGAAACCTCCATTTCCCCTAATACATGTGTGTGTGCACATGTGTGTGAGAGAGACAGAGAGAGTGCTTGAGCATCCCCATAGCAGGGGACACATGCCTACCTGACGTTGGTGGTCCTGAGATTATTTTAGGGGACATTAAATGTCGCTGAAGCCTATACTAGTACAGTTATTACACACTCTCTTCCTTGACTCCTGTGACTACAGCCAAGAGCCATTTAGTGTTGGTACAGCTGTGTCTCTGGTGCTCCAGCACCGACTGATCTCACCGTTTAACAGACGGAAGGAGGCCTCAGGCGCAGAGCCTGACACAGACCATGAAATACAGCTAGAATTTAATAACACTGCTTTGTTTTCATGGGGGTTTTTTTGTTACCTTTTTTATAACATGTTTTCCATTTTCAATAATGTCATAAAGTTTCCTTTTAAAATAAATATAGTTAAACGTAAAAGTTTATAGAAAAGGAATAGGGAAAAATAGCATTTAATTTAATGTACCCATAGTTTTTGCCTTGTGCCAAACACTATCTCATATACTTTGGAAATATTAACTCATTTATCCTCAGAATCAGCCTGGTGAAGGAGGAAACTCACTCAAGGTCACATAGCTAGTGCTGGGCAGCGGGTGGAACTGAGCACCCAGGGGTGCGCTCCCGAGACATGGCTCCCACCCCCGGCCTCTCATAGAACTTCTGTCCTGGCGGGTGACAGAGTCAGGAGACACTGAAGGGGGGGATAGCAGCTCTCTGGGAGGTGATGGGCAGAGGCCTGGGCTACAATAACGAAGTCTAGGTCTTAATCAATTGCGTTACATTTAACTTACTCCCATCCAAACACTGCTCCAAGCGTTTCTTATAACCTTACTCTGTGAACTCCAGCTTATTCTTGGCCATGAAAGGGTTAAAAAGCACATTTGGGAGCAAAAATGCTTCCAGTGAGTTTCCTGAGCACCCCTGCTCTCCTCCTCAGCAGGCTCCCAGCACAGCCTGCACCCCATCTTTCTGGCTCTAGAGTTTACAGTCTTACGGTTTGCGGTAAGACCCCCGTGTCCCCCTTCCCCCTCGACTTCTCTCAGCTGCCGTTAATCGTTAATCGTCTCTAAGACTTCTGCTCTCTGGGAGACTGGCACGAGGTAGATCAACCATTCTAAGCCTGAATTCTTAAAGGAGACCCTCCATGTTATCAACAATAATGATAACATGTTAAAACAAGTAAAGCACTGAAATCTTCACAATACCAAAAAGATTTCTCTAGGGGGAGCGATCTTCCTGCCCCCTACTTTTATTTTCCTTAGAATGGTGCATCTTCTTAAGCAAAGAACCAAAATAATCGTCAGCCTCTACTGTGGCTGGTAATTCCTTTTCATAGTGGTAAAAGCTTTTTCAGAAAAGAATCAATTCCATTAGAGATAATTTCATTTTCTTTGCAGGGGCAGGTATAGCAAACAATGCTAAAGGAAGCTCATTGTACATGCACATTCTACTGAATTTTCTTGCCTAATATGTGATGAAGTTTCCTGTCATGGGGGCATCTTATAAAACTGTTAATTCAAATTTTAAGAGCTGTGGGTTCAAACAACACGAGGCCACCAGTGAGGATACACACAGAACAGGTCCAGAAACTGCCTGTCCCGGCAGCACAGTGACGAGTGGCCCTTTCATGCCGACGGTTGTAAAGTGCTTTGTCATTTCTCTCACTTCCTGTCATCTGATGCCAAGCACACCCAGCTGCGGGAGGCTGAACCCCCAAGTATCCTTCTAAACCCCACCTGAGCCCAGAGAACCCAGGTGTGTGAGTCCAGGACCTTTGCCATTTTATACAGAGAAACATCAATCAGAGAAAATTACATTGCTATTTTGGGAGCACAGAGGAAATGGGATATGTAAAAAATATGCTAACTAGACAAGGGTTGGATAAAAAATGTCAGCGAACAAAAAGAAGGCTAGCAATTCCAGGCAAGTTCAATACATCAAATATAATGAAAAATATAAATAAAAGAATAACTCTTGGGTGGATGTGCACCAAGTGCTCTCACATAAATTATATCACTTTGTCCTATTTCTATGTGCCCAGTGTTGGGGTGGCTGCCAGGGTGATGAGGAGGAGGAGGAAGCCCTGGTCCGGGCCGGGGTCAGTCTTGCAGACCGGCACGGAGAGGGGGTGCAGAGGGGCTGGGACAGAGAGACCAACACACAGCTACAGAGTCATGAGCAAGGGGAACAGAGAGGAGGGCATGGCCAGCCCACCCCAGGGACCCAAGGGACGCAGGATGAGGCAAGGGTCCTCTCAGGGAGCAACATATGAATTGTCTTGATGGAGACACAGCTTTTATCCCTACAAATACGGCAAGGACTATTCTATTGTGGATTCTAAGGCTACCTCAGTGAACAAGACAAAGTCCCTCCTCTCCTGCAGCTTGTGTTTAGTTGGGGGGGATATGATACACACATGAACACCTCACGCATCATGTGTCAGGTGCTGGTAAGCACCACGGGGAAAATCAGGGTGAAGGGAACAGAGTCACAGAGAGGTGTTATAGAAGGGGTTATTGTTTTCTGTAAGGTGGTTAAAGAAAGACTATCTGAAAAAAAATGATATTTGAATCAACCTGAGGAAGGGGGAACAAGGTCACACAGATATCCAGGAAACAGGAACGAAGATATCCCAGGAAGAGGAACCAGCACGTGCAAAGGCCCCGAGGGGGAGCCTTGCCGGCGTGTCCGATAAAGCGGGAGGAGGGGAGTGTGGCTGGGACGCAGAGAGAAGGTGGCACGAGATGGAGCCAGAGGCTGACCGGGGCCAGACCGTGGGCGCCTTGTGGAACACTGAACAGACGTGGGTGTTTACACCGAGTGACACGGACAGCCACAGGGGTCCTCGGAAGCAGAATGGCATGATTCAATCAACATCTTTCGAAGACCACTCTGGATTCTGAGTGGAGAATGAACTATAGGGAGGAAGTACGGGGACACCAGTGAGACCTGGTAATACAGGTGAGAGACAACAGTGGCTTGGGACAGAAGGGTGGTAGCGGCAGCAGCGTTGGACTCGGCTGGCTTCTGGGTGTATCCTGAAGGCACAGCTGGCAGGATCTGCAGACCAGCTACAGTGCACAAGAAAGACAGGAGTCAAGGATCACCAAGGCTTGTGGTCCGAGCAATTTAATAAATGGAGTTGCCATTTATTAATACGGGGAAGACATATAGAAGGGCAGATTTAGGTGAAACAGGAATCCGGAGCTGTTATGAAGCTGTTAAAGTTTGAGATGCCCTTTGGCGCCCACGTGGAGACTTGGGGCAGGCGGTTGTATTCACACACTTGGGCTCGGGGAGAGATCCAGGCTGCAGGCGAAAAGCTAGAAGACGGTATTTAAAGTCATGAAACCAGAGAAGGCCCTGACAGGACAGATGTTAATTTAGAAGAAGGAGAAGGAGAGAAAGGAGGAGGAAGAATGTAGCTAAAGTCCTGGATGTTCCAACATTTTGAGGTTAAAAAGAAAATGAGGACTAAGCAAAGGAGGCTGAGAAAAAGGGATGCTGAGCGAGAAGGAAAACAGGCCCAGGTGTGTCCCAGAAGCCAGGTGAAGGGTGAAATGAGAATCGCTGTCAGAACTTAGCAATGTGGAGGCCCCTGGGGATCATCTGTTTTAGCCGAGTGGATCCAAGAAAAACTTGGAAAATAGAAGGTGATGGTAGTGAGTAGGGAACACATTTGAGCTTCCTCTTAAAGGGAAGCAAAGAAACAGGACAGTAACTGGAGGAGCGTACAGTGTCCGAAGAAGGTCTTTTAAGATGGAAAATGTTATTGCATGTTTGTGTGCTTGGGGGAACAATCCACTAAGGAGGGGACATCTGATGAGGCAGGAGAGAGAAGGCAAAATTGCAAGCATTTGACCTTAGGTGGGTGAGGGAGCATAGCCTCCGACACTCAAGTGAAGGAGCCCACTTTGAAAAGAACATGCACCCGTCATTCGGTTCACACACGGACGAAGGAGACAAGGAAGTGTGTACGGCATTATTACAGGTGTATTCACATTTGAGGTGGCAGAGGTATGTGACAGTTCTTTTCTGACTCTGACTATTCTTTTCGTGCAATAGGGAGCTAACTACCGTTTCTTTAGTGCTTACTATAAGCCAAGACTGTTTTGAGTAGTGCACATGCATGGTTCACTTAATCATAACTGTATAAAGTAGTCATTAGTATTCCCATTTTGCAGATGAATAAACTGAGGCATGAAGAGGGTAAGGAACATGCCACAGCTAGTATGTGGCAAAGCCTGGATGTCATTCTAGTCAGTCTGATTCTGAATTCAAAGATTTGAGAAGAGGAAGAATGAAAGAGAGCCCTAGGAGAGTGGAAGAGTCAGTGGACTAGGAAAATACCCCAGTAAGGGCTCACTTGAGATCAGCAGTCATGAACATATGGTAAAACCAATCATTGTGTTTGGGTACTTTTATCTAGCTTCATTTAACAGTCTGGAAGGCAGCAAAGGGTACATGGAAAGTTGTGATTAACCTCATAGAATTTGACTACGCTAATACAATAAAGGGTTATAAGAGCAAAAGAGCCACGTGTATATGCAAGGTAGTAATTATAAGATGGTCTACAGAGTCAAAAGTGATAAAAAGAGGAACCCGACAATCTGAGGGGCGTGAAGAGTGGTGAAAAGATGGTCAGACCAAGGTATTGTAGGTCCCAGTGTGCTGAACAGCTGTTGGCTTCTGGGCTCTTGATGATCAGACTGGTCGGAATGGAAGGAGATACAGAATGGATGCAATTACTGATATTGACAGGATCAGGGTATGACCTTGGAAATGGAAAGCTGAGGCAGAGCAGAGGATAAGATCATTGGAGAGAAGGGCAAGGGACTGAGAAGTCAGGATGCTGCAAAATCATCCACGTGGACGTTGAAATCGCCAGGCATTCTGAGAGGCAGGGCTGGAGAGAGTAACGGTAAGCCAGCATCTACATCTTCGAGGAATGAAGAGAAGCATCCTGGCTAGGGGCAGGTGTCCCGGCTCTCACCATTAAGTATGTTAGCTGCAGGTTTTTCATAGCTGTTCTCTATCAAGTAGAGGATGTTCCCCTTCGTCCCTAGTGTTCAGAGGGTTTTTATCATGAATGGGTGTTGGATTTTGTCAGACTCTCTTTCTGTATCAATTTGACACGATGACATAACTTTTCTTCTTTAGCCTGTTGAAATGGTGAATTCCACTGAACGGTGTTTGATTCATGAGCCAGTTTTTCCATACGTGGAATAAATGCCACCCAGTCGTTGTGTATCATTCTCTTTCTACATTGTCAGACTTGGCCATGCCCTTGATAGTCATCATTACAGCACCAGTGTTCAGGACAGACAGACGAGGCGGCAGACTGCAAACCAGATGGCTACACAGAAGACTATCAGAGTACTGGTAATTCAGTTAAGAAACAGAAAGGAATCTTCAGTGGTTGTGAGGATGGAAAGGACAAAGGGCTGAACCTAAGAGGTATTTAGGAGGTAGAACTGGCGAGCTTTGGCAACAGCGGAATATGTAAGAAGAGAGAACAAGATGACTTCCAAACCTGTAGCCTGAGCAAGTGAGTAGTGCCATTTATCAAATCAGAGAGCACGGGATGAAATGCACGGCAGAGGTAGAAATGATGAGCTCACCTTTGCACACGTTACCTGTGAGATGATGGCGGGACATCCAGAGGATGTGCCCAGACAGCATTTGGCTGCACAGGTACAGAGCACAGGGGATAAGTTGTGCTTAAGATGCAGATTTGGGAGCCACCTGTGCAAGGTGATGGTTGAAGACATAGGTGTTAGGTGTGTGTGAGGAAACAAAGGAGACCGTACATGAGCAATAAATAATCAAGTCATCTCAACATGTTTAACTCTACAATGAGATACGACAGTAAAAAGTCAATTCTTGCAAAAGCAAAACAGATAACAGTCCAATCCTTTGCTTTTTCTGCTTTTAGACGTTATCCAACCACAACTTCCTCCATTGTTTCTTTAAGAAAAATATTCTCACCTAGGACCCTAGCCTAGTCACCATGAACAATGATTCAGTCTCACCTAGCAGCGACCCCCAGTTCAGACACAAACGCTGTCCCACTGTCACTGCAGGACTGAGGCTAGCTGGACAAGACACGGCCCATGACTGACCTTCCCTGTCCGACCTGCTGATGAAATCACTGATGACTCTCTCTGTGGAGCCAGGCTCTTTACTTGTTTGTTTGTTTGTTTGCTTTTATATTACACCTCTCTGGAAATGTCCGGCAACTCTTTGGTGACTTCCTACCTCGCTGAACCATGAGCTCAGAATTTGTTTTGCAGTTATGATGAAAGACAGAAAAATTATTACCTCTATGTCTTGAAATTAAGCAGACAATGACTCCTACTGAAGTATAAAAAAAAAAGGATGAAGATCAGTTGAGGCCAACGGCCACTTCTTTTTCACACAGACGTGCCGGCAGGCCCGCGGGAAGCTATGCTCGGGGAGAGGGGCCGTGGGGTCACTCGGGGCCACTTCACCACGTGTGTGCAGAGAGCAGAGAGCACCGTTCTGAAATGGAAAACATCTCGTACTTAGAGGATGTCTTCATTACATAAGGAAATGAACCTGAGTTACGATAACTAAAATGACCAGGGAAACACTGCGGAGGGAGATGAAAGAGCTCCGCTGAACCGACAGCACACCCAGCCGCAGGCCCTCTTTGGGCCGCTGCCCCGGCGAAGGTGCGGTTATGATTTTTATTCATCAGACTCTCTCTCTCTTTTATCCCTTCCTCAAAGCCCAAACCACTAATTTAAAACTCCCTACCACACTTGGGATTCTTACCTGTCGGGATTTTAATAAAGCTGAATAAGTTCACCAAGTCCTAAATTGATCTAAATAACATATATTCCTTGCCCTGATTTTAAGTTATCCACCCATACATATCCTCTTTGTGCTGATGCTTTATTCCCTCCCAATAAACAGGAGGGAGGGGGAGGGAGAAGGAGAGGGGAGGGATAGAACTAAGTGCGATGCTGACTAAAAGAAGCCAGACACCCCAAAAGTACATGCGATATGAACCCATGCATATAAAGTACAGACATGGGCATAAGAGAGTCTGTGCTGTTAAATTAGAATACTGGTTTCCTCTTTGAGGGGAACAGCGATTGGCAGGGAGCACAGGGGGGTTTTGGGGGTGCTGGTGGGGGTTAGTGCGGTTGGCAGAAATTAATTACTCTGCACTTATAATGTGTGAATTTTTCTACAAGCACTTATAGAAACTTTAAAAAAAAAACAAGGAAAAGAAAAAGGACTCACAGACAAGGACAACAGTGAGGTGACTGCTGGGGGAGAGTGGGGTGTAAGGGGACTAGATGGTAATGGAAAAAATACAATAAAGATTATATACAAATAAAAAATAAAACATAAGGGAAAATACCATCTCTCCTCGTGAAAACAACCGCATGCAAATATAGAGGGAAATAATGACACCCCAACTTTAAGGAACGTTCCCCATGTGCCAGGCACTGTTCAGGGCACTGTGCAGGTGAATTAACTCGTTTTTATTCTCAAAAGACCTACTCTGCAAGCAAGTACTAAGTTTGTCCCTATTTTACAGGCAAAGACATTTGCCCAGCATCCTACAGACAGAACATACTGGAGGCGGGATTTGAACCCAGGTTCTCTGACTCCAGAGCCGGCGCCCTTAACCACTGCATCTGTGCTGGAGAAGTGAGGCCATTGGAGCCAAAGCAGGGTCCTTGAGTTCTTGTCCCAGGGCACACTGTGTGATCACAGACCAGCATCCTTCCACCTTGAACTCCCCTATAGAACAAACACGTTGAGTTGGTTGTTCCCTGTGTGGGTCGGCACTGCACACGGTAGGATGTTTACCACTCCCGGGCCCTGGCCACTGCATGCCAGGAGTGACCCATGATGGTCACAGTTACAACAGCACCACATACTTCCTATGGCAGAGATGGACGGACACGCTGTTTCTCAGCCCATTGCTCCTTCTCCCTGGACGTGCACTGGACTGTACTTCCCATCCTCCCTTGCAGTTGATTGTAATCACGTGACGGGGTTGTGGCCAAAGTACGTGATGAGAAGTAACATATGCCAGCTCCATGCATGCATGATAAAACCCTCACTCTTGATCCTCCACTTTTTCTCTGTCTTTCCTCACCTGCCAGCAGGTGTCAAAGATGGCACAGTCTCCATCAACTTGGGACCCAGCCTCACCCCACTGGTGAGTGAACTGGAAGTCAACGAGAAATAAGCATCTGGCATGGAAAGCCGCTGAAATTGCTAAGCGGATTTGTTACAGCAGCTGGCACTGCCCTAAGTAATCCCACAGACAAAGAGTCAGCAATGGGCTTGTCACCAGGCAGCCCTCTGGTCTCACCCTTTGAAGACTAAGTAACAGTGACAGTTAGGTAGCCATACCTTGCAGCCTGGAGCAAGGCTCCCCAGGGGGCTGCATGTACTCTGCATCAGTGCCCAACACACGGTGCTGCCTCTCCCACAACCAGGATTCCCGGTACAGGAGTCAAGGGGAGTGACGTCAGCACATCGTCATCAGCAAAGAGATACGTAAATTCTCGGGCCAGCTGATAATGCAAGAATGTTCATGGCAACTGTGTTCATAACATGCAAACACTGGAAATGGCCTAGATGTTTGTCAGCAGCACAAACAAACAGTGACCTATGCACTCGTGCTCCTTGGAGTTTACTCAAAGGACATGGACACTGGTGCCCAGGTAACAGCCTGCACCTGGGTGCTTACAGCAGCTTTTTCATTATTGCCAAAACATGGAAGCAACCAAGGTACCCTTCAGTGAGTGAAAGGAAAATAAAATGTGGCCTATCCAGACAATGGAATATTATTCAGCACTAAAAAAAAAAGCTATCAATCTATGAATAGACATGAAAGAAATCTAAATGCATACTAGGAAGTGGAAGAAGCCAGTCTGTAAAGACTACATACCATACGATCCCAGCTACCTGGCCTTCTGGAAAAGGCAACACTACGGAGACAGTAAGAAGTTCAGCAGTTCCCAGGGGTGGCAGGAAGGAAGGGAGGAAGAAAAGGACCACAGAGGATTCTGAGGCGGTGAAAATACTCCGGATGACACACATAATCGGGGATACCATAGAACATTCAGAGCCCAGAGTGAACCCTAACACAAACTGTGGACTTTGGGTGGTAGTGAGGGGTCGGTGTAGGCTCATTGATTGTACCAAGTACACCACTCTGGCCGGGGGGGGGGGGGGGGGGGAGCTGTGCACATGCTGGGGCAGGAGTAGATCTACTCAATTTTACTCTAAAAAATAAATCCCGCCTCAAATACTATGACCACAACCACCAGTATGGCTCAGCCTAACATACACTGATGAGCCACAGAACCCACATACAAAAGAATGCACACTTGCTTGATTCCATGCACACGAAGTTCAAAGACACACAAAACTAAGGTGAGAGAGGTCAGAGTAGCAGTTGTTACCTCGGGAGGGGCATTCATTCAGGAGCACGGGGGAGTTTCGTGGGGGTGGGAATGTTCATTTCGGATATCTGTACGTGCACACGCGCACACACACACATGCACACACGGAGTACTGGAGTCTTCCGATTTTGTGGAGAGGTCAAAGAGAGGAAAGGGTGGAGGGTCTGCCCCCGAAACGCAGCCCACTGGATCAGTGCTTTCAGGGAGGCTGCGAGCACACCGTGTGACTAGCCACGGTCCTTTTAGTCTGTCTTCTCTGCAACGTCTCATTAGAAACACATTTTACTTTGATTCAAAGAGAAACTTAATTTATTTCATCACTTCCCCTACCCTCTGAATCGCACGGAGTGGTCTCAGTTGGCACAAGTTAATTTAGAGAGCTGTCTTGGAGGGAACATAATTATCTGCCCAGGTTTCCAGTTACTCGAACCCCAAACAGGAGCCTCCGGAGAGTCCCGAAGGGCTCCCTGTTTATAATCAAAAGGAGACGATGGGGGAGGCTCCAGCTGTGGTTCCGACTGAGCTGGGACCAATTCGTGTCCCCTGCAGGGCACGCCTGCTCCGGAAGCTTGATTGCTGCTGCATCTCCAAAGAGCAATGATGTGTGACTGCAAGGCTGAAGCCCTTCTTCATGAATCTATTCCTTTTTAATGAAAGGGAACACTTCGGTAGGCGGCGCCGGGTCTGCAGGGGAGGCGAACAGGGTGTTCGGCTGTACTTGGCAGGACTCACAGAAGGTGATGATGTTCTTTTAACCTTCTAACGATCAGATGCTCTCGCTTTACCTTGTTTAATCTTCACATCACTCTGCAAGGTAAGCCTTGTTATCCCCATTTTCCTGATAAGAAAACTGAAGCTCAGAATGATTGAGCAACCTGTCCAAGGTCGCTTAGCCAGCATCCTCAAAACTGACGTCCTGGCCTCCGTTTTCAGAAAGCATGGCTCTGAGAACCCTTGCACCTGGGCTGCTGCTGAGGGCTGGTCCCCACTGCCGATTGTCATCCACGGGTGAAAACTGAAAATGGGGACAGTGGGGCTGAAGAACTAGCACAGTGGACACAAACGCTCCAGCACATGGGTGTGACTGGGAGTGATCCCCGTAGCCTGAGGAGCTCATTGAATTGACAAGCTTCGCGAAGTCAGATAGACGGGGGGTACTCATGGATCTGAGTAATTCCATAGAACTAGAAACTTTACTTATCTCTTGTAAGTCCTTATGATATACCAGCCCCTTTAAGACGAGAGGACTAGTCACCTTTCATAGCAAAGAGTTCATGAAAATCCCTAAGAAAAAAAAGCCCAAAGAAGACAAGAAAGGAGGAAACTTACTAGGCATCTTCATGCTGACCTTTCTGTTCACACAATTTTTTTAAGATTTTATTTATTTCATTTTTAGAGAGGGAAGGAAGGGAGAAAGAGAGAGAGAAAGGGAAACATCGATGTGCGGTTGCTGGGGGTCATGGCCTGCAACCCAGGCATGTACCCTGACTGGGAATCAAACCTGTGACACTTTGATTGGCAGCCTGCGCTCAATCTACTGAGCTACACCAGCCAGGGCTTACACACACACAATTTCTTTACATCTTTAATATGTCATGGAGAGGAAGAGGTACATGCCCGCGTTACAAATAAAAAAGCCAAAGTCCAGAGAAGTGGCAGAATTATACCATGCTACAAGGTAATGGCTGAGCGAACAGAGAGAATGTTGAAATCAGACAGCCCGGAGTGCAAGTCAACCCCAGTAATTCCTTATTCGGTGACATCGGACAACTTCTCTTACCAATTGGACCTTTAGTTTTTCTGGTCTAACAAATAATTGAACATTTAGGATGCTTTGGGTGACATGTACTAGAAAACTCAAATCAAGATGGCTTAGACAATAAGGAACTTTTATTATCTCACCATGTAAGAATGTCCGAGGTCAGGTAGTGTCAGGCTTAATTAATTCAGTGGATCAACGACATCATTAGAAAACCAGGCTCTTCCTCGTTCTCTGCTCTGCCAGCCCCAGAATGTCAGCTTTGTCCTACAGTCTAGCTGCCCTCATGGTCCCAAGATGGCTGCCACAGATCCAGGTGTCACATTCAGACAGGAGAACATGCAGAGGAATAAGAGTGACCGGTTCTCCTTATATGTTTCTTTCAATTAGCAAAGAAGCCTTTCCCAGAGTCCCGACACCAGTAGATTTGTCCTCAAATCCCATTTTCAAGAATTGAGTCACATACCCATGTCTAAACCAATCCCTGCCAAGGAGAATGGGACCCCTATGGTTCACATACACCGATCAGCAACATGAATCAAAGAAAGTTAGATAACTGTGCTGATTTATGATAAAAGAAACTTCATAACAATTATCAGGCACAAAAGGAAATTATCAGGGGAAGGAAGAGTGACATTATATAATAGTAAAAGAGTTAAGACAAGAAGGCAGAGCAATCCGAAATTTGTATGCAAAGGGGCGTCAAAATGCAGGAGGCAAAAACGGATAGAACTGAAAGAGAAAATAAACACGTTCATTAGTCCAGGAGGAGACGTTGCCACTCACGTTTCAGTAACCGATAGGGGGCAGAAAACCGGTCAAGACACAGGCGGCCTGAACCGCTGTCAGCTTGATCTAATGGACATTTCTCAATGACCCCCTTGGAAAACAGTAGGATACACATCTGTCTCAAGCTCACATGGAACGTTCACTAAGACTGACCACCTTCAGGGCCATGAAACACATCCTTTAAAAAAATTTTAGTAGAAATTATATGAAGTATGTTCTCAGCTCACAGTGGGATTGAGCTGGGATTGAGACGGGAAGATAGCTGGAAAATCCCAAATATTTGGAGATTAACACACCTCTAAATAACCATGAGTCAAAGAATAACTCTCAACATAAATTTTTAAAAATATTTTGAACGCCCTGGCTGGTGTAGCTCAGTGGATTGAGCTCAGGCTGTGAACCAAAGTGTCACAGGTTCAATTCCCAGCCAGGGTACATGCCTGGGTTGCAGGCCATAACCCCCAGCAACCATACATTGATGCTTCTCTCTCTCTATCTCCCTCCCTTCCCTCTCTAAAAATAAATAAAATCTTAAAAAAAAAACAATTAAAAAAAGAATAAATATAGGAACTCTAACATGAGAAAATTGTTTAAAAATATTTTGAACTAGATAAAATGAAAATACAACTTATCAAAATTTGGATACAGTGAAAGAGGATAATTTATAGCTTTGAGTGCTGTAGTATGAAAAAAGAGAGACTTAAAATGTATAACCTAAACTTCCACCTTAGGAAACTAAAGAAATAAGAGCGAACTGGGCCTGAAGGGAGCAGAAGAAGTAAAAATACTGCATATGTTTAGAATTCTTACGAGGTGATCAAAGGTACAGGAATTTTCTCAAAGTTACGTCCCGGGGCACCTGGCAGGTGACCTTAGCCCCTTCTGCCAGCCACACTGCAATGGGCTGAGGGTTTGAATTTGCCTGCGGGAATCCTAACCCCCAGTGTGATGACACTGGGAGGCGGGGCCTTGGAGGTAATTAGGTCCTTGCACTGGAGCCCTCAGCAATGGAATTAGTGTCCTTCTGAAAGGGACCTTAGAGTGCTCGCTCACCGTCTCTCTGCCCTCCGCGGCTATGAGAAGGCCCTCACCAGAGCCCAACCATGGTGACTCCAGGATCTCGGACTTCTGGCCTCTAGAACCGTGAGAAAGAAATTCCTGTGGTTGATAATCCCCGAGGTCTGTGGTACTGTGTCGTAACTGACTGAGACACACATGTGCCTCTCGAAGCCCCCCACACACTTCTCTCCAGCACCCCTCATCCAGGAGCTCGGCCCAAGAGCATCGCACTCGTACTTCTCCTGCACCCATCCTGAGGGTATCCAGGCCAAGGGTGCTTGGGTGCTTTTGTACCCGAGCACCCAAGCTGCCAGTCTCCACTCCACATCCCTGTCCACCAGTGGCAACTTACTCCCTCCTCTTTCTGCCAAAAGAAGAAGGAGGAGGAGGAGAAGAAGAAGGAGGAGGAGAAGAAGGAGAAGGAGAAGAAGGAGAAGAAGAAGGAGAAGGAGAAGGAGAAGAAGAAGACCCTCCCCTGCAAGCTCTTCAACTCACCTGGACCTTCCAGCTCATCAAACACATCCTGACGTGTTTAAATATCATTTTAGGTTTGTGCTGTTGTGATTTATAACAAGAGGTGTGCATGTGCTCTTCATCCTGTTCCCGACACAGAGCTCCTAAAACCTTAGGGATTTCCACTGAGATAAGAACAATAAAGGTGTCTTTATTGTGTCTTTTGTAACGTTGGTGAGGCGGCCATGGGAAAGCTCCTAGGTCCCCTAGGGATGGCGGCTGGTTGCCAGGGGAAGGAACCACTCGGTTAGGGGACTGGAACTTTCAGTCCCACCCCCGTCTCCAGCGAGGGAGAGGGCCGGTGGTTGAGTCCCTTCACCAAGGCCAAGGATTTGGTCAGCCAGGTCTGTGTAAGGAAGCCCCCGCAAGACGCCAGCAGGTTGGGCTTCTGGCGGGGCGGACCAGTGGAAATCCGGGGAGAGTGGTGCACACACGGAAGCAGGGCTTGTCGCACTTGCACTAACGTCCCTGACCATGAATTTCGCTGCCTCAGTGTGGAGTTTCTCGGCTCTTGTGTCTAATGAAGTATTTCTTATGCTCCTACAAGTGTCAGATTTGAAGACTGTCAATATCATCACCATGCCAACCAGAATCAGTACTGGTGTGCTGCTTTGTTTTCTCTCTGAGAAAAACCTTAGAAAAACACTGAGTGCCTGACTCTTTTTTTTTTTTTTCCATTGGCTGCTTTCTGTCATTCCGGTCAGCTACAGGCTTCTTATTTTCTTCCTCACAGAGCTTCTGACAGAATGCAGACCAATAAAGAAAAATCAGAAGAATTTTTTGAGTACTGTAGATAATGACACATGGCAATATGCAACTGTCCAAAATATGCAACTTTTTTATCATTTAACTTCCTTGAAACCCTCTGTGTATGAGACAGCAATTATAAACATCCCTCTTAAATGCCAAAAGCTCTATTAAGCTACAAAATAAATGACTTAACTCTAAACAGAAAAAAAATGCAAAAAAAGAAAGTTTGGCTTTTGTTTAGATACAGCTGAAGTGATTAACAGTGGTAGAATATATCAGTATCATTGTGTCTTACACTTGACATGTGTTATGACTCTTAACATCTAAATTATTCTAAGCAAGCATAGAATTTTACATTTTAGAGGGATAGGAGGTGGGCTCAGAAGGAAGACAGTTTCACAAGAGATTCCTTATCTCTTTATATAAAAAGTCAGGCAGCATAAAAAGAAAATGATGAAAAACAGACCATGGTTGAGTTTGATTATAGGAACTTTGTCAGCGGGATTCATTTATCAAGTAGGTTCTTTGTGTAGCCCCCTGAGTCTCTGCAGTGACGGGAAAGTCCTGAGAAATGAGGTACAACACAGAACCCCAAGAAACGAAGCACTTGGAGACCCAAGTGACTTGCTTTGCTTTCCCTTTAAAGGTAGCTGATCCCCTTCTCTAAGAGACTTACACTTCCGATCTCATAGTTTCCCTTTTCAAAGATGGGATTTATCATCTCCTTTGCTTTCACTACACTGCAGTATCGTGTTCAAATGAACTCAAGAAATACATGAGGTCTCATAACAGGGTGCAGAGCTAGAGATCCCCCCAAACCCCAAACCCCCCACAGCTGTCCCTTGGGAGATGAGGGAAGCCAGCAGAGCCATTGAGAGCTATTTGCATATCTGCAGAACTTGCCCAGTGTTTTAGTAACGTTCAAAGCTGTGCCTGCTGGGAGCCTGGGAGATGGGTGGAGTGGGGCTCTAACCCGTGTGAGGTGATGTAGCTGGGGGGGCTTCCTGCAAGAGCAGCTTGGGGGCAGGTCCTAACCAGCGGGCTATGCTTGCCCAGACTAACAATGGCAATGGAGAAAAGCAGAAGAAACCAGACTACTGGCAGGTGTAACCCAGTGTGGGAGGAGTCAGAAACGGGGGTTATGGAGAAAGATCTGTGTGGGGATTTGAACCTGGTGCAGCAGCCATGCTGGCGCTTAACCATGCGGTTTAGGAGTGGAGAGGGAGCTCTCTCCCTCAGCCATGCTTGAACTCTGGACCATGGGGGAAAAAGAGTAGGAGAGCCATGAGAGGCTCTCTCTCGTGCATGCTCTTGACCATGTGTCTGGGAAGGGGAAGACTCTTGACCATGTAGCAGCAGCGTGGGATGCGGGCCACGCGGTCTGAAAGAATGCAGGCAGAAGGTCTCCCCCTGGCCTGCCATGAGGAAGTGCCATGTGGGTTTGGATTAAGAACGTGAGCCTAGCCCAGCTACGGACTTCTGTTTTCTTCTCCTGAGATGCGTACGGTACCCCCGACTGGTACTGAAGGGAAGGAGGTGTTTCACTGGGCTTGACTGTCCCTGATCTCTCGAGTCTCCCATTCAGGCCAGCAGGAGGCTGAGCTGTCAATCACTTCTGCAGAGACCTTTTCTGTAAGACAATGACCTTCATCAACTTGGCTGCAGGGGACCCTGCAGCAGAACTGCTGACAGTTTCCAGAGAGAAGCACCCGTGACGTGACAACGCTGCCCCGGAAGACGGGATAACGGCTTTCTGTTGCCAAGAAAAGTTCGCAGCAGACAGGCAGGCGTGTTCAAACCTCCCCCAACCCCACCTCTACCTCATCCCCCAGCCCCTCTCTGCCCAGCCCCACGCCTGGGTGAGTGTGTCAGCTGCTGCAACAAACCCCCAGATAATAGTGGCTTAAACCAGAAAGAAGTTTTTTTCCCCCTTTCTCTGTTTTATGTAACTACCCAAATGACAGCAATCTACATTGGAGCCAATAAAACCCGAAGGTTTTTTCCCCCTTGCTCTGTTTTATGTAACTACCCAAATGACCAATATTTTATTATTTTATTTTATCATGAAGACCCATGAAGAACCGTGAAGATCCATGAAGATCTACAGTTCTCCAGTGTCCCCCAGATAAAGTATAAGTCAAGTGACTATACACACACATCTTCCTCCAGCCATACCTCATCAATAAATATAAAAGAATGAGAGTGGCTCACAACAGGTCACTCTCGGGAAGGGAACCAAGAGGAGCCATGGGAGGTATGTCTGGTCCAAGTAGACCAACCGCCGTGACAAACAACCCCATCGTCTCGGTGGCAGTCACGGCCCAGGGCGGGTGACAGAAGACTGCGCTCGGTGACTCAGGCCCCTTCCATCTGGCGGCTGTGCGCCCCCTGGAGACCTGGAGTTGTGGCCGGGTCTGTCTGGCAGTGCAGGGGAGGGAGGAGGAACACGGAGGCTTTCCTGCCTCTGCTGTCTTGGCTGGGAGGTGACAGTTGTCATTTTTGCTCACGGTTCAGCGAGATGGCCCCACCCAAATGCAGAAGTGCTAGGATATGTAGTCTAGTGATTTTCCCAGAAGGAAGTGGGTTTAGGGATCATCTATCCGGCCTCTGCCAGAGAAGGCTGGAGGAGGTTTTAGGGTAACTGTACAGAAATTAAATTCATGGGCTTGTCAGAAAGTCCTCTCTACAGGGAAAGAGTCTGGTGACACTTCACGTTGGGTCCTCTGGGAGTTTTCTGGAGAAAGAACCGTGTATGAGACGAGCCCTGGTGAGTGGAGCTTCAGACACTCATTCCCCGCACATTGATTGAGTGCCTACTACATACCGGGCACTGGGTAAGCATCGACTCACTGCACACAGGTCCCACCCTCAGGGAGGTTACTCTCCAGCTAAGGACATAGATAAACAGAGTAATGGGTGTGAAGTCCAGCACAGGGAACATTGTTAATAACACTATAATACCTACAGGGTCTGGCACAAATAACGCCCCCCCTTTTTTTTTTTTTAATCACAAAATCTTTTATTACGAAATCATCAGCATGTAATTCTGTAACATCACAATAGCACACTCAAGCACACCATGTGACATGTTAGGTGAAATATTCAAATGAAAACTATAAATGATCACACCCACATTATCACCCTCCCAACCACACGCACGCACGCGTGACTCCGGCCGGACCCCGCATGTGCGGAGCCAGGTGGGCACTGACCTGGGGGGGTTATGTGAACATCTGACCACTGTGCTGTGCACCTCAAACCAACACAATATTCAGTGTCGGCTGTAAGCGAAAGGAATCTAATTCAGTTTGATAAGTAAAATTGATCACCTATTTTCTTGAATAATGATGGACCTAAGTTTGAGTTAAACTAAACCATATTAATATAAATCATTGTGTTTATAATTTTAATTATATTTAAAATCAAATTACTGTATATTAAATGATGGACCTGAATGAAATTAAGTTTAATTTTTTAAAAAAGAATTTTAAATGTTTATGTACTAGAATTCTTTATTTCCTAATCTGTATCTTTTAGAAATACTTTTAAAGCAAATAACAGACCACTTAGAATGACTTAAATGGGGGTAATTTTTGTCACATAACAAGGCATTCAGAGGGTGTTGACATTGGTTCAGCTTCTAACAATAACATCAACGACCCAGGCTTTATTTTCTGCACTACTATTTTTACTATTTTTTTTATCATGTGCTTCACACTCATGGTCATGAAATGGCTACTGCAGCTCCGTACATCACATCCAAGTTCTAGGCAGGAAGAAGAGGGAGGGAATAAAGAAATCTCTCCCCTCATGAGGCTTTGTCTGTTCCTGTGGGAAGGAAAGCTCTCCCCTATATCTCTCATCAGCCAGAACTGGATCACGTGGCCACCCTCAGACCAGTTAAAGGATGGGGCTGAGATTACCAGGCAACTGACATCAGATGCTGACAGTCTTTCCCCAAGTGCCCCCACAAACACATTGGCATTGTATCGTCAAAGGGCGGGACTGCCGGAGGGGCAGACCACAGGGCACAGACGGGCTCGGCCACTCCGGGCCTGTGTTGATCTAACCAAGGGTCTGGTGCGGGAATACTGTGTCGAGGCCTGGCCCCCAGCCCAGGGGCAGGTCAGAGAGGTGCCAGAGTTGCCCAGGAACCAGGACGTCACCAGGAGGCAGACTGCAGGGGTGAGCAAGCCTGCTCAGTTTGCACGCACGCACGCACACACACACACACACACACACACTCACACAGGGGTGCAGGCAGCACGCTAGAACCGTGCAAACCCCCAGGGAAGAGTGAGGGAGGACAGGCTCGCTCTGGCGGACCTTCCTCCCACATGGCTTGGGAGGGGATTTCTTATCCCCAGAGGGTGCCTCGAAGCACAGACAGAAGCAAACCCTATGTCTACTGTTTTTTCTTCCATACACAAACACCTATGATGATAAAGTTGAATTTATAAGTTAGGCACAGGAAGAGATTGACCACAATAATAGTAAAATAGAACAATAATAACAATATACTGTAACAAAAGTTATGGGAATGTGGCCTCTCTCTGTCAAAATGTGCTCACCTTCTTGTGACAGGCGAGATGGTGAACACCCACGTGGAGAGATGAAGTCAGGTGAACAGGGTGGACCTTGTGATGCAGCGTCAGCCCCCTGTCGACCTTCCGACGATGGGTCACACGCACTTCCTAGCTCCTCTCTGGCATATCTGAATTGCCAGCATCACTGTGGGGCCGTTATTAAGTAAAATAAGGGCAGCCAGAACCCAAGACAGTCGATCTCAGGACCAAGATGGCCACTCACACGGGCAGGCAGCACCCACAGCGTGGAGACGCCGGGGAAAGGCCTGGCTCCCGATCCAGGCAGGTGCAAGTGAAGCAGCGTGAGATTTCACCACGCTTCTCAGAAGGACATGCAGTTCAAAACGAATGAATCGTTTACTTCCAGAACTTCCCAGTTAATACGTTCGGCCTGGGTGGGCGATGGATCACTGGAAGTGTGGACAGCGAAGCTGCAGATGCCTGGGACGACTGTAGTGAAAAGTCTCCAGATGAGAGCATCCTGGGTGAGGATGGGCCCCAGATCCGACAGCACGTGTCCTTAGAAGGGAAGAGAAAGAATGGAGGCGGAGGCTGGACTGACGCGGCCACAGGGCGAGGAACACCTGCAGCCACCAGAATCTAGCAGGTGCAAGAAAGGACTGCCCCCCTGGAGACCTGGAGGGGGGGGCAGGAGCACAGCCCTGCTGGCCCCTCGGTTTCTGACTTCTGGCCTCCTGAGCCCGGAGAGAACACATTTCTGTTGCTTTCAGCCACCCAGCCGCTCTGCTAATTTATCACAGCAGCCCCAGGAAACAAATACAAGGACCAGGTTCCTCTGAGAGGCAATCTGGGCTGAAACGGTAGCTTCTGACCTCTGATTGGGACAAGAACCATCACACTCTCCAAGCGAGTGATGAAAGGAGAAGCTGTGAGATGAGAGGGTGGCCCGGGCCCGTGAGAGGGACACAAGGGACAAAGGAGGCTGCTCAACCCCCTTGTGGTCCTGCCAGAAGCAGAGCTGAGTTTCTCAGTGACTTTTCCCAGCAGCATTCGGTAAGGAGCCAGCCTGCAGCTTCTCCGTGTCCTGCACGATTTCTGTTTAGGGAGACTTGGGGGGCACCAGGAACTGTGCTAGGACTTGGGGCACGAGGGTGAGCAAGACAAGCCTGCCTTCCAGGACTCGTGATCTGGTGGGGATACTAGACAGGGACACGGACAAAGGGACTGCAGTGTGGTGGGCGTTGGGAGAGCCCGGAGGTGGAGTTCCTGCCCTGGACATGGGCAACCTGGGGGCAGAAGCCGGATAGAGGGAGGGCAAGGCTTCAGACTGCGTGTGCAAAGGCACAGAGACCGGAGACCACAGGGCACAGGTGGCCTCGGTGTGTTCAGGACATCTGCAGACAAGCAGGCAGGAATTCGCAGGTGGTGGAATACAAGGGCCAGGTCTCCGCTGCTTGGAAGGGAGAAAGAGAGAGGAGGAGGGAAGGAAAGCCCACCATAGGAGGCAGAGCTCCATTCTATAGAGAGTGATGGAAGGAAAGGACAGGACCATGTTTTCAGGGGTGGTGGCACTGGCAGGAGAAACTGAGAAATGAGAGGCTGAGCTCTTGCTGCCCAGGGCCCCACGGTGAGTCCGTCAGGGCAGACCAGGGTACAGTCTACGCACTGGTGACAAGCATTTCCCAGATCTCAGTGGTTAAAACAGCAAAGGTTTCTCACACTCCCGCTACCTCCCATCCATCCCGAGCTGGCAGTGGCGGCTCTGCTCCACAGCGCCCTCACCAGGGACCAGGCTGATGGGCCCGGTGCATTGCAGCCTCATCCGTGACAGTGACCGGGGGAAGGGAACAGCAAACTGTGCGCTGGCTCTGAGACTTCTCCCTGGAAACCACACGCACCACTTCCGCCCACATCGCCTGGGCCAGCGCAAGTCGTGAGGCCGGGGCTCCCTGTGCGGAGGTGGGGAGGACCATCAGCCACGGGCCAGAGGAGGAAACGGGACCTCGGGGGCAACCCCCGTGTCTACCACTTCGGTGGAGCCGTGGTTTGAACCCAGGCCCCCTAAACCCTCAGCCCACGCTCTCTGCTTACTCTCGCCTTCCCCTTTGTCGATTAATCATTTTGGAGATGAAAGAAACCGAGAACAAGGAAGACGTTATTATTTGGGTCTTCCATTCCAGACTGCGTGCAAACCAGCCCACCTAAACGACTCGCGAATCCGGTCTTAGACATGGGCTGCGAGGGTCTCTGACGTGCTGCCCCAAACAGCTGAGCTCTGGCTGCAAGGCAGCCAGTTTTCCGAAGCCAACCCCTACAGGACGTGCTGTGCATGAAAGTCTTTACGAAACGACCCTCCAGATCCATCCACACACAGAAGATCCTCTTCAGTCCTTTTTCCCTTTGCAGATGTGCAGTAGTTTGGGTTTTCACTCGGACTTAAGAAAGAAACAATGGGGACTGGGAATATATTTATTTGGTGCATTTGTTCCCAAGTAAAGTGAAGTCTATTTAGACAATAGTTCCTTACTTGGGGGAGGGGGCGGATGGACGGGAGAAGAACACCTCAATTTCAATAACAAAATTGACCCACACCGTTGAAAACGTATGAGACAAACACCCTCAGGAACACGCGTCACCCACGTGCGCATTCCCGCGGGGAACTGCGAGCACTTGCACGGCCCTCCTCTCCAGGTGACGACGCTTGCAGAGGGGTGGATGGCGTGTGTGACTAAGGGTCCTGTGATGCATTCACCTCCCGTCCAGCTTCTCAGGGACCAGTCACTACAGTGCCTCTCTTGGCCTTCTTCAGACGGGGACTTAGTGACGGTTGTATTTCCAGCGCTACTCCCCCCCTCCCCCACTGAGAGGGGAATGGAGCCCCACCGTCATCTGCAGCCCTGGTCTCACCCATTGGCGGGGGCGGGGGGGGGGGTAGCCCGTGGGCGCAGCCTGGCTGTGTCAGTCACACAGGCCAGGTAGGGCGTCATAGCAGCTGCCACCTTCGGCACCTCACTGACCCACTTGGACATTGGTTTCTCCTTCGTGGCGTGAGGACGCCACTGTCATGAGGTTGCTACATGGAATGCATTTGGTGATCTGAGCAACGTCCCCACAGTGGGGACTGTGACAAGCGTGTTTCCGCTCCCGTGCACTCCAGAGCGGTGTGCTAAGGACGAGAACAGCAGTACACCCAGGTCCGAGGAAAGGGTGCTGACCTGGGCTGGTGGCAGAGGCGGAGGGCAGGGAAAATCTCCGTTCTCTCTTTTCCTTTCATGCCTCAGGGTGTTAAAGAACCCTCTCAGTTCGTTACAAGAGGCTTTGGCCCAATTTAAAAGTTTAGGCCAAAATGGGGCTGCGTTGGAAGGGTGCGGGAGCATCTCAGAGAGCTGGAGAGGACTTGCAGGAGCCGGGAGGGCAAGCCCAGTGACCTCGGGCGGGCGAGGGAACCGGGAACCAAACCATCGTCGGGATGTCAGGACGCTCCGTACCCCCTCCCCGCCCTCCGCCTCCTCCCCGTCCTCTCCCCTTCTCTCTGGAAAGCAGTTCATAATCATCCTGATGTTCCCAAAGCAGTTTTCCAGGCGAACTTGACCAAAGTTAGCAGGACTGGAGGCGGTGGGTGAAGTCGCGGCGGGGGGGGGGGGGGGGGGGGGGGCACACTATAAACGAATTCTGTTCTTTTTTTAAAGTGTTTTTTATTTTTCAATTACAGTTGAGGTACAATATTAGTTTCAGGTGTGCAACCCAGCTTACATAATTTAGGAAGTGACCCTCCTGATATCTCCAGTGACCATCTGACGCCACGCACAGCAGTCCTTACAGGATTACTGACTCCGTTCCCCACGCTGTACTTGACACCCCCCCCCCCCATGACTGTTCCGTAACCACCGATTTGTTTTAGTCTTCCCAAAAGAAAACCTGTGATGTCCTCACGCAGGTGGAGGCTGCCCAGAGAGCATGGAGGGTTAAGGAGTGAAACACTGCCACCCCCAGGCGGAGCGGAGCCTCGGCAGCCGGCATGGAGCTTGGAGCGTCAACCTCAGGGCTTGGCGGAGTCCCAGTCCCAACACTCCAGAGAGCTGGACCGGGACTCTTTAACCCCGGCTTCCTGCAGCGAACGTAACAGGCACAGAGATGCAGCCCTCAGATCCTGCTTCGAGAACGGACTCGCTTTCTCGCTGCAAAGAGGGTGGTCATCTGGCAGCCCCCAGCTGTCAGTCCCTACGGGATGGGCCTCACTCTCCGGGGCAGCCCCAGCCCAGGTCTGAGCAAGAACGTGTGTGTGTGTGTGTGTGTGTGTGTGTGTGTGTGTGTGTGAGAGAGAGAGAGAGAGAGAGAGAGAGAGAGAGAGGAGATGGCTACTCTCGTAAAGGAGAAGGAAGAGACGGACAGGGATAAGCCCACATGAATGCCAACTTTTTAAACTGCAGCACCTTCCTGCCCTAACCTCTACCACCACGGGGGCTTCTTCTGAGGGTGGCATTCTTTGACACCTAAGGTAAAAAAATGGATGAGGCTGGGAGGATTTTGTATTTTAAATGATCAGATTCCACCCTTCTCTTGGCAACCACCCATTAACACCACGTGGAGAAGGAGAAACAATCGATCACCGCTAACCCTAAGAGGCTTGTAACCAAACCGCAGCTTGGAGGGTGGACGGCAGAGGGTGGGGCACAGACGGCCCCGCACAGCAGACAGAGGAGGGAAAGTAGAGTTCATCGTGAAGTGCACTGAGAACGAAACTGGACCCCTTTCTTACACCACGTACAAAAAACAAACACAACAGCAATCTTCTCAAATGGATTCAAGACATTGAAGGATGTCAGACCTGAAACCATGAGACTTCTAGAAGAAAATAAAGGCGGTAAACACTTTGACATTGATCTTAGCAATCTCTTTCTGGGTATGTCTCCTTGGGCGAAGACAACAACACAAAAGGCAAAAATGAGCAAGCAGGACTACATCAAACGAAGATTTTGCAAAGCAAAGAAAACCATCAACAAAATAAAAAGCCATCCTACTGAATGGGGGAAGATATTTGCAAGTGGTGTTCCAATAAGGGGTTACTATCCAAAATATACATGGAACTCACATGACTTAACACCAAAACAGAACAATCCGATTAAAAACGGGTGGAGGACCTCAATAGACACTTCCCCAAAGAGGACATCCAGAGGGCGAAGACGTACGAAAAGATGCTCAGTGTCACTCATTATCAGGGAAATGCAGATTAAAACCATGAGATACCACCTCGCACCAGTCAGAATGGCCACCACCTCAAAACATCAACAAACAACAAATGGAGGTGAGAACGTGGAGAAAGGGAACCCTCATACACTGTTGGCGGGACTGTAGCTTGGTACAGCCACCATGGGAAACAGTATGGAGATGCCTCAAAAAATAAAAAACAGCCGGCCCAGGCTGGTGCAGCTCAGTGGATTGAGCATGGGCTGCAAACCAAAGGATCGCCAGTTTGATTCCCAGTCTGGGCACATGCCTGGGTTGCAGGCCACGGACCCCAGCAACCACACATTGATGTTTTCTCTGTCTCTCTCTATCTCCCTCCCTTCCCTCTCTAAAAATAAATAAATAAATAAAATCTTTTTTTAAAAAGATGTTATTTAAAAAAATTAAAAACAGCCATAAAAGCCAGCAATGCCACTTCTGGATATTTACCTGAACAAAAACACTAATTTGAAAAGACACATGCACCCCTATAGCCACGGCAAGTTTTACAGTCGCCGAGATATGAAAGCGACCTAAGTGTCCCTCCATAGGTGAGTGGATGAAAAAGATGTGGGAAAGACACACACACTGGGCTATGATTTAGCCATGAAAAGAATGAAATCCAGCCGTTCACAACATGGATGGACCTAGAGGGTAGTATGCTAAATAAAATCAATCATAAAAAAGACAAATTCCATATGATTTCACTTATACGTGAAATCTGAAAAACAAATGAATTACCGAAAACGGAAACAGACTCACAGATAACAGCAAGTTGCTGGTTGCCAACGGGGATGAGTTTAGGAAGATGGGCGAAAGAAAAAAAAAACACTAATATGATTATATCAAAAAAGAAAAGAGAGCCCTGGCTGGCGTAGCTCAGTGGATTGAGTGCGGGCTGGGAACCAAAGTGTCGCAGGTTCGATTCCCAGCCAGGGTACGCGCCTGGGTTGCAGGCCATAACCCCCAGCAACCGCACATTGATGTCTCTCTCTCTCTCTCTCTCTCTCTCTCTCTCTCGCTCTCTCTCCCTCCCTTCCCTCTCTAAAAATAAATAAATAAAATCTTAAAAAAATAAAAGAAAAGAGCACTGGATCCCCCAATCCCACCTCTCCCCCACTCAGCTAGGGTACTAAAGGGAAACTGACTCCGAAAGGCTGAGGTGCCATGAGGCACAGATGTAAGAGAAAGGTCAGGTGAAAGCTTGACCCCACCTCCGGTCCTGGCTCCCAGAATCTGGTAGCCACGCCCCCCAGGCCTGGGCAGGACACTCGAGGCTCCTTCTCTCGACCCCCCCCCCCCCCCGAGCCAGGGACAGCCGTGTACCATGCCTGTACCATTATTACAGACACCGAACACTGTCCAGACCCAGAGAAAGCTCCTGCGTTACAGCGAGGAGGTAATAAACAAATGGAGATGTTTATTTGAGTATCAGTTCTCCTCTATTTGATTTATAGGTTCAACATAATTTTGATTCAATTCCCTGCAAGCTTGTGTGCAGATATTGCCAAGCTAGTTTTAAAACATGGAAGGGCAAAGAGCTAAAAGAAGCAAAACAAGCTCTAGAAAAAAAGAGATGGAAGACTCGCAGAAGACTCACACTCTCTCAGTTCAGTGGGGTATTAGGACGCATCAATCAATGCAACAGAACAGAGCCCAGAAACAGACCCATACAAATACTGCCAACTGAGTTTTTAAAACAGCTTTATTGAAGTATAATTTACACAGGATAAAATTTGTTTAAGTATACAATGCAATAATTTTTTTTGTAAACTTAAGAGTTGTGCAATCATCACCACAGTCCGATTGTGGAACATTTCTAGCACTCCAAAAAAAATGCTTTATGGTCACTGGAGTCACTCCGTTTCCGTTGAGGCAACCCCCCATCCACTCTGCCATCAGGGGATTTCCGGGAAAAGTGTACCGGCAATCCGATGGAGAGAGGACGGCCTTTTCCAGAAAGGTGTGTTATCACCTGGATGGCCACGTGCCAAAACCAACCTTGACACATGTAACATACATTAAAATGAGCTCAAGACAGATGGAAGACCTACACATAAACCTGCAGCACTTCCAGATGAGAACAGGGGGAATCTGCAGGGCCCTGGGTTCGGGGATGCGCTGCTAGAGCACAGCATCAGAAGCACGATTCATTCAAGAAGAAAACGAACTAACTAAACTGCGTTAAAATTAAAACCTTTTGTTCTATAGAAGATACTGTGGAGTGCCAGACTGGGAGAAAAAGTCTGTAAAACACATCTATGATCAAGGTCTTATATCCAGAACCTATACTGAACTTTTTTAATACTTACCTGAGGACATGCTTATTCATTTTTTTTTTGAAAGAGGGGAAGAGAGGGAGAAACATCCATCGGCTGCCTCTCGTACACGCCCCGAACAGGTACCTCTAGTATACTCCCCAACCAGGGGACCAAATCCACAACCTAGGCATGTGCCCTGAGTGGGAATCGAACCCGTGATGTTTTGGTTTACCGGGCGATGTCCCAACCAAGTGAACCACATCATCCAGGGTGGGACCTATACTGAACTCTTAAAACTCAACAATAAAATTCATCTTTTTTTTCATATAGGCAACACATCTGAACACACACTTCATGCAAGAAGGTATCTGGATGGCAAATCAGCACATGGAAAGATGGTCAAAATCATTGTCATCGCAGAAATGAACATTCCAATCACACGATACCACTGTCACGGGAACGTGAAATGGCACAGTCATTCTGGAGGACAGTTTGGTGGCTCCTTGTAAAATATCCTCTTACCAAAAGACTCAGCAACCCCATCCACTCCTAGGTAATTACCTAAGCAAAACAAATCGTGTTTACATTAAAAACCTATACATGAATGTGAAATGATAACCAAGCCTTAACATATCCATACAATGAAGTACTCAGCAATGGAAAGGAACGAGCTGCTGATTCACACGATGTGGATGAATTTAAAATGTATTTTGGTATGCAAGAAAGGGCAGACTCAAAAGACTACAAATTGTACAATTCCACCCCTTATATGGCATTCTGGAAAACGAGCAGAACTACGGGAATGGAAAACGTAGTTGCCGGGGTGGGGAGCTGAGCACCAAGGGGACTGTTTAGAGGGATGGAACTGTTCTGTGAGCACCGAGACAGCCGGCACCTTTGTTGGAGCTGGAACGGAGTGAATGCTGCTGTATGAAAAAATCAGCCGGATGTCAAGAGATCACAGACGGAAGGCAGGGTGTGACAAATGCATGTTCTGCAGAATGTGTCACATAGCCTCAACGAAGGGAGCGGGGGATAAAAGAAGCTGAATGAAGTTACTTGGAAAATGGTGTTTTGGGGAGATAGTATAGGGCTGAAGATACAAAATGTACTTCACTGCTATACTCGAGTCAGTCAATTTGTTTATCACAGGGGCACTTAACTACTCCGAAACCACTCTGTAAGTGTCCTGGGGCTGAACAAATAAGCAAGTCGCAGCTAAAAGGAGCCAGGTTTCTCACTATCAGAGAAAGAAGTTACAAATAAGCAAAGAGGCAAACTAGAATGAGCCTTGTGGTGCTGGATGAGAGTCAGTTTACCTTTAGATGGATAGACAGATGTAGAAATGATACAGAGAGGTGCCTACGCATTGGTAAGTACACATGTTTACATCTCTTAGTTTGTTTCACGGGAGAGGAATGAAAACAGGAGCAACAAGCACACCCAATGCCCAGATTCTGGTTTCTAAATACCATTCCCCAATAAAAAGAACCAGGGTTTCTAGAAGAAATAGCTCGTTTCTGGGTGGATGGCCAGATAATACTTGTAGTTCTACAAAGTAATAATGCGGCCTTAAACATAACAGATGAGGGTATGTCAAAAGAAATTAGGGATGGATCAGAAAGTGTTTGCAATAACCAAAGCTAAAACTATTTGTGCAACAAAATAATAACAGTATTGGATTTTAACCTCAAGTATAAAATAAATAGCCAGGATCGCATACTAATATAAATAAATGCTCAAATAAATAAATAGGGGAAACAAACTTTCAAGAAAAAGTTTCAATTATATATAAATATTGCCCCCTCCCCTTGAGTGGGCTAGAGTTAGAGGTTCACTTCCAAAGAACAACTATGGAAAGTGGAAGTCACTGTACAGTGGAAATAGCTGGCAGACGCCACCTTAAACCAAAGGAGGACCACCCCCCACAACGCTGTTGACATCCCATCACCTCAAGTCTAATCACGGGAACACATCAGACAAGCCCACATGGAGGGACATCCTACAGATAACTAAGCTGTACCCTTCACAGTGTCAAGGTCACAGAAGACTGAGAAACTGTCACAGACTGGAGGAGGCTAAAGAGGCGTCAGTGATTAAATGAACACAACGTGGTATCCTGAACTGGATCCTGGAACAGGAGAAGAACATTAGTGGACAAACGGGTGAAAACCAAATCAAGCCTGTAGTTTAGTCAACGGTGCTGCGTCGGTGTTAATTTGTGAGTGTGGACAGACGTGCCAGCACTCACGAAAGGTGTTAACACGTGGGGAGGCTCAGGCAAGGCGCAGGGAACATCTCTCAACTGTACGGCACGGTGTACTGAAAGTGAAGGAAGGAACTCACAGAAGATGATACACATTTTCTCAAGAACTTGATCAACACCACAGTTTATTTGTAAACATATTATGAGTCAATAATCAAATTGACAACACTTTATACATTTCATTGTATAATATTAACATCATACCAGAAAACAGTCCACTGTACTTAGTTACAGTTTTGGTACTTTAAAGTCTTTAAATACAAATGTATTTGAAACACTGAACATGAATGGGAAAGATGACTGGCAGAGAAAACTGAAACATCCAATAAAAGAAACGAATACTTAAGAAAATACAAAATCATCTGATTACATATTTGAAGAGAAAGAAATCAAGGGAATCAGATGATAATTGTCTTTAATGACACAGAGTTGCAGTCCTGCAGGCCCGCGTGAGAGTGGAAGTGTACCCCACTAAATTCTAATCTACGTCCTTTTTGGTATCTTTTTCCTCTTGGTTTCTAAGGAATGTCTGCTACGGTTTAAGCTACATGAAGGGGGGGAAGAAATGGGAGGTAGCCAAAGCTAATGAAATTTAGCATCTGCAGAAAAATTAGATGAAAATTATTTCACGAATCATCTTTGGCAAATAATAAAGGCTATGTTTTAAACTTACTTTTTGTTGAAACAGATCAACACCTACGTAAGATTTAAGAGATGCATCCTTACATGAGCTGACATGTGAAAGAAACAAAGCCAAATTCACAGACAAAGCATGAAGCGGACTTCAGATCTTGCTGAGAGCCCTCCAAATGCAGACGACCCCCTTAATGGGGGTCCTTGGCCAGGACTCAGATGCCTTCCTCACCCACAGGAGAAACCAGAGCCGGCCGCATGCTTTGTCAGTACTTTCCCTGAAATCCATGATCATTACTAGGTTCTCCTTCTTCCCCCATCATCTCTCAAGGACAATGCAGCAGCAAATCACATCCACATTTAAGTTTTAAATTCACCAGCAACTGGGTTCACTGCCAACGACCACAAATGTCTGACTCATCATTAGTGTATATGTCACTACAGGAAGCTGAGATCGGTAATACAGGAATAAATAAAATGACCAGTTAATTCAAACAAAGCAAATGAAAATGAGATTAAAGAGCCCTGATCAAATGAAATACAGCTTTCAACTGAAAATCTATAAAAGTCACATACATACCTAATAGCACTAGGAATGTACAATGTCAATTATTGGAAAAATAAATGAGTGATTCACAGTCATAGAAATTATTTTAATATCAGTATGTATATTTCCTCTTATAGACAAACGTTTATAACATACACTGGTCTCTACCACATAGAAGAGAAAGTAGAAAATGAAACGCTGACTGCGTTTCCCTTGAACACAGCACGGCCCACGCCCTGGTCAGCCTGCGCCAGACCACCCAGCTCCACAGGCGGGCCACGCTACTGAGCACACAGCTATGTGAACAGTTTCTAAAAGGCATATATTTCTAGAAGTATGTTAAAATCCACAAATATCAGCTCTATAAATAACAAAAACTATCAGCAAAAAAATGTTTAGGTTTAACATTCCCAAATTTTCTAATGCTTTAAGTGTTTTAGAAGTAAGTTCTTTGACCAGTTAGTTTGGTTACAGCTTTAAGCTAGCAAACCAGTATTCCCCTATGAGAACAGCTAAACTAATCTGTAACACTGCACACACTTCCCAAGGTAGCTTGAAAAATCTAAAAAGTGATTCCAGTTATTCTAATTGACATTTGAGACACTAAAAAATCAGTAACTCCAGAAACATTTTGAAATTACTCATTTTTATCATTTCCTCCCAAACTATTCACATAAATTTAAGATCCAAATTGCCTAAGAATATGTCTTCAAAGTAGGCTTTTCACTAAAGTATTGTGATCAGAAGACATAGCCTTAATGATTCTATTATATAATTCTAATCTAAAATCGCAAACCTTGGTTAGAGACTATCAAATTCAATTTCATACCAATTCATTGGTAAAATTAACGAAACAAAAAATAAATCACAGTGAAAATATGCAGCAGCCACAGCTACGAGAATGGAAAATAAATTCTATTTATCCAGAGAGACTCTATCAAAATATAAAGCCCGAAGTGAGTGATGACAGAAGTTCACATAGAAACATTGTTTAAAAATAGAATGTCTTCCGAAGCTTCTCATGAGATGCCAACGCAGAGGCGGGGCTAAGCCCGTATAGGTCCAGGTGAAGCTGTGCACGACTGAAGACGCGCACACCTTGGCCCAAGTCCGCCGCACACACCGTTTCCAGGCAGCCACGGGATCCATAATGCCCCATCACGTCCTCTCTCGATGTTGGCTGTTCACCGCTTTATAGTTTTGCTACTTTAAGTGCCAAGGATGAACTTAAGTTCATCTCCCCATAATCCCCTAAAGAGTAGGTAACAAAATATAAAATTAAACAAGATTATGTTCGATAAACTAACATACAAAATTACCGTTGCAATATTCATAGTGACTGCTTATAAACATAACAGTCATCATAAAGCCTATAAAGTATATCTTCAGTTTTATAAAAGAAATGTCGATTGTCTCAAGGTAAAAAATACAGTGCAGGCTGCTAAAAAGCTTTTCGTCGCATGAGGAGGTGCGATGACGAGGAAACCTTCAGGAAACACGGACATGTTCCGGAACCTGGACACCACGTGAGCATGGACTGCACTGCGGCAGCGAGACACTTTTCAGTGGCTGGCACTATGGAGCTAACGTTGAGAAAGAAAAAAGGCAGGAAGTGTGAGCGGCAATGAACAGTGGGACCAAATCACTGCACGTGGAGATCAGCAGCGCGAAGTGTGGAAGGTGAGCGTCCACGCCACTCGGACAAGGTGCCGTCCTTGAATATCAAGTTCTTGGCGGGAAGTGGAACTCCCAGGTCGGCGCAGGAGGGCTGGGAGAGCAAACTCGGGAAGCTGGCCTCTGCGTGAACGTCCGGCGTCGAAGCACCCTCCTAGAAGACCAAGAAATGAGAGAGAGTCTGCTCAGCGCCTGACCAAACTATTCAGCACAGCCAATGAGAAAACAGACCCCGGTTACCCAAGGAATGTTTAAGGAATGCAAAGCCCTAATGGAGACTGCAGAGACCTACCATGCAAAACCAAAACAGCTGATGGCAGGTATTGATGTATGCAAAAACAACTAATACAAGTTCAATTACGATAAGCGCTTTGATACAGATAGAAATAACAGGCTATGAGACTGTGGGATTTAAAAAGCTAGTTCTCAGACAGCTTCTAGAACTAGACAGTGTCTAGACACCCTCACACAGCATTAGGCACTGAAACAACCTGTCCGCTCCCGGGGTCTCGAACTCTCGTGTTTAGCACAGCCCTCTCCCCAGATCTCCAGGCTCAAACACGCACCTGGCATTTGCCTGGGGACGTAGCACGCACATGCTATACCTTCCATGTCCCCAACAGAACTCCCAAATCTCCCATCTGCTCCTCCCCAGCCTCCCCCATTCCCCGCATCAAGCTAGTCAGAAACGTGAGACTCAATCATGTTTCTCCTTGTTGCCACATCCTCCACCTGTTCCTCACCTTTAACTAACCACCAGGGCCTGACAATCTACCTCCAACACGGATGGGTCCCAAATCAGTTTACCTTCCTCACTCGCCACAGCCACCACTGCAGTCCAGGCCAGGGGGCCCCACAGTGGGGTCCTCCCGCCAACACGGGTATGGTGCTACAAAAATTTTAGGAAGCTTCTATCCATTTACCGCACCCTCTAAACATTTCTATTTTTGTGTGTGTTTTACTACACACACAACTTATTGGCGTAACAGTATGCGTGTGTAATCGACAGACTTCATTACGGACACACGCAGCACCGTTCGTCTTGTTTTAGTGGAGAACGGCGCTCAGTTCAGCAATGCCTCTCACTCGGACGAGTGCAGTGGTCTCCAAACTGACCTCACTTCCAGGCTTGTTCATTTTTAGTCTACTCCCTAAATAATAACTAACCTTTGAAAACTGTTCGTCAGAAGCAGTGTCACTACGTTTAAAACTCTTTAAGGGTTCTCTCTGCACTCAGCACACACTGCCACTCTTTAATGCACTCCGGAAGGCCCTCCCTCCCCCTCTCGCCACGCCCCTCCCGCGCGAGGCCTCTGCCACCCGGCCTTCTGCTCTCCTGGCACAGGACCTCTGCACCTGCTAGGCTCTGCCCAGAACACGTTCTCCCATCCTTTAGGTTTCAGACTGTGTATCGCCTCTACCTACTTAAAATAGGTCCGCCTTGGGATGCCATCAGATCTGAAGGAGTCTGGCTCCTTCCAAGTACTTCCTGGATCTGTAGCCGCTCACGTATTTCAGCGTTTACTTGACTAGCGTCTCGTACAACACTACAAGCTCCGTGAGTGTCTTAGACATCACTGTTTCCCCAGCCCCTGGTAAAGGGCCTGGCATAGCACAGATGCAAGTATTTATTGAAAGAATAAAAGAATAACTGAAACAAAACTCCACAGTATGATTTCATAATGTTGGGTCAGATATTCTGAACAACTACTCCATCCTAGAAGCTCATCTACAGATCAGGTCTAGGGCATCCGGTCACTCCCTTGAGGGGGGAGGGGAGGGCTAGGGGGCGGGGGAGGACACAGGGCGAGGAAGGTCTAGAGCACTGGCTTCCACCACTGCAGACGACGCAGACCTGCTGCAGTTCTTACGGGGGCCCAGACTCCTGACCCCGAGCCCGTAGGGTGCCCGGCCTGTAACAGCCACTGAGCACGCTGGTGCTGAGCTCAGGCCCTCCAGACCCGGCCAACGAAACCAGGTGCAGGTCAGTTAGCGCCCTGAATCTCAGGGTCTTCCTTTATAAACTCAACGCTTACTTCATGTCTCACTGCTGTGAAGACTCAAAACAAACATGGACATGTTTTGCATAAAAAGCTCTATACGAATACCATTTAGATCCTTGGGTTGTCATTACCTGGAATGAGTGAACAAAGTTAAGGACATGCAGAGCGAGCTTTCTACTGGAATGTAAGAGGTTCTGGAGGCTGAAAAAAAGGGTGGAGGGAGTTTAGAACAAATATAATGACAATGACTAATATCCAACAAGAGTTTAACTTTAGTAATTTAAATGCATTTATATATGCACACAACAGATGATTAACCACATTAAAATTTTAAAGAAACAATCTCAACAGTTCTTGTCAATGAAATTTCTCCTTCTTTTAATATTAAGGCATAACAGTACATAAAGACCATTTTGAAATAAAACATCATATATAACCAAAATTAAAATGTATTGCTACAAAAGCTTAAGCTGTTAGCAAATATAAATGTTAATTCAAACCCTTTTAATTAAAAATTTATGCACTTTGAAACATAGCAATTAGGAAGTCTTAGATGTTTAACATAACATCAATGCTTGAAATTAAAAACACTTTTCAAATATGTAAATAGGTAATAATTGAAGAAAATTTCAAAAATCAGCCATAATTCCACCACAAGACATAATCACTATTAACATAACTTGAGTGGGTATGTTAAGAGTAAGAGAAATCCCCCCCAAAACTCTCCACAGACATTTATATATTTTAAAAAACTAGGTTCACACCCTCATGTACGCACTCCCGGCTCACCACACCCTCACCAAATATGGGTAACTCAGTAAATACAATTATAATGAACCAAAACGTGCCCAAAATGTTTCCACGTGCCTAATTTCCGAGGTACCAAAGTCATGTTGGAAATATAGCGAAACCCGTAAACTAGCAACCTTTATTCAATCGACACACATACACAGACAGTTACTAGGTTCATGTGCAAAGTAAAAGAAAGATACGGCAACTGTTGCTGACTTAAAAGTCCTGCAGATGAAAATATGACAATGAATATAGACCCTCACCTCTCCTTCCTGCAGAGGCCATGGGTAGCAATTTTGCTACACACTTTCCGGTTTAGTTCAGAACTGAACAGCGGAATTCCAAAGCACAGCTCGAGAGGAACCCAGTCTGCTTCTGCTGTGGCAACTACAAAAGACACATGAACCCATCAATCACACCGACATTTACATGCCGTGACCGGCCCCGGTTTCTGGACCGAAGCCCGTGGGTTTTCACCGGGACCCCCCACCCACCAGCGCCTGACCAGCAGGGGAGCGAATGTGGGTGGGCGGGGCTGCCAGGGACGCTCGGAAGCAGACAGAGGTGTTTTGTGAGTATGGACACACTCCTGAGCAGAAGGTACTGTTTTCACCAGATGCTCAAAGTGGTCTTTTACCCAAACTGCAAGATACCGACAAGTTGAGAGGAATTAATCAAAATTTTAACAGGAAAAATGAAACTTGTCATAATTCTCAGGTCATACTTTTATGTTATTATTCTACATACATAAAAGTGTTTCTTAGAAAATTCTTATCAAAAGGTCCATTATGGATAACAGCAGACAAATGACTTAACAAAAGAGTTAAACCTTAGAAATTAGTCTAAGATTGCAAATAATTTCTAAAGCCTCACCGGAGTTCTGCTTAGCTGCCAAGTCTAAAGCTGCTTCCTCGATGACCATCTCAAACGACTCCGTACTTCCATTCACATCCGAGCCGGAAGCCAGGTCAGGTTCACCTTACAATTCGAGCACAGGCACAACATTAAGGCTCTGGCAGTTGGTCTGAGTTGTTAGTACATCAGTCCTGACATAGGAGAGGATTCAGGCAATAGAAACGGCAACGGAAAACAATAAACAGGCCTTAGCTTTAACGCAGTGGTTCTCACCCGGGGGCAGGTCTGTCCCCCAAGAGGCATCAGGCAACATTTGCAGACAGGTCTGCTTGTCATAGACGGGAACAGAGATGCTACCGATAGATACCGAGGGATGCCACAAATCAACAAAGCTCAAAATATGAACAGGGCCGAGGCTGTCAAACCCTAGCCTAAAGAAGTAAGGATTCGAAGGGCAGAGGAGAAGTTCAGACTTTCAGACGGATCGTTACTAAAGCCATTTCTATCCCCGTGGAAATGTGTAGTCTGATTACACCATTCCTCTTCAAACTCCTCTGACTTCCCGTGTCTTTCAGCACATAACATGCTCCTGGATCTCACCCACTCTCCACTCTCATCTTCATCCGCTGCCCAGTAAGTCCTTTCTTCGGGCCAACACAAGCTGCTCTAGTCCCTGATTTCCTCTGCCTGAAAGGCTGCTATCCCCCAAACAAACAACAACCATCTTTTGTGTAGGGAACGCCTCCGTTTTCAAACTTCAGTTGAGCCGTCACGCTCTCCGAGAGCCCTGCTCCGACAGCCGCGCTGGGCTGTGGTGTGCCTCCTCCGTCCTGTGCAGCGCTGGAAGCTAAAACAGACCCCGTCTCAGCCTTCTAACGCTGCCGGGCAGCGGACTCACTGCTTGTCTCCCTGTCCAGGGCATCACCCTCTAGGTCTTACAAATTTAACGTCTCCAGCACCCAAGCAGACATTCCGTAAACATCTGTGGAAGGAACAGAATAAAACGTGGCAGCTGTAGCAGACAAGCTTTGCAATGACTGCCTAACCCACAGCCAACTTCTCTGGAAAAGGCCCCTGTGATACTTGGCAGTCAGCTGTTGAAAATTACCTATTGCACAACAATAGATACGAAAATCTGTTATGTTATTAAAAAAAAAGAGAGAAAGTTATCCAAATTTTCTGACCAAAGGTAAACGGACCAGGAATGAACGCCTAGCTCAAAGGGAGCCAATCCAATCCACTGGATGGCTAGCAATAAATATTTCTCAGGAATTCAAACTAGGAGGCTCAAGGAACGGAGTCAACTGATGACAGACTACTGAACTGGAGGGTTCCTAGACTCGTGGACCAGAGCTGGCGCCATGGCAACCACGGTCACACACAAGCCAAATTATGCTGGAGCAGAAACAATGAGTAAGCATGAAAAGGTGACTGGAAGATAAAAATTTAAGTTAAAAAGAAAGAAAAAGGTCGCTAAGGAAAACTAGCCATCATCCATATGCAGGAGACTGGGGATGGAAAGGAGGCGGCGGCGGCCAGGAAGGCTGAGCAGACTCGGCTGCTTCCAGAGCCAGGACGCAGAACGGACGGCGTTTCGGAGAACCGGAGAACTGGCAAGGAGAGACGGGAGAACGGATACGGGAGACACTTCTAAAGCCTGTTCCCAGAACCGGGAACCACTGGACACAGCAGGGAAAGGAGAAGGACGGCACCCAGACAGGGTGGACACTGACACGAAGGCACCTTGACAGGTAGAGAGAAAGGCTGAAAGAAGCACTGTTCATTCTGTTTTGGAAACATCTGCACAAAGAGACCAGAATTTTGAAGCCGTTGTCCCACAGGGGAGCCCAACTGAAAACAAACACAGAGAGGACAGCAGAGGGCTCAAGGGAAGGACCACGCGCGTCCCTGCCCCGGACAGACAGCACACCCTCACCTGCGCTCTCAGCACACTCCCCGCCCGAATGAACACCTGGGACCTGTCCAAACGGCGCCACAGGGTGTTTTCTCACACTCCGGTGAAAACCACTAAGTATTAAACAGTTTGACACCCTGCAAAGCTCTCTCTTCAATATTAAGACTGTGATCAACTCAATACCAATGATCTTAATTCAAAGAAGCCAACTCCTGGCTAACCTCTCTCGTCAGAGGCATCGCTGAGTTTCCTGCTTGCGAGGCGGCTCGAAGCATTCAGCATGGTGATGTACCCGCAGAAGTGCCGCACGTCCACTCTGCCCCTCAGCACCTGCAGCGCGCTGTGCACCCCCATGTTGGCACGGCTGAACTCTAAGAACAAAGAGCGACAGCAAATGGTAAGTGACCACAGCTCTTAAACTACCTTTACACTTACATCTAAAAGACTGATTCTAATGGGAAAAAGAAAAAGCATCTGCGAACACAAAAGGGCCCCATGCGCATGCAGCACATCTGCGGCCTTCCGGGGGCGCGTGTTGTGTCGGAACACATCACCTGCGGAGGAAGCAAACACAGCCGGTTAGGGGCACATTCTCTAGCCTTCTCTTTGTGGTTCTAGTCTGCCCCAAATGCTCCTTTGGTGGGCTTCTACCAAGAAATTTATTAGATACACTTACTTTTTAAAAATTTAAGCAAAGTAAAATCACCCTTATTGAAAATAAAGCTTACATACTTGAAATTATATCCCTAATAAATTAAGTGTTAGCTCAAGCTCTTATAAATATGTGAAACTCAGAAAAGAGGAAGATGATGTGTATCCAAATATGAAGGTTTCTCTATTTTTATAATTCACACAGTGATCTCCCAAGGCAGGAGATCTATCAATGAGTTCTTGACATTTTATAGATTTTGAGATCACTCTGTATCTTCAGATGAACAATTATTTTTTCCCACAGATTTTATGAAGTATCTATCAGAGGATTAAATACAAAGTTTAATTGCAGACAAGCACTCCTGTCTGAAAAGTGGCTATTTTTTGGAAGAAAAAGTCCCTTCTCTAAATTGTGTACACATTTGCTCACGACAGCCAGAGGAGAGCACTTAACTCAAACGCGAGGCTCCTGCAGTTCAGCCCCACACCGAGATCTATAAAAATCCTCTGCCCTTCCCCACTTTGGGGGCGGGGCAGTGAGGATCAACATTCTAAAAGAACAGTAAGTTTTTATATACATTAACATAGGTTAAATCACTCAAACCATTCCTTGTTCTCTTGAAATCCAAGCAATATGGCTCTAAAAACCAGAAAAATAGATTATAGAACTGCAGTTTTTCACGGAGTAGGAAACACAAGTGCTATTTAAAGATACATTAAGTTTTAATGATGGTATTTTTCTTTTGACTATGTTTTCTCAGTATTCAACACACAAAAGGTATCTTCTATGTCAGACAAAAGGAAGACTGACTTTGCTTCTACAGAAACCCTCTGCATCTCTATCAAGTACTACACTGCACTTCCGATTCTAGAACGAGGTAACATTGCACAGGGCTTTTCTTTCCTCCCTTGATTCTAAGCAGCGTAATTTAGCTCAAACTGCAACCCACTCAAGTCCCCTCAAACGGCAAAAATAAAATTTAACAGCAATAAACAAACAAGCAAACAAACAAAAAGCTGACGCAGGAAGCCCACGCCAGCGCTCTGGAGGCTGTGAGGCAGGTTACGGACGTCCGTCAGCACCTACTTCTAAGGAACTGAAACAGCCCCTGAAAGAAAACCACTGTGTAACCTTGTGGGGGGAAAACTCGACTTTCTAAGTATAAAATCTTCCCGATGACTTACTTCAAATAAATCGACAATAAAAGGAAACTCAAAGACTAAACATACAGAAAACCCAGCCTCTCATCGAGGCAGACACCTACTCCCTCTCGTCATCTCAAACACAGACCAGTGCTCCTTCAAAGGTCCTGAGTGAGCCTTACTCTATTCGCTCTTTGCGGGAAAAGGCACGTGGCAGAAAAGTACTTTTTGCCAATACCCTTTAAAACAGACTGTAAGTGGGCCCTGGAGCTCCAGAAGTTTCAGTGTTCATCTCCTGCTATGTGTTTCACCGAACTGGTGACGAAGGTTAACGATAAAGAAGTCCAATGGATACAAATCAGAAGTGAGATACCTCCTTGGAGTTCCGTGTCATCAAACGGAAACGGGATGTGGACAGTCTCTCCTGTCCCGTGCAAGCCATGTCCCTAAACATGAAGAAACACAAGTTGACAGGTATGTAAACAACCTGCATTTGCAGCAACAGATACTCAAACACTAAATTAAGACCGTGCCATGAGGTGGTACATTCCACATTAATACTCCATCCAAGTGCTTTCAACAACTTTCTGTTCTTCTCCGACAAGCAGAGACAATCTCAAGTATATATGAGCCTATATGGCGATGGGTCTCAAATTGAGTGCATGGGCTAAATTTTTAAAAGGAGGCTAATTTAGCAGGTCAATCATGTTCTAGCCAGGGGCACTGAAAGAGATCAAGTGCACTAGTTCTGAAACCAAAGTGCTGAAAGATCCCCACAATCCCCTGCCATACCATGACTAGGAGTGTGACACTCAAAACTCTGCACCGAATGACAGATATTCAAAATTACTTGTGGCAATATTATAATTATATACAATTGGAAGCAAACAAAATGCCCATCAATGAGGGGCTGATTAAATAAATTCATGAATGTATTTTCAGCTGCCCCCCAAAAAGGAGAGCAGCAGCTCTCTAAAGACCGAAATGGAAAGCTCTCCCTCCAGTGGCGAAGTGGGAAAGCATGGAGGTGTCTCTGTGTAAGCGCCTGCATGTGCGTCAAGACCCCCAGAAGGCACGGCAGGGACTAACAAGGGTGGGGATACAATTTGGAGAGAGAGGGGAGTGAGAATGGGGTAGGTGGTGTTAGATGAGCCATTACACTTTTCTATGTACATCTTTCAACAGTGTTTCATTGTTGAATCATGTGACTACACTATCAATTAAAAAATTAAATTTAAAAAATATCAAGTATAACCACCTCACTCCAATGTTACAAATAATATAGTTTCATCCATTACATTCAATTCATGTCCATTTGAATTTTGTTAAAGTTTTTTTTGTATTTAATCTCTAAATCTGGTTTCACAATTATGCAAGGACAGTAAGCATAAAGAGTTTAATTTTATGTTTATGTGTAGTTTCATTATAATAAAAAGTTTAAGTTAACACTGGAGATCTATACTTTTTCCCTTTGAAAAAGACCCATACATCATTCAAATTCAAGATATTATGATATAAAAAACAGTAATTTCAGAGAAAAATCACTCCTTTAATTAGTTCATATAATAACTTGAATATATTTCTGTCACCCTGCTTCTATTTCATTGATACACTTATAATTTAAACACTTTTATAATAAAAGCATGGTTTTTTGTTGTTGTTTTTCATTTTTAAAATTTTATTTATTTATTTTTGGAAAGGGAAGGGACAGAGAAAGAGAGAGAGAGAGAAACATCAATGTGCGGTTGCTGGGGGCCGTGGCCTACAACCCAGGCATGTGCCCTGACTGGGAATTGAACCTGCGATGCTTTGGTTCGCAGCCCACGCTCAATCCACTGAGCTACGCCAGCCAGGGCAAAAGCATGTTTTTAATCAAAATCTTAGTTTTGTTGTTTTAAGTTCCAGTGAGATAATTTTCCATGGAATTTAATAAAGAAGACCCTCTTTTTTTAGCAAAAGCAAAACTCCTTAACAAACACTTTAAAACTCGTTCTCCCTACTTCTATTCCCATGACAGGCAGAGCCAAGATTTTTTGAGATCTTATGTGCTAAACACCGGGCTAAGCATTTCATGTAAATTTTCCATCTCATGCTTTTCAGCAATCTTATAAAAAAAATTTTGTCATCTCCATTTTGAAGGCACTCAAGTTCAAAGAGGTCATCTAACTTGCCCAAGATTACTAGTGAGTGGTGGAATCAAGGTCAGAACTTAGGCAGTCTGACTTGAGCCCAAGTCTAACCCATTCCATTGTGATATGACCCACTGCTGCTCCTACCCCACGCTTCCCCTGGGGGCTAATGTGCCCGCCCTCATGGTTCCATCTACCACCTACGTGCTGATGCTGCCCTCAAATCAATCCCTCCTGCTCGACCTCTCCTTAGAATTTCACAATATTTTCAATTACCCACATATCTCTACCACTCAAATGTCCCACAGACGCCTTGTGCTCGACATGCTCACGACACACACCATCTGCAACGAGGCAGCACTAAACACTCAACAGGGCGGCTACAGTAAAAAAGAGTCAGTTAATGCCTAGTTCTGGCAGGGATGTAAAATGATGCCGTCACTTTGGAAAACAGCCGGGAAGTTCCTAAACAACTAAACACAGATTTATCATTTGACCTAGCAAGAAAGTGAAAACATGAGTTAGGGGAACTAACTATACCAAAAAACGTAACTGTGCAGCTAAAATTGGTGAGCTGTCTGCTGCATGAACTACATCAATAAAGCTATTTTTAGAAGAAAAGAACAGCCACGTGGGTTATGGAAGGTGAGGCTGGACTCTGCAGTCCATGTGGCTCCTGCTACTCGTGTACTGCCAGACAAAGGCCACGAATGAAACCCAGGTCTGACTCCTCGTGTTTCAGTTTTAAGCATTCCAAATTACTGACATCCAACTGCAATGCAGCAGAATGATATACAAATTACAAGCTTTAAAATAAAAGTCCAAAATGGGTTGTTTCAAATGAAGCAACTGTACCTGAATCAAAACCGCCGAATGCGTTAAAGCATCATTCAACATCGTGAGCACGTTGGATGTAGGAACCACCCCAGGATCGTGGCCCCAAGACGTTATTAGTAATCGATCATAACCCTATGGGAAAGAAATGAATGAAAGAAAGACAAAATGGCATTCAGAAATGTGGGGAAAAAATTAAGAAAGTTATCTCTAAAACCGCTAACCAATTTTTACCCTACTCAAAAATAATTAAACAAATCTCATACAACATACCTGGAATATATCTGGCAGTTTTCGGAGCCTGGTACCTTTGGACAGCAAAAGGGATGGTGGTCCCTGCCCGGTGATGTGGTAAATGTACAGTTTAAACCAGACAGAGCTGACCTCTGGGATAGCTGGTCCAATATGCTGTAATCAGAAAGCAGGTAAAGCAAAGTGGTAACACCTAAGGAAGCCGAATTTCACAAGCTGACCAAGTACACTCTTAGTAACAGCTAATGCTGCTATTAAGCATTAATAACATATAAATGTTAACTGCTATCAACCTTATGAAAATAACTTTTAAATGCTCTGTCCAAACAGTTTCAGTTTTATGCTGTAGCGGAGGAAGTACATCTTATCACTGCAATTAAGAGAATGGAGTCTGAAGCAGGCCACTAAGGCCTGAATCCCCTCGCCACATCATCTTCAAAAGGGTCACCTAAGCGCTCTGTGCCCTCCTTTTGCTCTTTCGTGAGGAAACAATAAAATATCTACCTCACACGGATGTTGTCAGGTTGTTCAAAAAAGTTTAAAATAAGCAACACGTGTTGGAGAGGCTGTGAAGAAAAGGGGACCCTAGTGCACTGTTGGTGGGATTGCAGACTGGTACAACCACTGTGGAAAACAGTATGGAATTATCTCAGAAAAATAAAAATGGATCTGCCTTTTGACCCAGCAATTCCACTGCTAGGATTATATCCTAAGAACACTAAAACACCAATCCAAAAGAACCTATGCATCCCAATGTTCATAGCAGCACAATTTACAATAGCTAGGTGCTGGAAGCAACCTAGATGCCCATCAGTAAATGAACGGATCAAAAAACTGTGGTACATTTGCACAATGGAATTCTATGCAGCAGAAAGAAAGAAGGAGCTCCTACCCTTTGCCACAGCATGGATGGAGCTGGAAAGCATTATGCTAAGCGAATCAAGCCAGGCAGTGAAAGACAAATACCACATGATATCACCTTTAACAGGAATCTAAACAACAAAACAAACAAGCAAAATATAACCAAAGACACTGAAATAGAGGACAGGCTGACAGTGACCAGAGCGGAGAGGGGAGAGAATTTTAGGGGAAAAGGAGACGGGTTTACAGGAACAAGTATAAAGGACACATGGACAAAAACTGGGGTGGGGGGGTGGAAATGGGAGGGAGGTAGGGAGGACTGGGGGTGTGGACGGGGATGGGAGTAAAAGACAGAAAACTGTACTGCAACAACAATTAAAATAAAAGTAAAATAAATGAAAGTTTAAAATAGTACCTGGTATATAGTAAGCTCTGTATCAAAGTGTTCATTATTACTATTATTAGTAATTTCTCCCAAAAGGACTCTCCTCCCATTCACTTACAGTTCATGCATTCCTACTATGCCTAGAGGTTGCGTTCAAGAATAGGAGGAAGTGTGGAATGGGTGGGATTGGAGGGGGCACACAAGGGATTATAAAAAGAGGCTGGTAAAGGCAAACCTACAACCACAGGTGAACAGAGGACAGATGTGGGGGAGGGTATGCTCACGAAGACAGCTAGATCGGCACGAGCAACAAAATCAGCCTTGCACCGGAATCCCTTCCTTTCTCCTATACCGTGAACCCCTGCACACTACCTAGGAAATGATGTAACACTGAAACAGAGCGACATAAACCCTACTCTGAAAATGGTACAAACCACAAAGTCCTTGCTAAGTAAAAACTGGAAGGCATTTTCACAAGTAAATTTTAAAGATAACCAGAGTTCTACCTTTCCAGTACTATCTTTTCTTTTCAGTTTATGTAGTATCACAGCCCCATTTCTAAAACATTTCATTTTTCCTAATTAAACTAATCTTATCCCTCAAGGCAATCCAGACTCCCTTCTCACAGCATCCAAAAACATTCTTTACAAGACTGCGTTCAAGAAGAAAACTTGAATCTACTATGTCACAAGGCACTGCATGATACACAAATAAAACGCACCAATTACACCTCACAAATTGAACACAACATCTTACAACAGCATAAAACACAAAACTGCTTTGCGAGCCAGTGACTTGAACATGGTGTCTGCAAACGAGAATGAACCCCGTAGGACGGTTAGCGATCTTCTTCAAGCCACCACGAGAAAAACGAAACAGCAGCGGCAGCCTCCATCCACGTGGCCTTTACCTGAGGGGTGCAGCTGCTGACGGGCCGGATCTCATTGGTGAGGGGGGCCATGGACACGAGCAGCGTGTAGTTCTTGTTGAGAACTCGGCTGCAAGTCGCGGGGTCCAAGCCAAGGAGGCTTTCACAGCGTAAGAGATCCAGAGGAAAACCTGAATTATGACCAAGCACACACAGGGAATGAAAGACTGACAATATGAAACAAAAATGTCTAAAACAAAATACTGATTATCTACCTTTAGATTAAAAAATTTTTAAGACGGAATATTAAAAATGCCAAATTTCCTAAGGGACCACTAAGATGATACTTTTAAGGTTTAAAGCTAATCGCCTTTATTGCTGGTCTAAAAAGATAACTGTCTACCGGTATTTCTTTAGGCTACCTTTTACTTGAACAAACTGCCTGTTTTCCCCGTCTTCCTGTCCCGCCCAGCCGCTCCAGGGCAGCGGCAAACTAGGAGCGCCTGGGTGCCACAGGCGAGCTGTGGGCTTCCCTCCCCCGACTTCCAGTCTCTACAAAGAGCAGCACAGCCAGGTTCTGAGTCCAGCAAGAGTTCCCTGCAGCTGGTCCATACAGCATGAATTTACTCAGCAGGCACCAGATTTGACGGGTTCCAGTGTTTAACCCTCAAGTAAGATGCATCTAAAACAATGTGTGGCATGCTGAAAAGGCTCAGAAGCCTTAAGCGCAACTAGGGCCAGATTCTTAATGTAACACCATGCCTTCAGTAAAAAGAAAGTCTGATCTGGGACTGGGCAGAAGTACAAGACACAATTATTTTGCCAGAAAGTAAAATATCGCTCAAAAATTTTTTTTAAGATGGAGGCATGGCACAAAGAGAAAGGAGCCAGTTGGAAGGAAATCCCACTGGCAAAATCTGAGACACTGGTATCACAAAATAATTAAGAGACAGGAATGACTAATCCATACTAAGAATATAAAAGAATGCCTAGTCCCAACTGTCAAATAACTGTTCGGAATAACTGTTCGAGTTAGAAAAAAAAATTAAAGGGTGATCCAGGCAAGAATCAGCAAAGGGTGCCGAATCTAGAAGAAACACGGATGACGTGCAGGATATTTACATCATCTTAAAGTATCCGCCCAGACTGCTTACTAGTTGCAGGGTGGGGTGGGAGGAGAACAGTTAAGTAAACAGCACAGAAATCAGAAAACACATTAACTGTGCGATCAAAATTAGCATCACGATAGGGGGCAGGTGGGAATCATGTGCCCCCAGACGCCATGCCCTTAGAAGGACACACTACTTACTCAATATTCTGGACATGAATGCATAACCCAAATCTAATCACAAGGAAACACCACATACACCCCAAGTGAGAAACTTTCAGTAAGACCAACAAAAAGATACTACATTCTCAAAAAAAGTCATAAAAGACAAAAAAGGTTACAAATGTGAAAGAATGTGTGAAATCAAATGTTACAGTGGTGCGGAGAATTCAAAGTCCTGAGATGCAACGCTTGTGAACGTCCAGGACTCGAGCCAAACACTCCTACACTGGTGCTATCTCTTGCCCTGGCGCTCTCTCTCGCACTGCTGCTCTCTCGCACTGCTGCTCGGGTCACCGCACCTCTGAAAAGACTCTGCAAACACTTGCGCTCCCGCCACCCACAACTCAGGGCCTGTGGCACCGGGGCCTGAATTCTGATCCCCTCAGCTCAACTCAAGTTTGGGAACTGCCAGTCTGTCGCAAAACTGAGACTGCACCCCAAGGTGACAGCCACATTGGGGTTCACCAACTGATTAAAATTGCTACTTTCTTTTACTCTTTAAAAAGAGGTTACTGTTCTCTTGCCTAGTTTTTAAAGTAAAATACTTTAGTCAATAAATATTTCAGCAGTATCTGAATATGAAACCCTTGTTTATTATTTTTATACAATGGAATCTTTTATTCTTGAAATTTTATGCTTCCTACATTAATTTTGGCATCTGTTCACCCCTCAGAAGAGATGCCTGTTCTAAATTCCATCCAGCTACTTAAACAGATTAACACTCCAATCATTTTTTTGGTACTAATAAGATTTAAATACTACAAATGTCAGTGGCACATAAGAGGAGAAAAAGTAAAATAAGGTTAAGAAACAGCAACAAGCAAAGAAATTCACTAAACGAGCCTCTGGCTCTAAGTCCAATGTGCTTACACAAAATGTACGAAATAAATGATGATTAATTAAGTGAGCATGACCTATTTAAATTCTCAGAAGTTCCATAGGATCATGTCTGCAGAATCAAGGATATAGCTCATACCATAATTGGGCTGGTCTGGCTGTGCAGTCTGTGCAACTAAATCTTTATTATGACGAAGAAAAAGTATCGTGTTTCTCAGAGTGAGCGCGTGGTCAAAGTATCTCTGTGCTTCTCCTTCGCCAGTGCTCTGAACCTAAACCAAGAGAAAAGTTTTTCAACAAACACCACTCTTAGGCCATTCATTCTAATACATAACCAAATACTAGAGATATCAAGACATCAAAATCATTAAATCAAAAATTTGCCCAGGTAGTACCAAAACAAATTATTAACCCCAATCTCTATTGATTTTCCATTTGACGATATGTTTGAAGATGACAGAAATGACCCCAAGTAAAACTAACACTTTTAGAAACCAAATAATGCTAAATCACACCACTGTATAAATTATATGTCCCACGTATGATTCAAATAGGGTGCTTCAAGACCTCTAAGATCCATAGTCTGCTTCATCCAGTAAAGTACTCCAATGCATGGTCACCAACTGTGCCTCTAATTCTCATCACACTGGTCAGTTTTGTACCACTGGTTACAAGGGACAACAGAGCACGTGACTCAACAAAGCTGTTCACCACTGCTGAGTACACAGCTTTACTTCGTTCAATGAGGAATTACTGAGCCCCTCTTCCGTGCTGTGTGCAAGGACCCGTCCAGGCCATGAGCACAGAGCACCGAACAAAACCCCTGCCTTCTTTGGGCTCACGTTCTCATGCATGATCTCTGACCCCGAGTCTGCCACCTGTTTGGTATGCAGAAACACACACATCCCAGAAACAACACAGAACACGGACGGACAGGTCTACGGGGGAAATAACTAAACTAGATTTGCATTAAATAAGACCAACCAATTAAGTTTAATCAAACTGAGGCTTCTTAAAAGATAGCTAAGAAAGTATTTTAAAAACTAAATTTCACACTAATAGGCTTTCCCAAGAAAGACTATGTGACAAAAAAGAATATAGATCTATAAAGTGTAAAAGTGATGTTCCAACTTGCAATATTTGAAAAAAGACTAGATGAGGTAAGAATAATACAATTCAGGAAAACAGAACGTAAGTGTGCAAGAATATAATAAACATGTATTGGCAAAAGGTAATATACAATAAGAAACAGCATTAACAAGATGTTAAAAGTATTGATGGGAATAATGGAAATTCAAGGTAAAAGAGATCAATTAATAAGAAGAATTACCTCAAATTGATTTCTACACTAAAAAAGTAAAAATCCTACGGAGAAGGGGCAATGAAAATGTTATAAGTAGACTTTTTTTTTAAACATAATTTCTAAAAAATCATCAAAAATTCTCTAAACAGCCCATTTAACACACAGAGCTCATCACTAAAGCACAAAAGGTGCCACAACTATCGATCAGTCAGGAAACAGAGGAGGCACTCGAGCTGTTTGCACGAACAGCAGAGGACGGAATAAGCACCCAGGGAAGGAGAAACCCCAAGGGCTGGCCAGATTCGCAGCGAAGGGAACCAGGGCTGCCCTCTCAGGGGAACAGGTGGGTAAGGGCAAGCAATTAGGCTGAGTCTCCAAGAGGCTAAAAGGGACGGTGGGAGGGGACAGAAATATGACACCCAGGGATACTGTTTCAGATTTCAGATAAGTGGAACAAAAACTTTAAATGAAAATGTTGAAGAGGAAATCATAGAGTTACACCAAAAATAAATAAACAGATAAAATAAAATTTAAAGCCTATTTTAGAAAAACACAACTTAAAAAAATTCACTAGACTAAGATTTCTATAACCTTATTTCTTCGTTATATCAAATTATGCTATTAGATGAGATTCAAAAAATTATTTTTGAAGTCACAGAATTCATTCATGCACTCAGTATGCTTAAAGCTAAATGACTACCACAGTATTCAGGTGGGGAATGAGGTAGGAACAAGCAAGAATACACTAAAACCCTACATAAATCATTCACTGATGGTTTATCAAGCAGGAAAAGGTTCCAAATGCGCTGGCAGCCCCTAATAAGCAACCCAGCTTTACCTTTTCTAGTTCTACAAGGAAGCTGTCCAGAGACTCATCTGAGAGTTTGCCAACTTCGAACATTGTGACTGCGTGGCTCTTCAGGTTCTGCGATAAAGCAGCAAAAAAAAAAACAAAACAAAAAAACACGTTAAAATATATCGTCGTGTCTTATACAAGTAATTTCAAGTTCTAGGTCTCCTTTTATGTTGAGCACAGCATCTTACATTCATGTTATGCTTTCCAACATATTTAAACTTAACGGTGCGTGAGTAGAGGGGTTTATTCTTCTAGTTACAAAAGTACCCGTCACATAACAGTTACTCTCCCCCTCCATGGAATATAAATCAAAGGCAGTCATATTGTCATATTGTCAATAAATCTAGTGACATATTTTTAAAAAGATACAGAAGCACTGAATTACTTTACATCTAATCTTTGTTTTACGCATTTTTATATTTAAACAAGAATTTGACTTACTGGTGAAAGATTCCCCATCATTAAAAAGGCAGTGAGAGTGGAATCAAAGAGAAACGCTATACGCTTTGTATGTCCTGCAGACAAACTCAAACTGCTTACACTGGCCGTGTCAGCTGAAAAAAATTGTAATTTAAAATCAAGTAAATGAAAAGTATTCTTTGCTTATCATTTGGAATGAGAAACTATTTCATTTCAGCTTTATTTAATAACCAGAAAGTACATAATTAATATAAGCCATACTGTCAACGTATGGGTCCCAGTACTAATCACCAACATGAAGTTTTTTAAAAAATGTATTTTAAAGGCACTCACTTTTGTAGTTAAGTTCTTGAAAAGCAATAATTAACCAAGTCTTGATCTGTCAGATCAATAGTCCAAGCAGCCTAACCTCTTCAGACAGGTCACCTGGCCCAGGTAACAGAGCTACTGGGGGAGAACTGGGAGCCCACGCTCTGCTGCTCTCCCCTCGACACAGACCAGGCGCGGCTCCCCACCCCCTAGGCTTTGCCTCCCTCCGTGCTCAGCCCGCGCTACAGCTCCCTTCCTCACCTGCGAGCTGGCTCTTACTCATTCTTAGCCCAGATACTGTCTCTTCCCTGAAGGCTTCCCAAACCCTCCAGGCAATAAGGGGGCCCTTCCTCTCTGCTCCCCACAAACACTGCACCATTTCTCACACTGCTGTGGTTTCTGCAGCTGCACTGCCTTCTCTCCCTAGACTTAATTCTTAGAAGAAAGGTACCATGTTCTTGTCCATCATATACCCTTAAGACCTAGCACAGTGCCCAACACCTTGGTCAGTACTCACAGACTGCACATCGAATGAGTGAACTCTGGAACAAACTGTAAGATCACTAAGTCTCCAGAGCTCCCCCGTGAGTGTGCGTGCAGACACACGCCTTGTCTGCAGAGGCACTGCACATCACACCGAGTCACTGCTAACCTGCGTCTTCTTGACTGTTGGTGTCGGTGTCAGTGGCGGACGAGGCTTCCTGCACAGGACTCCTGCTCTCCCCGCCGTCCCACGACAGCAGCATCTTCTGTGGATCTAAAGTGCTCCTGGTAACGAAGAAACCACTCACTTTTAGAGATCTTGTGCGTGGTCTTACATAAAAGTAGTCAGTGAAGTCAGAACTTAAATCACAAACATCCACCTGCACCAGTCCTACTCAAGCCTGACACTGAACTGTAGCCCCAAAATGCTGCGCCCTCACCGGACAAGGATTCCTAACCAAGGCCTACAGATCTTCCCCAGGGTTCCGGGGAATTTGAGAGCCCTTTAAAATCACCATATACGTGAAATGTTGTACATGCTTGTTTCCTAGGGTTCTTAGTTTCCCTCAGGTTCTAAAAGACTCATCACACATAAAATTTTAAAAGAACACTAATATATAGGGTTCACTTCAAATGATGGCAAATTAAGTAAAATTTTTGTATGTGAAACTGTATTGTTATATTTTTTAAAAGGAAAACTCTAAGATCTCATACGAAATAAATGAGTTACTTTAATCTGTTTATGGATGGAACATTTTTCCATGATGAATGAAGTTGATCCAAGTTTATCACTTGTCCCTTCTTATGGGCAAAGCCCAATCGGCAGTACATCGACACAGCATTCTGAAAGAAATACATACAGGAAATGAGCATTTCAAATACACCAGACATCAGAATCCTTGCAGACAAAATGTGATCACAGACTATGCCTACACGTCCTCACACATTTTCATCCTGTAAGTAGAAAAACAATTTCCTGTGCACCGATTCTTCCCCTCAGGTCTTCACGCACGGAGAGAGGAATGCGCCCAGTTCTCCGGCCTGGCCTCCCTAGATCTGTCCCCAGCGGCGGAGCTGCTGCCTTAACGACCTCATTACAAGACGCCCATCAGCCTGCCTCCCGATCCGCAGAGAAGTGTGGGCGCTCCCGTGCACTCCTCGGGGTGGGCTGCTAGTGGCGGGCCCCCACCCTGCCCCTTCCTATCACGTAAGCCCCCTGACTGTGCACACTTCTCCCACAGCTGAAAAGAAGCCCACTGCCTCCGTTTCTAGGGAGCTTATCAAGACAAAAACCTAAAATAAAATCCGTTCAGTATTTACATTGTAAGTAAAAGGAGTATAAAAATTACATACCTTAACAAGGGATAGGTCTATCTCAAGCACGTTTGCAAGCTGGAAAATGAAATTAAAAACTGTGTGACATTCTTAGAATTATCAGCATATTAACACAGTTGCAGTAGACATTTTAACCATAATTAGAAAAATTTTTTATTATGAATAATTGAAAGACTGAATGAATTTTGAAATCAGAATTTTCTGCTTTCCATATCTTTAAGATGCTTAGAGTCGTACAAATCCAGGTAGTGACCTTAACAACTTAAGGTTCTTTCCTCTTTAATTCCGTCTCATTTAAAGTAAGGAAACTCCCAGAACATCCTTTTACTAGACAGTCACGCAGTGCTTGCAGGCAGGGCTACAACCTGAGAACCGCACCGGGAGCCGAGTCCGTGCAGTGCGAACACCACACAGCGTACTGCTACAGGGCCCGGACGGCACCGCCCGCACTGCAACGCCCGCGCTGCGCTTTCACGCTGCTGGCAGCAGGGGAGGTCTGTTTACACCCGCATCGCCACACACGCGTGAGTGAGTCACGGACTCGCTGCAGTTTACGCCCTCCAGCTGGCTCTTCTTTTGGCGATGCGAGCGCCTGACTTAAGCTCTGACTGCAGAGGACTCCCCTCCGAGAAAGGCTATCTGGAATAAACGCACTGCCAGCCACAGGACCGAAGAGCCAGGCCACCTCCCCCTGCCCCCGAGACTCCGGTGTTCTGGATCTTGATTTCCGTAACTGACCACTGGGGCTAGACGTCATGTTTTGGAGATCTTAATATCAATAACTAGCATTTAAGTTACTTAGGGTTTTTTTCCTGGACATCCCTTCCCCTCCCCCTGCCTAGTACACTCCAAGGCCTGTAAGTAGGAAACTTGTTTTCTTCAAAGTTTCCTAATGGTGACTGCTGAAGGGCATCTTACAATTCTAACAAGGAACTGCAAGGGTGGCCCCCGTGAAACACTGGTCTAGAAAGGGGAACAGTCTGTGGGCAGTACACCAGGCCCATCCCCCACAAACAGGGGTTCACTGTGCCATGTGTGACCTTAGGAAGGCTACCATGTCACTAGACCGTGGCACTTTTTCAGCTCCATTATAATCTTATGGGACCGCTGTCATAAATGCAGCCCCTCTCTCATGGTGTTATGCAGTGCAAGACTGTAAAGCCTAATAAAAAGTTATTTACCAAATTTTGTAAATGCAGGAAATAACTTAAGAATAATGACTTAAGTATATTAATAGTCCATGATCTACCCAGGTATAGATTTTTAAAACACCTTGACCATATCATTAAATAATTTTAACTACTTCACACAAACTTAACTTATAATCTGGAGGTTAAATTCTTTTACAAGCCCCTGGCTGTTATGTCTCAGTGGACTGAGCGCCGGCCTGCAAATCAAAGGGTCGTGAGTTCAATTCCCAGTCAGGGCACATGCCTGGGTTGCGGGCCAGGTCCCCAGTAGGGGGTGTGCAAGGAGACAACCACACATTGATGTTCCTCTCCCTGTTTCTCCCTCCCTTCCCCTCTGTCTAAAAATAAATAAATAAAATCTTTTAATAAAATTATTTCACAAGACGTTGATACACTTACCTCTGCAACATTAGTGTGCTCATCTATTGACACAAATATCTTATAGAGTAGAGTTTCAAAATAATCACCCTGCACTCGATTCATTACAAAACCTTCAAGAGGAGGAACTAAAATAAACAAAACAGACTTTTCTCAGTAACATAACTCTATAAAAAAGAAAGCATTAATTCAAATATCTATTCAAAAAGAGAAACCTCTAACTTAAAATACTGAATTCAGCTTTTGACTCATCTTATCCACTGGACAGTAAGTGCTCTAAAACCACCAAAGTTAAGGTCACATCAACCCTGCCCACAGAGGGAAGACTCCAGCAGCAGAGAGGAATCTAATCCCCAAGGACCTCTGCACACTGCAGAGGCAGAGGAGGTGCTGAGGACAGGGCTTGACAGGAAGGCAGGGGGACCCGGGCTGCTTCAGAACAGGGAAGGCGGTGGAGGCGGGGTGGGGCTGAGGCAGAGCAGCAAAGGACTGACTGGCTGGCCGGGCCACACGAAAACCAGGTACGTGGAAAGCGCTGGCTCGCTGCCTTTCTCCCGTCACCCCCACTCCACACAGAGAAGAGGGAGGTCACCTGTGTGACTGCCACCCACCGTTTACCAGCAATCCTGGTATACTCTGCTCCTCGGGCCTTTCTAGCCTGCGCCCTCCTCAGCAGGAAGAAGGCCAAGGCCTTCTGCGGCACAAGAGACGGCCCAAGCTCTGCTCTCCACCTGGAAGTTTGTTCGGACTTGTTTCCATCTCTTTGGTCCAGGTGCTCTAATCCAGTGTAACAGAGCAGTCTGCCCAGGCAAGAACAGAGGCACTGCGCCTTCCTCTGCCTTACGCCCTCTGGGCTCATTTCCCCTGAAAAAACTCTGAGAAGGCAGAGTGTTTGGGCATCCAACCCACGGGCTGTGGGCCGAGTGCAGCCCAGCATGGCTATAAATGTGGCCCAACACAAAATCATAAATTTTCTTTAATCCTTTTTTTTGCTCATCGGTTTTCATTACTGTTTCTGTGTATTTAATGTGTGGCCCAAGACAACTCTTCTTCTTCCAGTGAGTCCCAGACACACCAAAAGGCTGGACGCTCCTGGTAGCCACAGCAGAATCTGGGTACCCCTGTGTCCTAGACCCTAATACCATCCAGCTGCATCCCAAACCTGTATCGCTCCCAACAGGGAGAAGTAAGATAAAATCGTGAGCAGGAAGATACCACGAAAAACCACAACATATAAGACAGGACTGGTTCTTCACTTCGTATCTGGGTCACATCATTCTCTGAGCTTGTGCTCCCCGTATTCCAGTCATCCACATACTTTTAATGATCAAAGGTTTCTTTTCAGAAATATTTTATAATTCCCGTATTTGATGTATTTAACCCTTTTCCTACACTATCAGTTGTGTAATAATTAGTAATAACAAACACTTACTGAACACTTACCAAGTGACAGACTACTGCCAGACCCTTTACACGTGCCCATGTGCTTAGTACACTTTGGGAAGGATATACAAGAATCCTAACAGTAGCTGCTGCAAGAAAAATAGGTTGGCTAGGGACAGGGGTGGGAGGCAAGTGTTTTTATACTCTTTTGTAAATTTAGAATTTTATATCATAATTATCGCCTACTCAATAAAATCTTCATAAAAATAAGTGAACATAAAGAAACAGCAAGGAATAGCCAGGAAAGTTATAAAGAAAAGACACAGGGCAGGCCTGGCTGCAGCCAACATTAAAGGTTACTTTAAGTCACCGTAGTAACAATAACAGGGTCTAAGAATAAACGCACGTGAAGAAAAAGGACGTGAGAACTAATCCAAATGGAGGGAAATTGCATGGATGACGGAAGCCGTGCAGAATTCTGTTCAGTGGTAACGAGTTACTGGAAAAACGTGCTACCATTTATCCAGATGCTGCTGGTTATCCAAATTGGGCCCTTATTTCACATCAAATGTGAAAATAAATTCAACACCACAGTTTTAAATAAGTATGATTGAAGTTTTAAAGAATTTTTAGACTATTTGTATGTCCTAGAAGAACTCTATGCAAGCATAATAGAAATCTAGAAACCACGAAAGAAAGAGGAGACATAAAAAGTAAAGCGTGAAGTATGATGATGGTGGACTAAATGTATTTTATTTAATAACGGACCCTTCCATGATTATTCTCTCCGAAGTATCTCCCTCCCCACATTTGTTTGTTCCGCCACCCCCAGGACTTGTTTTCTGCGGAAGCACATCGGAGCTGCTTCCTTTGAAGTCGCCGTCAGGTGGCTCTTGGGCTGAATGTGACGGCTTCCATGTTATCAGACTGCTCTCCTTTCACGGGTTATGCCAACCTGGGGACCAGCCGGAGGCCCCGTGCAGACAGCAGTCACAATACCAAGGCTCTTGTCTGTGCCACCAGAACCTGCCAGGCTGGAGCCTGCAGGAACGGGACACTGCAATCAAGAGCCACCCACTCAGCCCTTCTCTGCTGCTTCCCCCAGGACTTCGTGTTAACGCGAGTCAGTGTCCAAACTGGCAGCATGGACCGAAAGGAACTGCTCAAACACCGGTCTTTTCAGGTGGATCTCGAGGAGTCCGTGTGAGTTCATAAGTAAGAGTGGGGACCCAAGGAATGCTTTCATGTCTTCCAGGGGTGACAGCAGACCACTACCACCTCTGTCTGCCAGAAATCAATTCCTTGTCAAAAGCTTCCAAATTTTAAAACTAGCATGCCTGAGCTTAAAACAGAATTCATGTCTATACGTGGTTCCAAATGCCTTATTGAAGCATCATCAACACAGGCGGACAGGAAGATCAGGACACTCGAGGGCATGATAACCAGCCATGACGCACACTGATATGCAGGAGTGTTTCTGCGATGAGCCCTACCACCCACCTGTCGGTTATTAATAGTAAGGCCATTCCCTGGAACTTTCTGACACTTTCTATTTGATTACACAAATATTAAATATCTTAGTATGGTAAAAGATACCACAAACACGAAAAACAGCTAAAAGGGTATCCTGGAACACATACTTGTAACACATAACCTAAACATAACAAGTGTTTCTACAAATTGGTAAGAAATCTAACCTACAGGAAAAAGCTATATCCTGTGTTCAAAAATGTTAATGACATCACTATTGTAGCAAAACACTGGAAATAATCTAAATGACCTGCAATAGGTGATGAGTTAATGAATTAATATACCCCTCAGTGTAGAAGGAAATATACAAGGGACTTAATTTTGATTTAACTGGAGGGTAAAGTAGGAAGGAAGAAATGAAGACAAAAAAGACGGCAGTGACATGAAATATGAGGCACTGATCAGTGGAAACGGAGCATACACAATTCTGTAATATTACTGAATACATGTAAAAACTGTGATGCGCTAAACAGTGACATAAACTTAGAATAATTGGATTTAGGATTGTGAGGAATTTAACCCACATTTCTATTATTTTAATATAGTGTACACATCAAATAATATAAAAATGAAAGTAAGGACTTTAAGTAAAACCACCATAAACACATCACAGAGTAATGAGAAAATGAATGTCTTTCCTTCTTTGGAAAATTCTAACACCAAAGATCCTGGAATGATTTGTGTCTAACTTGCCAGAACCATTAAAAAAAACACTAAAAAATATTAGCACACACTTACCTGCTATACAACTGTCATCAGATATTGGTACATCCAGATAAATAAATCCTTTGTTATATAAACCTATAGAAGCAAAAATACCTTTTAGATGGCATACTAAATATTTAAAAAAAAAAAGTGATTCCTGATTTTCTGTAGTAAACGGGAGAAAAGAAAGGGAAGGGTCAAGTCAAGGAACGTGTATAAAGGACCCAAGGCAAGGACAAGAGGGGAAAGGATTAATGTGGAAGTGAGGGGCGGGAGTAGGGCAGGGGAGGGCAATGGGGAACAATGGGGACAACTGTAATTGAACAATACTAAAAAATTTTTTTTTAAATAACAAGATTCATACAACTGAATGCCATGTGAAAAACAAAAAAGTAAAACAGAAGAATTAAGTTTTCAAATCTGAGCTTCCCTCATATGCTCAAAACAGCAATATTTTTCTCATGATTCATTTGTATAAATTTCTAGTGGATGTGACTAATTACAGCCACAGTGGAAAACAATGGACTACGGTCACATTTCACAGAATAACATGCCTCTAGGAAACATTACTATTTTTACCTAATTAATAAAAAGTTGCTACTAACTTTAATGACTTAAAACATGTTTTTACGTTGAAAAAGACCAGTTCTACTAACCACTTACTATGTACTACATTGTAATCTAGTGATCCAGCGAGCTGAGGACCTGCATCGATGATCTTATCAATAGCGAATTTCTCAGACAAAGTGCATATCTAAGAAAAGCAAAATATTTTCAATTAAGTTCGGTCCAAATTCACTAATTCATATCCCCTCAAATCTATTCATGTTTAAACCAGAACGACATACTTTTTTCATTTTTCACTCCAGAATTCTAACAGGCTCTGCACATCAGCATCGACTAAGGTGCAGGAAGATGCTGCCGGCAGAACTTACAGAACAGAGTAACCATCAATAACAGCACCTGTGGTAATGAACGTTCACAATAAACACCAGTCTTTATTCCTCTTCTTTGGACTGAAATCTGACCCATTTGTGATTCTGAACCTTTCAAAAATAAAGCGGATTCAAACTGCACATGGTTGCCACAAGTCAGAAGTCCACTATCTCAGGACAGTCTGGCGGCTCTGCTAGGAAGTGCTCACACTGATGCAAAACTTCCGAGCCTCCCACTCATGTAGCTGTCCTCTGGGGTAAAATGAAACACGAACAAAAAGCCCACATGCTCACTCACATTCCCTCAGCCCCCCAGACATGGGACCTGGTCCCTAAGGCCCTTGTCCGTCACCCCACCCTGTTCCCGGACACCAACATCTCCTCTACAACGCGCAAGGTGCACGTGAAATGTGGCCCAACCACTGGCAATACCATTTCCCTTCACTTTGACACCTGGGTTCAAGTCCTGGCCCTTTCCTACCACTGTGCCTTGAGCCGTCATTTCTCCGGGCTCACTTTCCTCACATGTGAAATGGGGTACAAAGCATACACACCTCAGGGGCTGTCCTGAGCATCAAAGGAGACAGCATAAAAGTGCTGGAACAGTGCCGGGCACACCTAGCACACAGCGGGTGCTTAAAAGGGCCGGCCGACACGACTGTCGGTGGCTGCAGCATCACACCCATCCACCCGAAACTGCTCTCTGGTTACAATCCCCAGGGGGCTGTGCACGAACCAAGTCGAGTCCCCCTCATTATTCAAGAGCATCTTGGGAGCCCACCAGTATTTCAGCCTACTAAGATCATCCTGTATTTTGAATTTGTTTGATTTTCTCCAAGAAAACCAAATAGTGTTACTTTTTAATAACACTTAGAGAACTACAGTTTACAATAATTTTTAAAATAAAAACCCTTTTCCAGATAACTACCTTTATGTCATCTTCCATGATATATCCAGCCTGCACCACCCACCACGCCTCTATGGCAATGTCCACCGGCTTCACTGGGAGAAGATCACGGGCTGTTTTCCTTCTGAAAAATTTCTGCAACAGTACAATGGGCAATCAGTCTAAATTTACTACTTTCTTTTTTCTCAACCCTGTAAGAAGACTGTTTCTAACGGGCTAATACCTTTCTAAGTTTGAGGATGGAGAAGACCCTACTCAAATTACTTCAAAGTAAGTTACATAAAAAGACTAATCATTAAATTTGGACCTAAACCCAGAAACTAAAATCAAACCCAGGATGTTTTTGGAACATCCTGCTTTTGGAAAAGTGTACTCGTTGCACTCACTAAATAAACCCAGGGAGTGGAATGAGCAAGAAAAAAGACCAGCAGGACAAAATCAATTTTTAAAAAGAAGCTACATGTTTTATGCCTTCAACTGTTTTAATTAAATAATCACTTAAACCATAGCCTAGAAAATACTGAGGAGTTTTTGTACGGTTTCTGTATTAGCTATATTTTACGTGACCAGAGAAATTACAGTTCATTGTCTCTAACACTAAAAGTTTGCTCAGCCTGTGCTGAGGAGGACAACACACGAGAAAGAGAGGGAGGGACTGACTTACTTTCGACGACCTGCACTGATTCATTAGGTCAATGTACTGGTTCCTTCCTATGCCGAGAAGCCTTAGACCTGAAAGAAAAAGACTTTCCTTTAAAAACTTCTAATACCTCTTGAAATGGCAGCACACCTGTGGTCTTTTAGGAAAAAAACTCTTGGCTTTTGTTCATCTTTCGATTATTGGTTGGCAACATCAAATTAAAAAGAACTCTTCGAATAAATACACAAGATAATGAAACAGAGAGATGAACTCAGGCTGACACTTTATTTTTGAAAAGCAGAAGTCCTTCCAATTTCAGGAAGTCAAAGTGTACTTCTCAGCAAGTTTCTTCTTACATAACAGAACTATGTCACATTTCAAATAAGCATAAAATAAGCATAACACTAGCAAATTATGTTAGTCACAAGTGTATATCATGCTGTAAAAATATCGTACACAAGTCTTCTTCCCTCACTTGTTACACAACACAGCCCAAGTATCAGAAAAAACTCCATGCTCTAGAAATACATAGGCTAGTTTCATTTTTCTGATTCTAACACTGAAACATTCCTCTTAAGACATTTAGACTAGATGTTACACTTGATTTGTATCACCTGATAAAATTCCCGTCAACAGTGACGCTTGCTGTTCCCCTCTTTCACATGTCTCAGGCACAAACACACATTACAACAGTGACACAACAGCGTGCATGCACAAAGACACACAAACACCACCTCCTTTGGCACAACTGAATACTTACAGTCAGCAGCAGTAAAATTGGGCAGTGAATCATAACTTTTCTCACTGTTCATAATGTCCTTTTTAAAAGAAAAAAATACAAATTTTTAAGTGCAAAATGTCTTTAGACAAAATATGTGTAAATATATGTATTTCTAAGGCAAACAGAGGAACAATAATTGTTACATGAAGCACTGAGATCAGTTTAGCAACCCAAAGCACGCAAGCCACATCGTGGCAGTTAACGTGTGGTCTCAGCCTTGTAACTGAAGATGGGACGCTGACGGCGCGGTTGCTCCTAGCACTGTCTGTGAGCCGCAGGCCGCTGACCTGCAGCTGCTGCCCTGTGGAAACTAGGTAGGGAATACCTCCGTGAGAGCTCAGGATCCCAGCCTCTCCGCGCGTCACACCTGACCCTAGACTCTCACCCCGAGGAAAGGCCCAGCAATGGGTCGCAGCCCCATCAGCACACACCTAAGACAGGCACTGCCAACAGAGTGTCTGACCACTTAGTCATCTTTGCTCCTACGAGTCCCCATCAGCTGCAGAGTTAAATTCAGTATCCAGCTTCTTCCAACTCCCATCTGGTTTTTTTCCAATAGTAAACCACCTGTTTACTGGGGAGATAAGACCCATTTTCAACCCCAAAGCTATACGCAATGGTGTAAGAACAGAAACCAGACAGCATGTGGACATAGCTGAAAGCTGGCAAATGGGACACAACCTCCCTCTAGTATCTCCCCCAAACCTGTGGACACCACCAGAAAAAGAGTCAAAGAGGCAGCAACACCTCTTCTACTCACTGATCAGCAGCCACCTGCACCATGCTACTCTGCGTCTCAGGGAAGAGACGGACAGGAGCCTAGGAGCTTTCTGTCACAGCTCACGCTTACTTTGCATTTCCTCCAAAGGAGGGGCACGGGAGACAGAGGACTGCAGGAGTGCCTGTGAGTAAGGGGCTTGAGGAGATAAGCACAGGGAACTCGCACAGAGGGAGCCACAGCATACAGGAGCCAACAGCACTGCTAGTCCAGCATCCCGCCTCCTTCAGTTCTAGGCTCTCCCTGTTCTTCAAGTGGCCGGTAAGCACCAAACGGCAGACTCAAATGTAATTTAAGCAGCAAATGAACATTAGCTAAATACTGCCAATCTCTACATAGATCTCAGCTCTGAAAAGTATGTAACTGGTATTTACACGTATTCAACAGAGGACAAAAAACTGCCTTTGGCAAAACATCTGGAAGTTAATAATTACAGAAAGATTAGCAGCCAGGGCTTCCAAAGCAGCTCTCTTTTTCTGACACATGTAGTCTACACTGAATGCTCCATCTATGCCATCATTTATTGTCGCTACAGTTAGTAAACAGCTAAGTACATTAAGTTTCTCTGAGCTTAACGTTCAGTTCTGTAACCCACAATTTTAACCTCAATCAGGCAATAAAAGCAATAAATGTTACACAAACTCTGCTAACATAAATGACTGATTAATGTGATAACAGCACGAGGTAAACAAGGCTTTCAAGAACACAGATTAAAAGGATATGTTTCCACTGTGAAAATGTTGACAATGACAACTATTTGTACAAGTGTGGCTAGAACCGTTAGCTTGTAACCACCAGGCCCTTTTACACTGTAAACTCAGAAACAGTGAAGCTGAGAGCGGCAGAGCTGCTCACCATCTGCAAGTGTCCCTGACATGTAGTCCCATCCCATTCCTCCTGGTTCAGGTCCGCGGCAAACTCACCTCCATAATCCCAGTGTAATAGGAAAACGGTGTTATCCTCAGGCCCTTGACCATAATATCCGATAAATGGTAAGGGTACAGCATGAGATGGTCTCGACTATACTTTAGTAGCTCCTCGTAGTATTTGCGCTCATCTCTCTTGACGTGTTTAACTGGGGGAAAGAAAGAAATTCACCAGTTTTTTTTTTTAGGTGTCTTATCCTTACATGTAGTTATAAATGCATTCAGAAACACTTTACAAACCAATAATTAATTTAAAAGTATATAAATTGGAAGAGAATGAATAAAGTAATCTAAATGGGAAAAAAAAAACAATTATACCATAAGAAACAGACTTCAAAAGATATAAGTACTTTGGACAGATAAGTAGAGAAATAATTCTTACCAAATCAAAAGCAAAGTGAACATAAAATGTATCTCAAAAAGGTATAAAACATTCAACCCCTTACTATGTCACTTCGCAAGATAGCCAAACTAAATGGCAGTTTTTTATAAAATCAAGTCTATTTTTAAAAAGTATCTGTTGGTTTTTGTGATTTAAATGTAAAGAGACATCTGACTTCCATGGAATAAATTTAAAAAGAATGCCCATCTCTGAAATACTACGTTTTTAAAAAGTAGCAAATGGGAGGGAAGACTAGAAGGACAAGGGAATAGACTAATCAAAGTAACCTGAGCAAAAAAAAAAAAAAAAGCAAACATTAAAACATGACCCTAACTATGTTTAAAAATTGTTCCAATTATTAAAGAAAGAGTTCTCGCTAAAGTTATATTATTTGGAAATCTGTGCAGACAAAAACAAAACTCAAAGTCAAAAGTTATTAAGAACTAATGTACTTCTTTTCTGGCATAGTTCCTTATCTAAAGTAAAAAGAGGGCATTTGAATCAAGATCAACATTCTATACATAAAACAAATCCATTGACAATACTCTAAAAAGAAAACTCTATTTGCTAATGCAAATTGTTAGGTGGGACAGGCCAGTATAGTTTCTTAAAAGTCTGTACGTGGAATAATTTCAGAACTACAACGTATGTACTGAAGAGAGAGTTATGAAGATGATAATTCAGCAACAGTCGATTTCACCTCGATGCAAACGTGTCTCTACTCACCCAGGTTATTTCTGTACCGCAGCTGATTGCGGATACTGTACAGGACAACCTGCTTTTCGTATTCTCTCTGCGCATTTCCAAGACTCTAAAAAAATTTCAAATAGATTTAAATAGATTCAAATAGATTTAGCTTCTAAACTATAGTACTCCCCCTCCACAAAATTACAAGACCGCAACCCCTAATTTTATCCTGAATTCTCTAATTCCCAGAACTGAATAAAGAAAACTTTCTTAAATATTATAATACTTTCTGCTATAGTTTTACAGCAAAATTTCAATGTGTTTACTTTCAGTCTACCTTTCTAAAAGGACTTAATAAAATTACCTAAAGTATTTAATATCAAATAAAAGAGCCATTTGAGAGCATAATTTCATATATGTTAACACAGCGCTAAGTTCTACTCATAAAGATTTTCCTCTTGGCTGTCCCCAATTTATGAGTATTGGTTAGATGGATGGTTTCTCACACCTACATTTATTTAAATTGAAAAATGGCGACTGAGGACAGAGCCCTGTCTGATAATTATTTATAGCTGAATGATATGATTAAGATTTCTGGAGAATGCACATTTCAAACGTACATCTCTAAATTTAAGATTACTTCTTTAAAACATCATCTTATGCTCTCTTAGAAAACATTTAAACCATTTTAGAATTCCAATATATTTTAATAATCAAAACACTTGCATGTAATGTTTTAAGCTCCAAGCTGAGCTCTCGTGAGAGCCAAGAACATGCCTGCCTGATCACAGTCAACATTACATCCAATGTGTTACCATAAACTTGGTTTAACATGTGACTGCTGACCCCCTTCTAATTACTAGGTACGATCTTTCAAACGTGCTATAAAATAAAATTAGACATCTTAAGAGACTAATAACATAAAGATCAGAGGTTTCAATTATTATAGTTCTTACTCATAGGTTTTGGAAAGCCAAGGTAAATGCCCATACACATCCTCTCCCCAAGGCAATCTTCCCACAAAACAGATGAAACACCCATCTACATAAACTGGCAAATAACTGGAACCACTGGTGGGTGGTGTTTTAAAGAAAAAGAGAGGATGTGAACAAATTAAAAATCTTTCTTCCTGCAACTAGAGTATTTATCTCAGGTTAAACCAACTCATACTACTGTGGAAATGTATGTGCTTCTGTTATTTTTATCCATTTTAACATTACGAGTAGTTAGGACTAAAATTCATTGTAGAGAAACTATTCTACCAGTCACTACATAGCACTAAAGCTAGGGAAGTACTGGAGATGTTTAGGGGATTCAAAATATTAAGGCTTTCTGTAAAACCTTTAAAGGGTTTCCTCTAGATCTAATGCTCTCTCTTTAAGTGATCTTACCAATTTTTAAAAATTTAATGTCACATTTGCACCTAATTTTAATTAGGTACTTTTGATTACAAAAGTAATCACCTAAGCTCTGTGCTCTGTGATTACTTTTAATAGCCATGACTAAGGTTTAGAGATATTTCTACTAGTAATAAAGGTCAGTCATTCATGTCAGACATAATCGAATCATCCAGCTTTCTTCCATCATGCTACATTTAGCTTTGTGCAAGGAGGAGCAGAGGAAAAAACGGAAACAAAGAAAAGGACTGTGGTTCTTCCAGCTGTGCTCAGACATGCCACAAAACGCGAAGAACAGAAGGGTCCACCAAAGCCTCCATTCACGCTTAACAAGAGAAACTTTCTCCCTCAGGTGGAGACTCTCTTTATTTTTCCACATCAAGATAAAATGCCACGTGGGCAGCCACTGACAACCAAGAATTCTGAGCTCCTTACATTTATCTTCCTACTGTCCTGTTTTCTTGAAATCCTAAAGCGAAGACATTTTCTCTGCTACACGATGCACTGCCAAACCTTAAATTTTTCATTTCCTACAACTCAGTCCCCAAGTTGGGAGAGGAGGCGAGAGTAATATCCTTACACCATTGCCACCGCTGTCCCAAATTCCCAAATATAACTGCTCAGCACCAGTGGCAAACGGAATTTCACTCTCAGCCAAGCAGAATGGGAGGAACCTGAAGGTCTGTCTACGATCAGAGAAACAAACGGTGCTCCCCATGTAGCCCGTACCACCACCTTCATATGCTTTTACACCACCTGCCATGGTACATGTTTACTCACTCACTATCTTTCTTCACTAAAATGCAGGCTCCATGAAGGCAGGGTCTGTCTTGTACAAGACACTGCACCCAGCAGGTGTTCAATAACTGTGTTAAATGACTGAGTAAAATTAAACTCAAGCATTTGAGTTACCTCTCAAAAACCGCAAATCACTTCTGTTGAAACGTCTGACAAACCTATCTTCTCACGAGGACAACGTCCATCGCCAAGTGCAAAGCCCCTTCAAAATCTGGATCTGACTGCTTTTTCAGCCTCCCCTGCTGCCGACCCCCACGCACTCACGAAGCCCCAGCCCCAAACACATCGCTATGTCTCCACCTCCCAACTGCTCTAGAAACGCGCTTCCACTCGTTCGAGCCTTTTCAAACGACTTTCCTTCTCCCTGGAAAATCGTTATCCCCTCTTATCTCCTACTCGTCCTTAAGACCCAGTGTAAAGGCCTCCTGTACACATCCTCGCGACACTCCCTGGACAGTAGTGCCTTACTTCCTCCTCTGTGCGCCCACACACACGACAACCCAGGGACGCAAGAGCTGCTGTCACCTGTAACATACTCTTTTGCTTCTCGTCCCTCTCCACCATCCCGGAGTTCTGGAGGTCAGTGTGCTACATCTCCGTTTCGCAGGCGCCTAGCCCAGTGCAGGGTTGAAAGGAGGCTTCGGGCAAAGGCGCCAGGCGAGTCCAGTGTATGGTAACATCCCATCCCTTTTAGCCACGGCCCCATCCTGCCTCGGAGGCCCCAGAGCAGTCCCCTCCTCATCCCTGAGCTGCGGGTCGGGTTTCCCGAGACCCCAGCTAGGGGGAGGGCGGGAGACAGCGGAGAGGAACCAGCCCCGGCCCCGCGGGCGCAGCCAGCAGGTGACGGCGGGAGGCGGGGACGGGCCCCCCGGCTCCAGGTTGCGACCTTACCTGCTTCACGTTGGCCGGCAACTTGCTCCAGGGGTAGTTGTGCCGGATGTGGAACTCCACGTCTATGTTCATGATGCCCGCAGCCCGGGCCAGCAGCGGCGCCCACGACCGCGGCTGGAAAGACGCCTCCCGCCTGCCCGCCCTCCGCCTGTCAGGGGAGCCCACGGGAGGCCCCGCGCCTCACGCTGCCGACGGGCCGGACAGCCCCATGGCCGGGGCTCCCGACGGCTCGGCGCGTCCCGGGCCACGGGGCACAGGAGCAGCGAACACGGGCTGCAGGGAAGCCACAACAGCTTCAAGTTTCTTCCTAGTTTCGCCCCGCCGGAAATGGCTTTGGGTCACGTCACTTCCGCTCTCTGGCGCGAAGCCGGAGTGCAGGGGGCGGGGCTCCGGGTTGGCCTCCTGCCCCGCCCCCTGCACTCCGGGGGCGGGACCACGAGGTAGAGGCCAGGGGTTCTAGAGTAACCAACCGCCCCCTGCCCAAGTCCTTCGTCTCCTGTCGTCACTCTCTGGATGAATTAAAATAGGCGCCTGAGTTTGCATTGCTGTTGTTGGACAACCCACTTTCCCCAAAATGTGACCTTAGGAGGCCCAAGAGCAGGCGATGATAGGAGACTTGAGAAGCAGCCATAGCTGACTTCCAAGAGTGCAAGAGCTTGAGCCCTTAAAGGGCTTCCGCAGAGCCAACCCCACACCCGTACCTCTGGGCACCACCACCATGCACGTTCCTAAGTCAGAGCTTTCACCCCAATTGAGCGCGAAGCTGGGAGGCAGCAGAGCAAAGGTCTGGTGATCTTTTATTCCTTCCAGGTAGTAGCTGAATCGTGTGAAACAGAAACTTCAGGAGCTACTTAAAACAAAGATTCAAATTCTTAAAATATAGAGGGATTCAGGGAGCTGAAATTTTAAACAAGCTGGTGCTGACAAGCGGGGGAGGCCCACAGGGAGTCTTAGGAGATAAAGAACCTTGCATGCAGCCTCCTGGTTACTGCTTTCTTCTACTCTATCCAGACAAACGCCTCCAAAGGCACTTTTCGAGGCAGAAAGCCAGCCTATCTTAATTTCAGTTCTAGTGAGATGTTTGGGAACAATTTCTTCCCCAATTTGTTGCACTGGCTCAGCAAACCCCTGACCATTGTTACTGCCAGCAAGCAGAGACAAGTTCAAGATTTTTGCAATGACTTTTCAGTGTTAAACGATGTTGGTTTTTTTTTTTTTAATACACCAACGCTTGTATACTCAGGAATTTTTATAACGTGCCTACCCCACATCTCAGCAGCTGGCCAGTCTGACGCATAGCAGGAACTCAACTGTGTCTGAGTCGAAACAAATGTGGCCCACACTACCCTGCGCAGATGTATTGGTCTTAGGTTATCCAACTAGAAGAGTCCACAACTAGGCGCTTTCAACCCTGTGGATTACAGACCCTCAACATCAGAGCTAAAAGTAACAGAACTCTGACCACGAGACATTTATTCAACATACATTGATTACATGCCTACTGGGCAAAAAGCCCTTGACTTGCAATAGATTGTTATTCCTCACATCCTGATGAAGGAATACCACCACCACTACTCTGCTTTAATAGAGAGGAAACAGGCTTGGCAGGGCTGCCCGACTTGCTCCCCAGATCACACAGGTGGCAGTGACGGAGCCAAACGCAAGCCCCGACTTCTCTGATGCCAGAGCCATCCTTTTCATTCCCCGATTCAGGCTCCCACAGGGCTTTTCTGCCGCCTATCACAATTCAGGCAATGTCCATTTAAAGTCAATGACATAAATGTCCTCCAAAAATATTTTTTAATAATTTTAAGTATAGAAGCCATAGTCTCCCAAAGTCTGACTTTGATTTAATACAATGTAAGTAACAACAAAAGTAAAAGTCAACATTATTTTAAAGTCCCTATAAATAATTTTTTGCCTTATTATAACAGTTGAGCAGGTGAATGCCCGCTACATTCATCTCTTTCATCAACAAATATTGAATAGAGTGTGGACACATCAAAAACTATGGAAGTAGACGGGAGGTGATGGAGATGGACACCCACCGAATCAATAAGACAGAGACCTTTGAAAGTTTGACCAGGAAAAGATTCTGATCCAGTAGGTAGAATAAAAAAAAATAGAACAGAAAAGACTAACTTAGTGAGTAGCTGAGAAAGGCAGAATACAGGGGAGGAAATGGTAATGGGTCAGAGCTACATACTAGAAGATTCCAAACGATGAACCCTTCAGAGTAGGCTATGGTGACAGTTCGACTTATGCACTACAACAGGGTGCTAATTCAAGTACTGATCTGCCTCATTTCCTCCATGGTGACCTGCCTTTGAGAGGCTGGACACAAAGCAGTTCAGAGAAGCCACAGGTGGATCCAGGGCTCTGCTGGAGAGCTCAGGAACAGGAGGGCCCCCTCCCGCATCGGGAGGCACCAGCAGCCACTGCAGGGCTCCACGCGCAGTGCTCACTGTACCGCACCTCATGGCAAACAGCAGTGGCCACCCTTTCAGGCCCTTGGCTCAGGTCCCTGCTATTTCCGCTTCATTAGACCTTTACTTTTCAAATTCCAGAGGGGTCAGAAACTGCAGAGGATTAGAAGGCTTTTCCCAGGAGCTCCCATGCAAATGAACTTTGTGGGTAAACAATGTGTTCAAAAATACCAGGGCAGTGAGATACAATCTTATCTGACTTTGCTAACTCGGACTAAGGAAAATTACCCAAATGGCTTGGGCAAGGTGCCCTTCAAAAAGACTACAGAACCATTTCATTCCTGAAATTCCAAGAAAAAAAAAGACAAAAACAAAAAACCAAACCCCAATATAGTGAGCAGAAACAACCTGAAAGTATGGAGCTTTCTGGTGATTTAATTTCACAGACTCCAGAATGTCAGTTTGTGTGTTACGTAGAATAACGACCCCCAATTGTCCATGCCTCAATTCCTGGAACCCGAGTCTATGTTACCTCACACGGCAAAAGGAAATTTTCAGATGTGATTCAGTTAAGGTTCTCGAGATGGGGAGATTATCCTGGAGTCTCTGACTGCGCTCAATGGAATCACAGGGTCCTTCTGAAAGGGAGGCTGGAGGGCCAGAATCAAAGACGGACATGTGACATGTGACGATGATGCAGAGGTCAGAGGGACTTAGGGCCACAGGAAAGGAATGTGGGCAGCTCCTTGGAGCTGGTGAAGGGAAGAGATTCGCCCCCAGAGCCTCCAAAAGGATCACTGCCCTGCCAACTCACTTTGGACTTTGGATCTCCAGAACTCTAAGATAATAAATTTGTACTGTTTTAAGTCACTGAGTTTGCAATAATTTGTTACAGCAGCCATAGGAAATTAATATACTCCCCCAGCAATAAAATACTCCCAACACCCCCACAGCTGCTGCATTATACTTCATACTTAAATTGTTGTGATTTAAATGTAAATGCCCCTAGGAAGAATACAAGCTTTTTAGCCTTATGGGGGGGGGTTGTTTTTGTTTTTTTCAGTACATGTGAACTATCACACCCTTTTCTGAGAGTAAGTTTGAAAGAGAAAGAGCTCGGGGATTAAATGAGGCCAGAGAAGCACCTGTGCAGGAGGAAATGGCATCTAGAGAAAAAGGCGAGGAAGCCACTTAGAAACATTTTCTGTTTCATGATTTTGCCTGGGCTTGACCTTGGCCTTGGGTTTCCCTAATATATATGCATTGCTCTGTCTTAGGAACCAATTCATCGTCCCTTGATGCTCAATACCGTGGCCTGCCTTGTTCCCACCCAATGGCTTTTGCACTTGCTGTTCCTCTGGCCTTGAATGCAGGCTTCCCTCCCCCCACCCCCCGGACCTTTGCATAGCAGGCTTCCTCCAATCCACCCACTGTCACTTCAAGTGGCCTTCTCCAGCACCTCTGTCCAGCCTGCCCACTTCTCTCCCTCCTCCCTGACACATTACCTTTGTTATTGCCCTTGTTGCAAGGAGCCGCCTTCTGACCTTATCCTATTCGGCTTCTTGCTTACTGCTGACAAATGTAATCTCCATGGAGGAAAGGACCTAGTCCGCCTCATTCATCGGTCTGTCTCCAGTACTTAGAGCCGTGCCTCGCACACAGTAAGTGCTCGATAAATACCACCAACTATATGGAATGGGTGAAGCAATTATGTGACACCTGAGCTCTCCAATGTCACCTTCTCAGCTAAGTCTTCTCTGACCACCTTATTCACAGCTGTAACACATCTCCAGCCATCCTCAGCTGCCTCCCTTATATTATTTTTCTTCATAGCACTTACTGCCATCTTATGTATTTAATAATTTGCACAGTTTTTAGAACTATTTCTCTCTCCCATTACACCAGAAGTGCCCCGAAGGTAGGGGCTTTTGTCTGTTTTGTTCTCTGCTTTGTCCTCAGGCTTAGCACAAGACATAGTGGTCCCTCCATAAATACTGAATGAAGGAAAGGATGGAGCGTACGGAGCAGAATTCTCATAAAAATCCAGATTTGGGGATTCTCTTGAAAATGTGGAAAATCCCACAGCATTAGACCCCCTTCTCAGAGGACAGGAGCTGATACAGGCCACCTGGCAAAGACACAACAGGGACTCTCTCAGGGGCTATGTTCTCCACCATGCCCACTGCCTGTTATGGACACAGTCTGCTGTGAAAACCACCTACCTGTGCTAGGTGGGATAGGTAGTAAACTGAGGCAGGGAGGAGGAGGGAGACACGTCTCACCCACTGCCTCAGTAGTCCTTAGCCTGGCCTGATAACATGTCCAGGTGTTCCAGCATCAGAAGGAACACCATGCTAACACGGGAGGAGGGAAGTCCTTGAAATTCTATGTATCATTTCCACTCTCTGGGAAAGAAAGCCTTGAAACTGTGTATTCATCCCAAGGCCTAGAAGGGAGAAGAGGAGGGGTCCCACAGTACCCAAGGAAGAAGCCCATAAAACAACTTTGGTTAATTGCCTGCCTCTGGTCACTACCTGTTTTATGAGGGAGTCCCCTTGTGCGTATAGGAAGAGCCCATAAATAAGTATGGGTAACTCGCTCAACTTTAACTAACTGCCTCCTCTCATATATCTGTTTCACAACAGGATGAGCAAATAGAGTCTGGAGCAAGGTAAGGATTCGAGCTAACAGACCCCCGCACATACCTATGTTTGGGTAGTCAGTCCCCCCGGAAAGCTGGTACTATCTTTAACCATTGATCAATATGTCATTTCTTCACCTCATCCTGACAGCTATGCTCTTGCCGCCGTTGCTCTTGCTGCCCTTGTTTTTTGTCACCTGGGCCCTTGCCTTTCACCCCCACCCCAGCAAGGCCTGGTCTCTTCCCTGAGAAGCATCACCAGTAAACCCTGCTTGCACGCTAATGAACTTGCTGATCTGTAACTCTTTGCTGCGTCGGCAAGAAGAACTGGGTTTCTCCTGTAACACTTGCACTTCGTTTAGCTGGAGTGGAGACACATTTCTGTACCCTAGCCTCTGCTAAAAGTAAAGGAAATGAAAGCCAGACTAAAAGACCTAGCTGCCCGTCCAATCTTGCATTATACTCTTCAGAAATATGTTTACAGTTCCCAAACTACACCATACTGTTTAAGCTCTTTGGGGTTTTACATACAGAATGCTCCTCTCTGAGGTGCCTTTTCCTCCTCCTCTACCTGGAAAACGTCTCATCCCGAATCCGTGACTGGAATACTGGAGAATCAGGAGGTGGGCATGGAGAGGTGAGGAGGGGAAAGGTCATGTGGGATCATATTTTCTCCAGTAAGGAGTTTCCAGGATTTTTTTTTCCCTGCAGATTGTGGGAAACAACTGAAGAGGTGCAAGTCTGTTTTCGAGAGAGGATGAGAGATCCTCTTGCCATAGAGCCTATGAAAGATTAATATTATACACTTATGTATACGGTATAGAATGTTATATTTCTGCCATCTGAAGCCAGTCTGTGTTTAGAATACTTGTGGTCTGATGTGGAAATGGACTCGCCAATATTAGGCCACGGGTCATCCCCAGTCAAAAGCAGAACTGTAATTCTTAGGGTGCCCACTAGGGGCCGATCTCACACAACATTTTGTTACCCAAAACCCGCAAGCTCTACGTTTTCCTCATCTCTGACTATTGATTTTTATCCAAACCATCCTCTCAGGCCTTCAAGTCCTTGAAACTCTTTCTCTAATTTGTCTCCAGTGTCTGCTAGCGCCAAGTGCGGTCGATTCTTCCTTGGAAATGGAAGCATTTAGGACTGCTGGGTAGTGGTCCAGCTGAGGTTTGCACAACCTCAGGGTCGTCGTTGAGCTTGAAGTTGCGTGTCCCTTGGTAGCTCAGGTAGGCGGGGCAGGTTAGCCAGGTGCAAAGCATGAGTTATCCTTACTTGAATATACAGGGTCTGGCAGAAGTAATGCCGGCTTGAGTGTGGTTGGTAGGGTATGTGAATGTCTCACACGACTTGGACAGCAATTTGAACATTTCACCTAAAATGTCGTATGGTGTGCCTGGGTGTAATATTGTTATGTTACAAAATTATACATGCTTGTGTTTTTGTAATAAAAAGGGGGCATTATTTGTGCTGGACTCTGTATTTTCACAGTATCCCTGGTAAGAAGTAAAATCACATTTTGAGTGAGTGGGACTTGTTAATTCTAGTGAGGTATTTAATTTTAATTTTTTAAATGAGATTGGACTCGCTGAAATAATAAACAGAGGAAAGGAACCAGGTACAAAAGCCAACAGAAGTGAGGAGGCAGCTGGAGAGTCCCTGTATTTTTTCTCCATTACTTCATTAAATGAGTTAATTTAAGTAAGTGGGTAAGATATACAATAAAAATATTAATGCCAGTTTTTAAAAAAAAAAATTAGGGAGCAGGTAGTCCTAGGAGCATGAGAATCCCTTGAGAAGATTTTTAAACTACCAATATCCAGGCCTCACACCAGAGCGATGATATCAGAATCCCTCAGTTGGAGCCCAAGTATTCATATTTTTTAAAATATCCCTTGCCCTGGCTGGCATAGCTCAGTGGATTGAGCGCAGGCTGCGAACCAAAGTGTCGCAGGTTCGATTCCCAGCCAGGGTACATGCCTGGGTTGCAGGCCATAACCCCCAGCAACCGCACATTGATGTTTCTCTCTCTCTCTCTCTCTCTCTCTCTATCTCCCTCCCTTCCCTCTCTAGAAAGTAAATAAATAAAATCTTTTAAAAAATAAATAATAAATAAAATATCCCTAGGTGACTCAAGGTACACCAAGAGCTGGCAACCATTTATCAGACTTCTTTGGGCTTCAGGTACTCAACAGCATTTGTTGAAATGAATCTGTAAGATTAGGAGTTTGAACAAAGATCAATTCTAACGTGCATTCCAATTCTACAATGATAATTACATAGCCAACTATAGTACTTTTTTGCATATGCAAAACAGTTCCCCCAATCTAAGCTTTTTCATACAAGAATTAAAGCAGGCATCTGTTCAACATTGATGCCAGGGGTGTCCAGCCTTTTGGTGTCTCTGGGCCACACTGGAAGAAGAGTTGTTTTGGGTCTCACATCAAATACACTGTAACACGTAATCACAAATACATCTCATAATGTTTTAAGTAAATTCACGATTTTGTGTTGGGCCGCATGCATAGCCATCTTGGGCTGCCTGTGGCCCGTGGGCCGCAGGTTGGACACCCCTGAAGGAAATAATTTCTCTACCCCTTGATAACCGTTGGGAGAGCCATGAGATAAATAAATAAAGATTCACACACCACTGGACTAATATGGAAATTATCTGAGCTCATGTTGTACACATGGCACGGGGCCATCTCAGATCTTTTTAGCTTATTTGGGTGTATTGTCACAGTGGCTTAGAACTTGGCTGAAACAAAATCTTTTTGTTTTCTTCTGCATTATGTCATTCAAACTTTACGCCTTTAGCAACACATAATCTCTTAACTGTCTAACAAGAAAAACAAGTTTAGTCTGCTAGAGTAAACGTGACCCAGAATTCAATTCGGGCACAGTAGGACCGGGTCATGACCTTTTCCAATGAAATCTGAGTGAGAGAGAGGATGCTTTCTTGGCAACATCACAGCTGGTTCTGGGAAAAGGGTAAGTTGGCCCTTTCTTGGCCCAGGTCTGTGTAAGTATTTGTTCCTTTGCTGTATAGAAATGTGAAATTCTCTTTTTTTCAGAATTTGGGAAGATTAAGTCAAATGTCACTAGGGGCATATCTTTTTAGAATTTGTATTGCTTTAACACATAGTAAATTTTGGTGGTTGTTGTTGTTTTCTCTCAAAGAGTACAAAAAACCAACTGAATTGTGTAGCCAACTGAATTGTATAACAGTAAAAGGACCAGGAAATCAAAGTAGGAAAAAATTAATCAAAAAGCTAGCATGACCCATTTGTCTATGAGAAGATAATTGTTAAGAACAAAGGCAAAGAGCCCTGTCTGGTGTGGCTCAGTGGATAGAGTGCCAGCCTGTGAACCAACGAGTCACCGGTTCGCTTCCCAGTCAGAGCACAGTCTGGAGGCAAACCAGGTCCCCAGTTGGGGGCGCACAAGAGGCAACCACACACTGTTTCTCTCTGTCTCTTTCTCCCTCCCTTCCCCTCTCTCTGGAAATAAATAAAATATTTTTTAAAAGGAGAAAGGAAGAAACAAACAAAGGCAAAGAGAAAGTCAGGGTTCACCTTTTGAAATAAAAAGTAGGATCTTTTAGTCCGAGTAAAACATAGTCTTGAAAGCCAGGCTTTGTTGAGAAAGGGTTTTCTGAACTATTTTAGTTCCCAGTGGCACATTGTAAGGAGAAACAGAGGAGGAAGATGGAATCTTCAAGGTGGGGTATTTGCCAAATAGAAACTATTGACCTGATGAGATGACTGTATTTAAACAGGAAGAGCCAAATTAAGAGTATCTTGATTGGTAAGAGCAAGACCCCACTCCCCACCTTGCCCCCCCCCCCCCACACACACACACTGACCAGCAGGGGATCAGAAACAAAGCAGCTACAATTTTCTTGGTCTCTGTGAACAGTCATGTGTGAACATTTTCAACCCCGAACAACTGCCAGCGTTAATCTGAGCTAAGATTTATTTCCTGCACATGGGAGGCAAGGAGCAGGGCTGAAGGGCAGGGACAGTCCACTGCATTCCTTCTAAGAGAGCACCAGTACCCACAGAGTACCGTCCCTGGGCAGCAAGCCCTGGGTAGTAGGGCCTGTCTAGAGGGGAAGGCTGACAGCACCCGTGGGCTGCTCAGAAAGAGGAATCACTAAGGGGTGACCCAAGCTGTGACTTACTAAAGGGCCTGTATCTGAAGGGAACTGTGAATCCATCGAAGGGCTGAAGTCCCTGTGGAATTGTTTTAGGCAGATAACCCTGACCCCGGCTACAAAGCTGCAGGGTGCAAGATTGTTTCATGGACTCCATTGATGAAACCAACATGAAAGATTGTGATTAATTCCCAAATGTGAAAGAAGGTCAGAGCAGGTATCATTCTGGATTCCAGAAAAACCCAGAGGAAATTCTCCCCCTCTGGAAATGGGAAAGAGGCCGGAAGACTCAACACCTGGATCTCGCCATGCTCCCGATTCTTACGGCCCAACGACAGAAATTGAGTAGGCACCCGGTTTTGTCCTGCTGCCAAATATTGATTTCTGATTCTAGAGAAGGATTAATTTAACAAAAGGATAGATTCTTTCGACAAAAATGTGCTAAGTGGTCTTCTGTGTGCAAGGTCCTAGGCTAAGTAGCTGGTGATACAGAGATGACTAAAGCATGATCTTCACCCTTCAATAATGTACAGTCTAATGGGGTCGAGACTCCAGATACTTACTCCAGTGGAACACTGAATATGATGGTGGGTCCAACATGATGTGTGGGTCTGGTGAAAGGAAGTGGCTCTTCTGATTAAGCATTCTGGACGCAATCGTGGAGCAGGTGGGGTTTTCGTGGGCTGTTAGTACTTGGGTAGATGTGAAGGCTTGGCGGGGAGGTGTTTTCACTGGCAGAGAATGGTATGACAGACACCATGGGGGCCAGGGCAGGCTAAAATAAAAAGGATAAGCTAACACTCTTGCTAGAGTCTGAGGTCAGCAATTTAATGACCAAAAGTCCCACCTGAGAGGTGACTTGTCCTTTGGTAGCTCTTCAGTGTCTTATGATGTATTAATATATCATAATCATAATATTGATCTTTGTAATTAAAATCCTAACATTTAAACATAGAGAATGGACTTAGTTTATTTGATATAGAACCCCAACAGAAATTATTGCTATGACTAATACACCAAGTCAAGGAAAAGATATGTGGACTGTTTAGATATTTAAACAGATCGAGGTCACTTGTAATTTCTCGCCAAGTGTGCGGCCACCGGATTCTTGGAAAAGATAAGAAGCTGGCTGTTCATTTCATAAACCACAAAGTTACAGATTTACATTTGCATTAAAACCCAAGAGCTGGTGCAAGCTGGTACCGTGTACTTACTTCTGAAATGAGAAGCCAGACATGCCTGCTGTTAGCAAATAATGACAGGACATTGTGAAAGGACATCCTGGAAAACATACCGGAGACACTTAGTCACGTCGTTTCATCTCGCTGGGATTGTGTGGGTACTCCTCTGAGAATTCTGAGATACCTCAGAATTCTCTAGACCAGGTACTCTCAATGGGGGGCACTTTGGCCCCCAGAGGACATTTAGCAACATCTGAAGACATCTGGGGTTGTCACAACTGGAGAAGGTTGTGAAGGCCACCAGCATCTTGTCAACAGAGGCCAGGAATGCCGTCCTAAAATGCAGAGGACGCCCCCGCTTCCCCCCAAAAAGAATTACCTGGCCCAAACTGTCAATAGTAGTTCCGAGGTTGAGATCTCTCCTCAAAATGAAAACCACTCGCCATAAAAGTGGGTTCTCTAAGAGCGTTCATCTCCAGCTTTCTGACTCCAACTCCCAAATCGGTTCTGAAGGTTTTCTGTACAATCGCTGTACAGAGACCCACGTCCACCCTAATTACACGGCTGTCAGGTAGAAAGCAGCAGCCCGAATTAAAGTCCCCATGTGACCACTTACTAAGGGGCCTCTGGCTGTTTAACGACTTCGTGCCTTACCCCCATCTGTAGAATTGGGCAAATAACAGTAACTATCTCACAAGGTTGATGAGATGTTTGAGCAAACAAACGTGTCAAGTGCTTAGAATATGGCCCATAGAATTAAATAAATGTAAATGTATTCCTACTACTTAGCATAAAGAGAAATTTAACAACTTGCATTTATCTAGATCAATTTCCAAAAGTTCAGGAATTTAAATAACAATTTTATTTCCAAGTATCATCTAAACTACTATTTAGTCGAGATTTTTCTTAAAATTGTCATACTTCACACTCTTTATAAACTTTTTGTGTCCATAGTTTTTTTTTAACCTTATCCAAGGACAGGCCTATTGATTTTAGAGAGAGGAGAAGGGAAGGGGAGAAACATCCATGTGAGAGAGAAACATCCATCACTTGCCTCTCGTATGTACCCTGACTGGGAATCAAGCCTGCAACCCAGGCAACAAACCTGCAACCCAGGCATGTGCCCTGACTGGGAATTGAACCCATAACCTTTTGGTTTATGGGTTGCTGCTCCAACCAGTTGATCCACACTGGACAGGGATTTCCTTTACAGATTTGATGCCTTATTTGTATTTTTCTAATGTGCATAAAATGATGCAATGCTATCAAAGCAAGGTTGTTTGAAATCGTCTCAGGTGCCCCCTTGGTAGACATGCCATGGTGAGATAGCCACCCCCTTTCTAGTGGACTTTTGTCACTCACTTGTCTACTCAACATCTAAACATTGTATCAGTCCTGCTGGAGGCAGAGTCCCTATCCAATCAGAGAAGCCTTCAATGCCACAGACACTCTTTCCCAGCTGCCTCTGCAGCTAAGCCATGAGTATGTGACCTCCATTTCACCAATCAGACACGCTCATGCCTGACCCTGACTCAGGAGCTGGTGACCAGAAGACGCAGACACTGTGTCCATCGCCTCAGTCTCCACAAGCTGAGCTCCTGTGGCTACAGAGACACCCAGCCTTGGGAGGCTGAGGGGGCAGAGATTTTCTCACTGGTCCAAGATTGCCCTTTATTGAGCAAAGCCCCCAAATTGCCAATTCAAATGCTAGAGGGACTAGGCAAGTCATGCAAATGAGTGACTCGACCCAGGTCAGGGAGTAGTGGTGACTGTGGGAACGCAAGCGCTCACCCTTCATCTAAAGCGTGCCCAGTTCCCACCATTTGTTTTCATTGGGGGCTGGTGCTGGGGGGAGGGGGTGGGGGTGGTCCATAAGCCCTGTACTACCAATGCTGATTGTTTAAGGGAAACAGGAATTCCAAGTTTTACGTGAAATTGATGCATAGCCAACTCAAACAAACAGGTGAAAACCCACTGTGGGGGTGACATTGATGGGCAGGTGCCTGCAACCCTCAGGCCACCTGTGTGCCCAACGGCAGGGCGCTCCTAAATCCTCACAACTCTTTCTTACCCACTCCCCAGTGGAAGGTTTAATTGAGAGAAAAGTTAAAGCAGTCTTCTTACTAATATTCAACCAAGAATATTAAGTAATAATATCATTAGTAATTTTAACATTATTAAGTAATAATAGGTAGTAGAAATATTAGTAAGACTTCAAGACTTCCACATTTCTTTTTTTTTAATATTTTCTTTTCTTTTATTTATTTATTTTTAGAGAGAAGGGGAGGAAGAAAGAGAGAAAGAGGAACATCAGTGTGTGGTTGCCTCTCGAGTGGCTGGCACTGGGGACCTGCCCCACAACACAGGCATGTGCCCTGACTGGGAATCGAACCGGCGACCCTTTCATTCACAGGCCTCGCTCAGTCCACTGAGCTACACCAGCCAGGCAACTTCCACATTTCTTACTAGCCTTCCAAGCAGAAGCCTTACTCCCTGAAGAAGTTTCATGTCTCTGTACTTTTGCTCATATTGTTTCATCTTCCTTTGTTGACTCCCCCTTTGCCCAACTACTGTTCTTTCTAAACCCTATTCAAGGGTCACTTTCTTCTGGAAGCCCTTCATGATTTCTTTTCCCTCTTCCTCCTTCCCACTCATCCACCTTGGGTTAAGGTACTACATGGCTCCCAAACATTTAAAGAAAACAATGTCTTAGCCCTGATTCTCTAGGAAACAGATGGATAAAGCTTGCATGCTAACACTTTATTTATCTGGGGATACAATCCCAGGGCAGCAAGAATGAGGGGGAGACAGTATGATTCAAGAAAGGATAAAAAGTGGCCCTGGCTGGCGTAGCTCAGTGGATTGAGCTCGGGCTGCGAACCAAAGTGTCGCAGGTTCGATTCCCAGTCAGGGTACATGCCTGGGTTGCAGGCCATGACCCCTGGCAACCGCACATTGATGTTTCTCTCTCTCTCTCTCTATCTCCTTCACTTCCCTCTCTAAAAATAAATAAATAAAATCTTAAAAAAAAAAAGAAAGGATAAAAAGCAAGTAAAAGACACTGCATTCCTGAACAGGCCAGAACTTCTCATGAAAACAGTTCATTGCTTGGTCCTGCGTGACACCACTCAAGAGGCAGCGTGGAGCTCCTGCTGCTCAAACAAGTCCTGTGGGAGTAGGAGGAGTGAGGACTCTGTTGGCCCCTTCCTGTCTTCAACCTCCCCCTGAACATCGGAGCCATGGGAGAGCCCCCCTCCCCTCAGCCCAGTCCCAGGACGGGTGTCCAGGCACACACGGGCCTCACCACAGGCCGGCCTCCACCTTGGGCATGTGCGAGACGGTGTGGGCCTGACTTCTGGGCAATGACACCATTGACGACACCAATAACGCCGCCACCATTTACATCTTCGGCGTTTCCGTGGTGCTCAGCACACAGTAGGGAGACAGGTGAGTTGGTTTAGCTCAGCAGGCTTTACAAAACATCTAGGGTTGCCAAGTGGAGTGAAGCACAGAGGTGGGTGATGATAACCTTGAAATATCAACCCCATCTTTCAACTCATTCCTCAGCTTTAACAAAACTTTATGTATTAGTCAGGGTTCTCTGGAGAAAGAGAACCGACGCGTGGGTAGGTTTACATTACAGGAATTCGGTCACGCAGGCTGGAGGCCCCGATGTCCCCCAGTCTGCCCTCTGCAAGCCAGAGAACCAGGAGAGCTGGTGGCCTGATTCAGTCCAGGTCTGCAGACCTGAGAACCAGAACTCTGATACCCAAGAGCAGGAGGCGGACATCCCAGCTCAAGAAGAGAGAGCCGGATTGGCCCTTCCCCCTCCTCTTTTGCTCTGTCCAGACCCTCAACAGATTGGATGATGCCCCTCCTCCATCAGTGAGGGCGCACCTTCTCTTTGCTCAGGTGTACTGGTCAAATGCTAATCTCTTCTGGAAACACCCTCACAGGTACACCCAGAAGTAATGTTTTACCATCTTCTGGGCATCCCTGAGCCCAGTCAAGTTGACACATAAAGTTAACTAGCACACTCACCAACCCAAGGCACACTGATTTCTGGCTTCCTCTCCCTTCCCACCCGCCTCTGGCCTCTCAGGCACTTAGATTCTCTTCGGTACCACAGGACAAAATCTTGGGTGGTTGCTCCAGACAAAATTCCACCTAATTAAAAACTCTGCAGTGTATAAAATACCTATAATTAGGCACCCTGCGCTTTACTATTGTTGATGGTGAGCCATGCTCACATGCCTTTGCCATGCAGTTGATTTTTGTACAAGAAGGTTTTGTATATCTTTTTAACCAAATAAAAATGTTCCTTTTAATGGTCTCTATTGTGCTAATTAGTTTTAAACACTCACTTTCAGTAGGGTTCCCCTACATCTCCAGAATTCTCTTGATGACCTAAATTAACAATAAATGAATATTTTTGTATGGAAAAGGAGACCCCATCTGTATGGGAGTTTCATGTTTGCTACTGAGGAAAAAGTACCTTTTGCGATTCTTATCGTTGTTTATTTTGTGCGTCTACTTAGCACATAATAGCACATAATTATTTTTTGTCTGTGTGTTTGTTTTCTCAGCCACCTACTTATTGGGAACCACCCTGCCTGGTTTCAGAAGCTGTAACCCCCCAATAGCTAAGGCTGAGGGAGCGACCTTCGGACCATAAGCCACTAAGGAGACAAAGCTTAGCTCCCTGGCAGGGGCACTGCTTCTGCTCCTTTTTCTTCATCCATAACTGGCCCCCAGTGCTTGATCAGTGAGTCAATGATGGGTAAGATTCCCCACGGGGGGAACGACCTAAGACAGGCACGATGAGGGGGAGGCCCCAGGGAAGGACTTGGGGGCTATAGCAAAAGGGGGTGATAGACCCTCGCCCCTCGGCTTTGACAAAGCTTGAGTCTTCATTCTGTCTGTGAGAAGTCTCCTAATCTCTTGGCTGCTTTACTTCCCCTGCCTGACTTAAGCCTGAAACAATGACAGAGGGCGGTGCAGCTGGAAGGGGTGGTTCCCCAGGTGATCAGGCCTAAGAAAGGATATATAAAATCCTGTGAAACCTGCTTTGTTTAGAATCCTCTCAATTAAATGATAAGGGTCCTAGCAGGACACGAGTTTATTGCCCCAAGTTTTATAGCCCTTTAGTTAACAGACCCTGACTCAGAATAAGCCCTCGTAGCTCTTTGTATGCTATCTATTGTTTGATCCTTACTGCCTGACAATGATTAATGAGCTTTACCTGTATTCCTGTGCAAATGAACCTAATGAAAGCCCATTGAGGAAAAGGCTCTTGGCCCTTCTCCTTTGAGAGATCGGTCATTTTTCCTCCCCAAGCAGATCATGTCTTGGTAGACTTATTCTCATCCCTGGTGGCTAGGGAGGGGGCGGTACCTGCGGGCAGAGACCCCTCCCACACCTACTGAATATCCTCAGGGTGCAGAGCACCCAAGCTTCATTCTAGCCACTTAACATGTACCCCCAAAACTGCAAAACCTAAACTTGCTCTTCTCAGGGGGCTGAAAACATAAGAGTGGGACTAAAACAGGATTTTAAAAAATAAATTGTGTAAAATAAATTGTTGGTGTATCTAAATTACTAATTAAATTCCCAGTAATGCTTGACTGCATCAGTTACTTTAAGAATTCTCTCTCTGAAAGTAATCCTAACTATCAGGAAAGGTCGGGAAGACTTAATGATCTGTTAAAAAGTGAATGTGCAACCTTCATGTTACCTTTTGTCATTTCCTGCGGCATATTGGTCAGCAGGTGATTCACTAGCTTCCTGCTCTATTAATGATTTATCTGTTATCACTGTGTATGACTTACATTACAATTTCCTACAGCCTTTAAAGAGAGCTCGGGAATATTCACGAGATCTGACATGCAGGATGAAAGAGGTTGTTATGGAACAGCATTCCTTGGGCTACCTTTTGCCAAATGAAGATCATCAAATAAAGCTTTGCAGCCTCCTGAGTGGGGCCCACACACGCTGGTCCTTGGGAGAGCAAAGGGCCTCAAAACAAAGAACTTTCAACATGTACCTCTCCTTCACAGAAAGTTCAGGGCTTGAAGTCAGCCAGTAACACAGACCCAAAGTGTGGGGGTTGGGAGGAGCTCACGAGGCAAGGAACTCATCTCAGGCATCTTAAGTTTCGTCACAGTGTGCCCTTGTAAAGTAAAATTTATAACACAGAACAGCTTTCAGATGTCATAAAAGTAACCAGTCTGAAAAGGGGGATCTTGCATCTTGCTACTGCTTAGTCCAGAATCATGAAATGAAAAGTCAGAAACGAAAATACTCTTTTTGCACATTAACACTGGCAATGCTAACCTTAGGCAAATTTTTGGAAAGACAAATTTTTTAAAAATTCATGTTAATAAGTTTAATTAAAAAGGGCTGGATAAATGGTCGTAGTCAGAATTTTAGTCTCAAAGTAGCCTTGAGATGGAAGCGACTCCACAGGCCCTGGTCTAACCCCATGCTTTAGAGCTACGGAAATGGAAGCCCACAGAGAGGGAGGGGCCGCTCCCGGTGTCCAGCTAAGTGCAGAGAAGCAGGGTGGGGCACTCCCTGCGTGTCCTTGAAGTGACATGGTGAGCAGCCACCTGCTTTACTTCATCCCGATCAACCTGACTCTGATCATAATCACATGTCTTTACACAAATTCAATTAAGTTGACTAATTAAAAATATATATGAATTAATGAAACATTTATTATTAATTAGTGGTGAAAAAAATTGCCCTGGCTGGTGTAGCTCAGCAGATTGCACATAGGCTGTGAATCAAAGGGTCACTGGTTCAATTCCTGATCAGGGCACATGCCTGGGTGGTGGGCCAGGTCCCCAGTGGGGGCTAGGTGAGAGGCAACCACACATTGATGTTTCTCTCTCTTTCTCTCTTTCTTCCCCTGGCTCTAAAAATAAATAAAAAATCTTTATAAATAAATAAACAAACTACCTGAGAAAATACTGCTTCATTCAGGTGACATGTATATTCCTAAAAGCCCGTAAGGTTAATTTTTACAAACAAAAATACACTTTGGACACTTTGCTCACCTCGGAGATTGTGTTCAGCCAAGTTAACTGCTCACCTTCTTGAAACACTGTCTGGCCTTTCTAGACGTGGCATTCCCCCCGCTTCCCTCAGTTCCCGCGCACTGCTCCTTCTCTGCCTCCTTGCTGTCTCCCCGCTTCCTCCGCCTTGGAGGCAGGAGCTGGCCCCCCTAAGGCTCAGCCCTGAGTCCCCCTCTTCTCTCTCTCTCATCTCCTGTTTTCACACTCTCCATCCACCTGACTCAGGACTTACAGCTAGGCTGATGACTCCCAGAGGTACCTCCCAGCCAGGCATCCTTCATACCCCAGTGCCCCTGGGACGGCACCACCTGGCCGTCTGATAAACATCTCGCTCTTAACAGGACTCAAAGCCAAATATCTCGGTGCCCTGCTCTGTGACCTCTGCCGGCCCAGAGGCCCAGACTTCCTCACCTCAGCTGGTGCTACCATCTTCTCTTCAGGGACTTGGAGCCTCAAGCCTGGGAGACATCCTTAATTTTCCTTTGTCCTCGGTTCCCACATCCAGTACATCTGCCTATCCTCTCGGCTCCACTCCCAAATCGGTGCCCACCTCTAAAGGCCACTTCTGCGTCCGAGCCACCTGCATCTCTCACCTGCTCCACCGCAGAGCCTCCTTACCTGTGCCTCTCCTTCTGTCCTGCTGCCGAGAAGTCCATCACGCACACACGCCTGGGGTGATCTTTTAAACACTGAATCAGATGGTGCAGCTCTCCTGCCTAAAACTCTTTAGAGATTTCACAGTTCTCTGCAAATGAACTCGAACCCCTCGCCATAGCCTGCAAAGCCCTACCGATGGCTTCTGCCCTCTCTCCACTCTTACCCCAACTCCCCCGTCCAGCTTCCAGGCTGACACCTTTTCTATTGTTCAAATGCACAGAGCCCTTTGACCTCAGGGCCTCCTTTGTCTGGCCTGAAGTTCCCTTCCCCAGCTCTTCAAAGGCTGAGTCTCTCCAGGTCTCAGCCCCCAGCCTCCTCCTTCCTGCCCCTACCGCTGACCTCCCCAATCACTCACCTTCTCAGCCCCCTGTTGATTTCCGCCACAGCCTTGCACTTTTCAAAACCTGCAATTATGTCACCACATCTTTGTCGTCTTTGCGCCTTTATGCTGCCCCCAATACAATGCGTGCGCCACAGGCTCGGACTTGGTCCTGTGACTAGGCAGAGCACTGGCACACAGTGGACACTCAGTCAACTACATGTTTAAGTGATCATGCACTTGGTGGATGAAAATGCACTAAGGAATCAATCTCCTTTAAAACAATGCTAATGGGAACCGATTTAAGAATCACAGGATCACACACAGACTCATTTGCCTTTGGGGGTGTAAGTGGCAATCCCAGTCTTCCTAACCTGCATTGGTTCAATGTGAGAAAAACCTGTGTACATGACACACACACACGCTTTTTCCAGCCAAATTATCCACTCGTTAAAGAATTTTTGCATGAATTCAACTGCTGTTCAAGAAGTTTGTATGCCCCTTGGAGTTCTTCATAACAAAATCTGGGCAGTGGGAGGCAGCTTTCTAGAGAATTCATCACTCTCAGTCACTCACTCAGCTGTAAGGCAGCTGCCATCATTTCTGTGTGACAAGTGCCATCCAAGCCACTGGATAGAGAAAGGTGAAGAGGAGACGGTCGCTGTCCCCGGGAAGTCCTGTTCTGGGGTGAGAACGTATAAACAGGAAAACAAATTAAAAACAAAGTTCCCTTTAGGCCTAAGGTGATTTGGGATGATGCTCAGTTTGGGGAGAAAGACCAGAATAAAAAGGAATCTTACACACGGGTGGTGGGAAGGATTTCATCTATCAGGGGTTTTTTATTATCTGTCCAATAAATACCTGAAGTATAAAAAATGCACCCAAACTCTAAATGCACTAAATCACTTCCATAAAACTGAGAACTTAATCTAACATTCCTCCCGGTAGTTTCCTCCCACGTGTCAGCAGAGACGGTAGAAGTTATTTCTAGTGGGAGAAGAACAGCATGGAAAGAGGTGTCCCGAGCTCAGGAGATTTTAGCACTGCAAGGAATCTCGGGAAGACGCCGTGCACTGTGTAATTAGTGGAACTGCTTCCTTGTTGTGAAGATGAGTGGGAGGCCCCGTCACTCTCCCGAGATAACACAGCGACCATGGGACCAGCGAGCGGAAAAGCACCCCTCGAGAACCCCTACGTCTCCCTGGCCCGTGCCTGTCTATCACCCTGTCTCCCCAGTTCTCACAGTGGGGAGGGGGGTGCCTGCCAGCTGCAGGGTGGGCTAGAAATGACACCAATCGCTTGGTGCCGAGAGCATACCTCCCGCTCCGCCTGGCGTGCAGAATGTCGTTCTTGGGGCTTCTTGAGTCCAAACCCTTCTCCACCGTTAGAGTTTCTCATACCCCTTGAAACAAAACAAAATCACGACGCGGGTGAGGGCTGACCTGGGGGAGGCAGCCTGCACCACAATGCTACGTGCTTTTCATTAGCTTCATCTTGTCCGTATCACTTTCTCTGATGACCCCCCTGACCTCTTCGATGGCCTCTCTCTCCTCACCACCCTCCGAACAGGTTTCCCAAGCTCGGTCCTCGGTCTTTGTTTCTGGGCTGCTTGCTCTGCCTCCGCACACCTAAAAACGCTAACACCTGCTGTGTGTGGACGGCTCTCTGCTCCGGCTCTATCCGTGACTTCCCAACTAACCCCAGTTCCTCTTCCCCCTGCCCTCTGAATTCTCTTCTTTGGGGGTCTTCCTTCACCTCAGCCACCCCCCCACTCTCCTTCCTAGAGTAGCTCCTTCCTTGATGGCCCCCTTGCTGAAGACATCAGCCCCAAGACCCCCTCACTCCCACTTAAAACGTTGGATTCATTTTGATCATTTCCCCTTTGCTGCTATTCCAGTGCAGGCATTCTCACCGAGATTAACTCCCCAGTCTCCTCAACTCTCCCTCCCCCATGAACATGCCACTCTCCCGGGCACCTGCCGGTCAGTCCCCAGATGGCGCTCACTACTTCTGATGACGTCCCCCATACGCCCTTCCCCTGTGTGCCCTTCCAAATTCTTGCCACTCCACAACTCCCAGAGGAAGGCCTGTGCCCCCATGAAGTCTTCCTCCTTCCTTTGGGCCGTCCCTCCTCCTTTCCCAGCTTCTGCAGTGTACCTTGTGTATCACAGCCACTTAGCAGCTCAATGATATCCTGGCTTCCGATTCTACTTTTAATATCAGATTCCTTACAAACAAAATTGAAGCTCTTGGAGGACAAGCACCCTGTTTTATACCTTCCTTTCTTCTGTTCCATGGTCCTAACACAGTGTTGCCACTCTCCTGACGTGGCGGTCAGCACAGACCTGTTAGTGAACGAGAGCTGGGCTCTGAAATTCCGCAGTGCAGGCCGGACGCGGTGGTTCGTGTTCACCGGCCCCCACCGAAGCTAAGCTCACCAGGACAAAACCCACAGGACAGAGCCACTGGAAGGGGAGCGCTGCATGGGCACACGGGCAGCTATTGAACGTGCCTGACCACAGGAGGGTCGGCCCCGGGAGGGTCGCCTCACCCAAGGCGTGCCCAGAAAGCTGCACCGGAAGTGAAAGTTCCAAGGGAAAGGGCACTCAGCTCCCCTTCTGGTGGCTCCAGTGTCGGTCCTCAGCCTCTGAGTGGGCTCCAAACGCTCTGGGCAACAATTTCCACCTTCTCCCATCCTCGCAATCTCTCCCTTTTCCCTTTTCTTTCTCTCTCTTGCTTCCCATATGTTGCTCTTTTTGCCCTTCCAGTGGTCATCTCTGGGTTTTGCCAGGTTACAGTCTACTCACCCTTCCTTTATGAAGAACAGCTCAGTTCGCTGGGAGACCACCCCTCCCCACTCTCAGACCATGTGATTTGGGTGGGGTTGGCTCCTCTCCCAGCCATAGAGGTGACATAAAATCCAGTCCTTGTCCTGGCTGGTGTAGCTCAGTGGATTGAGCGCGGGCTGCGAACCAAAGCATTGCAGGTTCGATTCCCAGTCAGGGCCCATGCCTGGGTTGCAGGCCACAGCCCCCAGCAACCGCACATTGATGTTTCTCTCTCTCTCTCTCTTTCTCCCTCCCTTCCCTCTCTAAAAAATAAATAAATAAAATCTTTAAAAAAAAATCCAGTCCTTATAATCTCTCCCCAGCTACGGTGACCTGTTCAGCGATGAGCACGGGTCTCAATTTGGGCCAGAGAATCAGACCAGGACATATATTCAAACTTAGGGCAAAGGAAAGCTCTCATTTTCTTCTCCCTGGCTTTGGGATTGTGAGAATGAAAATGTGGACCGGCAGGCAGCCATCGTGCCTTGGAGAAGGGAGACGGACCCCTCTGAGCGACAGCAGGACTGAGAAACAGAGAGAGACGGCGAGTCCCAGGGATGTACTCCAAGGAGCTCAGTGCAGCTCTGCTGGAGCAAACTACCTTTTCCAACCATGTGAGCCACTGAGCTCCTTGTTCGCGTAGGTTGTGGCATCTGGTTTTTAGTCACCTGCAACCAAATGAGTCTCAATGTGTCTTCCCAAATCCAACTTGTTCACAGGACTTGAGGTCTGGAAGTACATGCAGAAATGAAACCTAACTCTCACATGCATGTGGTAGAAACCCGGGAACCAGAGAGAGTGTGACGCTGGTGTGATCACACTCAAGTTGTACCGGAGACCAGCCAAACACCCAGGTCTCCGCTCTCCCAAGGCCATGGTTCTTCTGCCACAAAATGCTCCATGCGATCCAGGCATTTTCCTTGCAGGGCTCCTTTATTGCCCCAGGCAGGGAAGAGGCCCCTGACACGGCAGGGGAGGGAGCTGCCCTGGAGTGGGAGCCGGAGCCGGGCAGGTCCCAAACGTACAGTGTGTACTCGCTCACCAATCACCGAGGGAAGCAGCCTTCTTGTCCTAGGAGATTTTTTGCAAATTGTTTTTGTGTTTGCAAGATGAAATGTGTCACTTTCGTGGTTTTTACTATTTGGGGAAGGATAGGAATATAGGATATGGTTGTTTCAGCAGCAATAATCACCTCCTGCAGATTCCAGTCTTTGGGTCTTGGTCAAGCAACCGCTGTTATTAAGTAGCCATTACATGCGGACTCTGTGGGGGTTTGCCGAGCCTGACTCTGTTGTTGCGAGTTTATTCACTAACATGGAGGGGGAAGGAAAACTGTACACAAATATGACAAAATATTCACATTTTTGCTTTCGTTTATGTAGAGGAAAATATCAGTCAAAAATCAACTATAATGTTTGGATTCTATCTCATTTACACTAAATAAATAGACACAATACTGTCAATTCTCCCTGCGGAAACAGATACTAGGGCAGTGTCCGACTTCATTATTATATTTAGAAAATCAGCATCTATGTGCTTTTGTTGTTTTGAGTGGTGTATGGCTACAGAATAATCTGAAACACTGTGGTCTTGTTATCATATAATATGAAATCTTTCCCAAAGTTGTTTCTAAATGAAAAGTTTATTAAATGGAAATTACAAAGCCCAATGTATTTGCTGCGAGAATCATAGCAACTGATGATGTTTTGTTTTGTTTTTTTGTGTGTTTTTTTTAGCTGTTGTAATAGTTTCTTAGGAATGCTGTAACAAAGTACCACAAATTGGGTGGCTTCGAATAATAGAAATGTATCATCTCACAGTTCTGGAGGCTGGAAGTCCAAGGTCAAGGTGCCGGCTCCCTCTCTGGAACCTGTCAAGGAGGCTCTCCCCCTACCCTGCACCCCGATCCTTCCTGGTACCTGGTGGTGGCCATCAGTCCTCGGTGCCCCTTGGCTGCAGCTAAGTGCCCCCGTCTCTGCCTGGGTCACGATCCAGCCTCCCCCTGTGTGTGCCTTCACAGGGCACGTTCCTCATCTCATAAAGACACCAGTGACCACGGCTTCTGGCCCACCCTAATGACCTCTCCTTAACTGGATTACATCTGCAAAGACCCTGTTTCCACATAAAGCCACATCCACAGGTTCTGAGGGTTATGACCCTAATGTGTCTTTTTGGGATGGGGGTAGGGAAGGAAATATAGCTTAACTCCTAACGGATGTATGAGTAACATTTTGAAGAAGGGTTAGACACCATCTTGGTGGGTGGTGGAGAAGGAGAGACTCCCTTTGGCAAGACTGATTGATGACGTGCTATGTAGACTCGCAGGTTAGAGGGGAGACGGGAACTCTGACTGCCACACCCACTCTGGGAACCACTGAAACCCGAGAGGTGTGAATAAATAGGCCCAGTCTAGTAAGGATATTACACAGCACCTGTAACAATGTGGAATCACTGAATATTCATAGTAATACAAAAAGCCCTAATCCCCCTATCCCCCCCATACTCTCCTGTGCCTTCTCGCCCCCCTCCTGTCTTCCCAGGCGGTGATCTGTCTTCCTGGTGGGGTGGGCCGCCAGCCCTGACACCCTCCCGGGAATTCCTCAGAGGTGTTCTCCTTCCCCTGCGGGGGCTTAGAGCCCTCCCAGCCACCTCACCGCACACCCATGCAGCTGGGGAGGAGAGAAGGAGGACATGATATTCCGTATAGTTGTGTTGGCGTTAAATCTGAACTTGACTGTGGGCGAATTTAAATAATCAAGAGGTGGCTATAGTGGTGGTGATCCAGAAAAAATTTTTTAAGTGCGTCAGCTTTCTACTCAGCCTCGAAGTTCCGTGTCTTTCACCTCCCTGGAATCATAAACTCTCCACGTCTCCTCCTTAGGCATTTCCTGTGCTCGGGAACTCGGCATGGGGAACAGAGCTGTCTCCACACAGGAACACTCTGCACGTCTGATTGCCTGGTTCCGCCCGGACTTTGCGCTTCAACAGTGGGCGGGGGTTGGGAGTGGCAGGACAGGAAGGGAGGGAGAGAGACGTCACCAATCAAGGGTTCTAGGAGGGTCAGTGACACAGGGGTTGGTTCACAGACGTGGGGCGAGGAAGACTGCGCCCTCAGAGGTCTCAGGCTGGGACAAGGAGGCAGCGAACTATAGAACACAATTAATAAGACACTAAAGACAAACAATAGTGGAGGGTCGAAGTGTTCACTGTAACTCAGTTCCTGGAGGAGAGTGTTATCTCGCTTACCCTGTTTCCCCAGCACACATCCCCCTGCCTGGCACACAGACACTCCAGTCTCTCTGACCGTCTTCCAGTTCTTCTGATTTGCAAAGCTCTTTGCTGCTCCTGAGCCATAGCCCAAAGTAAGACCATCTGATCTGAACACTTTTCTCTTTTCAAAACCTTTTCAAGCTTCCGTTCACAGCTTAAATGCTAGCTCCTTGCAGAGGATGCACTTTAAAGAAAATTACATACATGCACACATGCACACACACACACTAGCCTTTATCACAGCATGCTATTCAGTGTCTCCACAGCCCTACAACCATCTGCAATGGTCTGTCTCTCAAACAGCTTCTCCACCTGATTGAACATCCTAGGAAGAGAAAGTTCATGTCCATCTTGTCCATACTTGTAGGCCCAGCAGTCAGCACACCCGAGGCTTTCAAAATATCGTGGTTAAAGAACACAGGAATGGATATGTACACTCAGAATTTTAACACCATATCACATGGGAATTTTGGCATACACTAAAGATGGCATCTTAGACCAGCAGAGGAAAGATGAATTATTTATTAACTACCTAGGATCGATTAAATAACCAAAACGAAAGCCGACTCTATTCCTTCCTTACTCTGTATCAAAATCAATTCCAAATGGATTGAAGATGTAAGCCTTGAGAAAATGAAGTTATTAAAAGAACATGAAGCAAATATACGAGAAGTTGTAATCATCTTAATGCAGAGATGTTTTTCTGAGCAAGCCAAAGGAGAAAAGATGGATGTATTTAAATACATAAACACCAACACGTTCTTCACACACACATACACACTCTCAACATACTCAGAGACCAAAGACCAGCAACAAATTAGGGGAAAATGATTGTTACCCTTGACAAAAGCCTAGATCTTATTGTAAACCAAGTGTTGTTACAGGTAAATAAGGACAAGACTAGTAACTCAAAATAAAAATCAAGGACATAAGTAGACCACAGAAAAATTCATGCAAAGGGCTTTTAAGAAATGGGATATACAGTTTTAAGAATGTTGAGGAAATGAGTGTACATTGAACAGTGAGATAGCCATTTTTCATCTTTGAAATCGGTATAAGTAAAAAAACGTTAATAATGCTTAGCGTTGGCCAGCATGTGGAGAAGTGAGCCCGGACATACCATCATGGGGTGGAGGGCATACGTGTGTCTTCAAAGTCAGCCTCATCGGTCCTCTGGCCTTTGAGAAAGGTTCAGCATTTCTATGTCTGTGAGGAGGACAACTGGGCAACATTTATGGCAACTTTAAATGCAAATGCTCTTTGGCCAGCAAATGCAACCTAAGAGTTTGTTTTACAGATAAACACGCACACATAGGCAAAGACTCATGCAGAAGACCAAAACAGCTGAAATGACCTTGAGCAGTGGACAGGTGAAATAAGGTTCAGTTTACACCCATCATGAACCACCATACTGGGGGGATAATATGCTGACGACATGTGTCTCTTTAGTATTTGAAGCATACACGGTATGGAGCGTGACGCATTGTACAAACTCATCTGTCAAGAGGGGGATTAAAGCAGCCCAGGGATGGATAGACAGACAGCCAGACAGATAGAGAGACATGACGCTGTATACATACCATTTCTGGAAGGATTCACAGGAAACCACTGGGGGAGGGGCCGGGAGGTCAGCAGGCTTACTTTTCATGACACCTTTTCAAATCATTAAGGAGAATTTTTTTTGCTAACTCCGCATATTACTTTTTAATTTAAAAACTAGTTATATGATCAAATGATGTTACCATAACTCAGTGCAGCCCTCAGAAAGATTTTCTGTGCCAATGATAGTGATGTGGGTAAAATAGAAAGGTGTTTCAATCTTGTTTGTTTGGTTAAGGTATGAAATTTTAAATGAACACATAAAATAAAATAATAATGACTTTTGCAATAATCCAGAAGTCAGCTAGGGTTAGCCCTTTAGTTGTAAGTAAGTTATTCACCTTAAAAAGCCTACATTTGATTGATTAATAAATATTTTATTTTAAAGAGATGGCGTGCTGAGGCAGCCTGGGCCAGGTAAGCTTATCTGCGGCCAGGCCACACCCTACCCATCCCCAACAATGCATTCATACTCAATGCCAAAAGTTACTCATTAAACTCAAGCGATATTATGTCCTGGGAAAACCATTATAAACTTGGCCTTTAGCAGAGCTGATCTCTTAACAACTATCTCCGAAAGACGAAAATGGGCAATCGTCACGTAAGTATTTATTGCCTTTGGGAATCGAACAAAGTTTTAATTTTGGTTACAGCATGTGCACAAATTTAAACTATTAAATCATGATCGGTACTTTTATACTTGACGATTGTGATTAACCCTTATCGCTGGTTTTCGCACTAGCACACCATGCTTTTGAAATACATTTGCAATGTATTTTTCTCCATTAGTCAAAAATCTCTTAGGAGGGAGATTAAGATTATGACTAAGATTAAGATTCTTTTAGAGAAGTGTTTACAGCAAGGTAATAAACAGTGCCTTGCAGGGCACAAAATGGTTAATATGCATTTGTGGAAAGAATGACTAAAGCTGTTAGTCGGTAGCAAAGTGGCACAGAAGTTCATAGACGATGACCATTAGAATTTGGCAGGGAAGACAGGTTCTTGTTGCGAATATCAACAGATCAAGGCAAAATTATACTCCAGCAAGGCCGTAGTAGCACTTGGGTTGAAAGGTGAAAATATTCCAGTATGATTTCTAAACAGCATCCAACATCCAGATATTTGCAAATATCCATGAAATGGACTCAATATTTTACTTTCCTTCTGAAATGCCTAGGCTCATGTGAATAACACATCTAAACCATTAGTAACTAAAAACTGCCAAAAACGCTATCATTTGGAACCAGCTATGCACAAGGCAGGTCAGAGTAAGATCTTAAAAAATGAATGGCTAAAGCTGTTGCAATAAGAACTTTAACAAGGCTTTGCAGCACCTACCATAGCTTCCCACAGCAAGAATGATTTGCTGTGAGAACATGAGGAGCGAGAAAATAAAGCTCCAAAATTATCTATGAACTCTAACTTTATGTTTTTTTTCCTTTGCTATGAATTAAACTTGCACTCGGATGGTTGCAAACCTGAAAATATCTTCTTCAGAGGGGTGTTATTTTTACATCATCTGTAAATGATATTACATACTAGCCAAGATCATAAGCCTGCAGTCAGAACATCTTTCAGAGAAAATGAAACCTACTCTTGAGACACTTGTGAGAGGGACAGAGGACCTCAGGGGCCGTGACCTGTCCCTGCATGGGTGCTTTAGAAGGACATTTCATCCCTTGAAAGTCGACCTCCCAGGGCAGCTGACTCCTGTGATTTGTCTAGCATTCTTATGTATCTCTTTTGAATCTTCAGAGCCACTCTTACTCCCTCTCAGAAGGCAGCCAACAGTTGCCCAAAGGGGACACCTCAGCCTCAACAGCCATGCGCCCTCTCAGCCACCCGTCAGGGAGCGGACAGCCGGAGGCCCATCAGCCTGTAAGCACGGTTTTCCCCTCCAAATCCTGGGTGGGACGGGGCTTTCTTACGGGCCTGGTATTACTCACCAATGACCTGTCATACTGGACACATCCTGCAGTCTGAGAATGTCATCATCAGGCATCAAAAAAGTGTCCCTGGGAAAATGTTTGCTATGATATTTGCAGCTAACATAAAAGCGTAATTTTAAGAACTGAGTTTACACTTCCAATAGTGTCCCCTTAACAAGGACTAAAACGGGAGAGCATGAGGCTACAAGTGGCCATGATGACATTTTTTAAAAATACTAATGACATTTAACGTGTGCCCAAGGAATGAGTATGTTCTAAGACTGTGTTTCTGAATGAGTAAATGCAAGGCCATCTGACAGGACAAAAAAAATTTGTCCCAGTAATGACTTACATCCTTTGCGTTAGAAAGTTCCTTGCATATCTATAAACTTAAAGCAATGCTTGTAGTTCTGAAGCAACTATACAACAAAAACAAATTTAAAAACTTAAATAAAAAGGGGAAAATTTACATACTAGTATAAAGCACAGGGCGATGAGGTGCAAACGTGTGTCGCTGATTCAGTGTCATGGGCAAAGCTGACTGCTGTGCGGTCCTGCATGGTGGTGCGCAGTGTAAAACCCGTTCTGAGGGCCAGGGTGCGGCTTCTTCTGACTTGCAGTGGGATGTGGTGCGTGGCTCCTGAGTTCTCCTACCACGTGTTTCTATCCACACTGCTGAGAAACTTCTGTGTGTAAGACTCCTGGGATACGATGGGGCCTCCTCTTGGCTAAACTGCGTGACTTCTACATCAAACCTCCCTCTGTTTTTAGTTCTGTTGTCATCAGCCTGCAACAACAAATGTGTGGCTGCTTGACATCTAGACAGCCGTGTGCAGACACACAAATGCAGGTGCTGAGGTCTCGAGCTTTAGCCATGATGGGTCGTCTTGATGTGCAATGTGCTGTCGGTCAGTTTTTAAGTTACCAGCACCAACTACACTATTGAAAAACCCCACCAGGAAGGCTCTGAGTCCCCAAGAACACGTCCACAGATCAGGGCTCGCACAGAACCGTCTGGCAGACACTGCTGTGAAGCCAACAGCGTCTGGGCCAGGAGGTGACATTTTCCATGGTCCTAAAACATGGAATCCTAGCCAATTCTGAAAACTGAAAATTACTTTTCTTTTGCTTTGTGCTTTCCCCAATCCTTTTGTCATCATTAATTATTTTTTTAAACTAGAGACCTAGCGTTTGTGACTAACACACCTGGAGCAGTAGTAAGACTCTGGGTGGTTGTCATCGGCTAAATCACACAACGTCCACAGAGCCTGCTGAGCCTGGGGGGCGTGTCCTTGAGGTCCATGAACTCTGTGCACAGACAGAAAAGTAAGATCCATAGAAAAATCTGCTTAGGTGTAGCCAGGTGCCTCTCAATATCTACCCTGGGAGTTGTTTTCAAGAAACTCAGTATCTAGAGCAAAAGAGAGTATTGAGATTGAGTGAGATGGCTTTGTGGAGAGTGTGGCTGTAGGGTATTGCAAAGTGACAGAGAGAATGAGATGTAGTGGGACCATTGATATATGTGGGAAAAACCACAAACTGAAGAGAACTCAGGATTTCTGGAAAATTATTTTCAAGGCCGATGAACAGGCACTAGACAGGACCAGAGCCTTGCTACTCGAAGTAGCAAGTGTGGATCCTGGACAAGTATTGGTATCCACATGGTTGCCTGGGAGCTTATTAGAAACGCAGATTCTCAGGCCCGCCCAGCCCTCCTGAATCAAAATCTGCATCCTAAACCAGATCCTCTAGCAATTCTCATGTGTGCTAAAGTCTGAGAAGCACTGAACTGGGGAACAAGTTCTCAAACTTGGCTGCACACTGGGGAGTTCTAGAACCCAGTGGTGCCTGCCCCGCCAGAGCCTCTGAATGAACTGGTGTGGAGGTTGGCCTGGCCTCTGGGATCTGTAAATGCTCCCTAGGCAATGCTAATGTGCCGCGGAGTTTGAGAAACACTGACCTGGGGCATACCACTGTCTTTACAAGAGCAGATCGGCACACTGCCCATGAAAGCAGGTGCCATTACAACTGCCCAAAAGTGAAAGCCACCCTGTAAATGTGAGGACATCTGCTCAGCGACCTGCTGTGGTGTTTGTAAACATGCGACGTTTATGACTTCCTTGTTCCAATATTTAGCCAACATAAATATTATCTAAGAGGGAGAACAGTGGTGGGTGAATAACAGGCAAGCTCAGACGAAGGTGGATAGGGACACCTGGGAGCCATAGGACAAGAGGGGAATAGGTCCAGATCCCCAAAAAGAAGGGAGGCTGTGGAGGCAGGTAAAAATGTGACTGGGGATCTGAGATAAAAGTGGGTTTCGTTTTAACTGAGACTGTGCGTTAAAATGTGATTAAAAAAAAAAAGCCAAAGAAGCACAGTGAACCCTAAGCAGAAGCCAGCCTGGGTGAGGCGGTTGTACCTCTTCTCTGAGGAAATGTTTTGTGCCAGGAAGCTAGCCCTTCAGATCCCCACCATGAGTCACGACACCCCCGGACATCAAACAGGGCATGCAGTAAAGCACACCTCCTTTACTGAAATACAGGTTTCCCATTCGAAATCGAGCTGTCTTTGAGACACAATTTCACAGTCATGGCGTGGGGGTTTCTTGTCTACAGTAGATAAAGTGCAGTCATTTGAAGAGGCGGGGAAAGGCTTCCAGGACCAGGATGCAGACAGAAGGAAGAGCATGCAAACTGACACAAGAACTCTCAAGCCATTGGAGCCTGGGCCCCTCAGTGGAGGGGATGGAATGGAGGCACCCCAGGGTGCGCCGGCATGTTTGCTCCACCACACAGCAACAGGAGCCCCAGCTCCTAGTGGTGAGGGCATAACTGGGGGTTTAAAGGGGCCTTCTTCTGAAATGACATGATGGCAACAACGGAAATTTGTCAAGAGCTCACTGCACCGTGAGCTGTTCTGAGGGCGTTGGCCCTGGTCAATATTTGAGCCTTTCATTCCGCTTAGTGCTCTATACAGGCCGCATCATTTAGTTCTCCCAACAGAGAGAGATGCTATTATTTTTCACCTTTTAAATATGTGGAAAGTGAGGAAAAGAGAGGTTATGTCATTGGTCCAAGGTTGTACATGTAGGAGGTGAAGAATGGATTTGGATTTAGGCATGAGTTCTTCACACTATGCCTTGGGTTCATTACAGGCTCATATGACACCAAGTAGGAGCTAAACTGTTGGGATTTCTGAAACTATTGCAGTGGGTCTTCACCTCATCATCCACTCTCTACCCCATCCCTAGCTTCCTCCTCTTCCCCCAGGCTGGACTAGATGTTCTTTTTTCTTTCTTTTTTTAAGAAATGTTATTTCTTAGTGCTTCCATAATACTGTGTAACATAAAGCCATCCTTCTTCTCCCGCATGGTTTTAGAACTGTTTATACACCCTCCCTGCCCTGGATTGATAGCTCTCTGGGGGTAGGACTGCGCCCTTTTCATCTTTGCGTACCCATTGCCAACACAATGTCTGGCACACAGCAAATGTTCAGCAAGCATTTGATGAATTCATCAATTCATTACATTTTCTAAAAGAGCCTTAAACCACTGGAGTCCAAATCCCGTTGCCCAGTCACACCCCAGACCACTGTGTGGGTAAGGTCGTGGTACCTGTGTGTTCAACACTCCCCTAGTGATTCCAATGCGTCCAAAGTTGAGAACCATGGGTCTAATAGTAGGTGTTCTTCTAGTGCCAAGGTTCCTAAATGGGGTCCCCAGACCAGCACCATTGGTATAACCTAGGATCTTGTTAGGAATGCAGATTCGGGGGCCCCAGCCCAGATCTACTGAGACAGAGAATCTGAGGGTGGGGCCTGCCCAACAGTCTGCAGCTGCACCAGCCCTCCAGGTGATTCTGATGTGCACTCAAGTTTGAGAAGCAATGTGAAAGCAAAAGGCTCTCACTGGCCCAGAGGCTAGAGCTTTGTCCCAGCCTTGGCAATGAACTACTCCCACCATTCAGCCTACAGACATGCCTGGATGATGGCATCTAAAACCTGCTTAGCCCTCGGCCCCTCACACCAAATGCAACCCAGGGGAACTGCCCCACTCTGCTCCATCCTCCATCCCACCCCAGGCTGCTCTCTCTCCCACCTCACCTTAGAGCAGAGAAAGGCAGCAAGAGGAGGCCCTCTGCTAGTGCAGAGGAAGGAAACTATTCTCCATTTTTTCAGGCAATTCTACATATTCTTTTAGAGAAACTATTATGAGCCAAGCACTGTTTGAGACTCTGTAGGTACACAGAAGAATAAGAAAAGCCCACAGCCCATACCTTGAAAATGGGCTCATGATCTAGAAAGGGAGGCAAACAAACAAATAATTGTAATGACTTGTGATGGATATGCTAACAGAAATGTGTCCATGGTAAAAAGATTGGAAATTAAACAGTGGAGAGAATGATTCTGTGCAGGAGAAACAAGGGAACCGCATTTTGGGAACCACTGCCTGAGGCCATCAGGAAGCCTCAGTGGATCTCAGACAAAGGAATGACAGGGTCAGAGCCACGCTTTGGATGGACCATGCTGGGAGCTGGTGGAGAAAGGTTTAGAGAGAAACACAAACGAAGGCAAGTAAAGCACTTAGGAAGCAGTGGTCCTGGAAAAAGATGATGAACCTCTGCCCCCAACTAAAACAATGACAATGGAACTGGAGAAGACAGACTGAATGGTCAAGTCAACATAACTTGCTGACTGATTGGATATGGGAGGTGAGGGACAAGGAAAAATAGAGTAACTCCCAGGTACCTGGCGTGTGCACCCAGGTAGATGGTGACACATCCTGGGGATAAGGCAGAGGAGACGATGGGTTTGGTTTGGGGATCTGCTGGGTTTGAGGTATCTGTGATAGAGCTGGGTAGAAAGCCTAGCAGGTAGCTGGATCTGAAACTCAAGATAGAGACTCCCAGTCAAGGTGGAGGCGTAGGTAAACACACTTTGCCTCTTCACGCAACCACAGAAAGAATTACAACTAGACCTCAAAGCAGAAAACAACCAGAACCATCAGGAAATCGAGCTGTATGGAAGTCTGAGAACTGAGGATTTAAAGAAGCCACATTCATCCAGTAGGAGGGGCAGAGATGTGGAGACAGGCAGAGAGAGAGTCACAGAGATGTGGTGTGGCATGGAGAGGCAGTGGCAGCAGAATGGGTGGTCCCACATTCACATCTGGTGGATAAAATAGAGAGGGACACCTTGGGAGCAAGTGATCACAGCCCCAGGCCAGACCACATAGCCCAGAGTTCCAGTGCTAGGAAGATAAATTGCTGTAACTTCTGGCTATAAAATCCAGTGGTGTTTGGGGCAGCAGAAGAAACTGCTGGATCTTCAGGGACTCTGCTTAAAGGGCACACATGGACTTAGAGTGTACACAAAGCACATTGTAGGATTCAGCACCAGGGCAATAGCTGGAAGGATGCCAGTCGCAATGGGAAGCAAGAGAAGTGACTGGAATCAGGGCAAGTACTGGGCAAACCTACGGAAGCCAGATAGCAGCACTGTCGCTTCTCCAAGCCCTCCCCCCACAGAGAGCCACAAAGTGGTGAAGCAGGTTGCCCCCCTCCCCCAACTCGGGCAATTACCTAAGGCTCTGCCCTACACAATTTATAGGTGCCTTTTCAACCACAGGCCATGATACTAAGACAGGGAGTCAAAGCACCTCTACCTAATACACAGAAACAAACACATGGAAGCTGCCAAAATGAGGAGACAAAGAAATATGGTGCAAATGAAAGAACAGAACAAAGTCCCAGAAAAAGAACTAAAGGAAACGGAGATAACCAACCCACCAGATGAAGAATTCAGAACACTGGTGATCAGGATGCTCAAAGAACTCACTAAGTATGGCAACAATATGAAAAAGCCCCAGAAGTGGTTACACTAAGTGAAATAAAGAAAAATCTACAGGGAACCAACAGTGGAAGGAATGAAGCCAAGATTCAAATCAATGATTTGGAACATAAGGAAAAAAATAAGCATTCAATCAAAACAGTAAGAAGAAAAAATAATTCATAAAAATGGGGACAGTATAAGGAGCCTCTGGGATATCTCCAAATATACCAACATCCAAACCATAGGGATGCCAGAAAGAGAAGAGGAAGAGCAATAAATTGAAAACTTATTTGAAAAAATAATGAAAGAAAACTTCCCTAAATTGATGAAGGAAATAGACACATAAGTCCAGGAAGCACAGATAGTCCCAAACAAGTTTGACCCAAAGAGGACCACACCAAGACACATCATAATTAAAATGCCAAAGGTTAAAGATAGAGAATCTTAAAAGCAACAAGAGAAAAGCAGAGAATTGCTTACAAAAGAGTTCGCATGAGACTATTAGCTGATTTCCCAAAAGAATCTCTGCAGGCAAGAAAGGACTGGCAAGAAATATTCAAGGTGATGAAAAGCAAGGACCTACAACCTGAATTACTCTATCCAGCAAAGCTAACATTTAGAATTGAAAGGCAGATGAAGTGTTTCCCAAACAATATAAAGCTTAAGGAGTTCATCATCACCAAGCTATTATTACATGAAATGTTAAAGGGATTTATTTTTTAAAAAGATCAAAACTACGAACATTAAAATGGCAACAAATACACAACTATCAACAAGTGACTCTAAAAAAAACAAACTAAACAAACAATAAGAACAGGGACAGAATCATGGATATAGAGATCATTTGGAGGGTTATCAGCTGGGAGGGGGGAAGGAGGGATGGGGGAAAAGGTGCAGGGATTAAGAGGCATAATTGTTAAGTACAAAATAAGCAGGGGGATGTTTAGAACAGCATAGGAAATGGAGAAGCCAAAGAACTTATTTATTCATAACCCATGGACATGAACTAAGTGGGGGACTGCTGTGGGAAAGGGGGTTACCAAGCAGAGGGAGGAAAAGAGGGAAAAATTGGGACAACTGAAATAGCATAATCAATAAAATATATTTTTAAGAAAAGAGAGAGAAGTCAAGGCTTGAAGTAGTTTGGGAGGTATGAATTCAGTTGTTTTTAAGATGATGTGTGTTTGATTACAAGTAGCAGACAGATTACCAGACCAACAGTGGCTTAAATAACAAACACATTTAGTTATCAACCCTGAGAGGAAGTCTGAAGGGAAGGGATTCCAGTGTTGGTTCAACAGTTCATTAGGGACCCATTAAGGACCCATTAGGGACCCTGTCTGCCTCTCCATTCTGCCACCTTGGACATGCTGGCAACATCTCCCTTTGTGGGTGCAAGATCATGGTCATGGGCTCAGGTTAATGATCTCACGTGATAGGGTCCCAAGCAAGAAGGAAGGGGACAGAGAAAAAAGGGCCTTTCTCTTCCTGTACCACACCCCTGCTGTGAGGAAAATCTTTATGGAAAGCCCCAGCAGCCATTTCTTTCTATCTCATCAGCCAGAAACTGGTCAAAAGCCCATCCCTACACCAATCCCTGGGAAGGGGGGAGAGGGAAAAGGATAGTCATGAATCATGATTCATACCCAGGGCTGCTTGCTCTCTCTCTCTCTCATCCTCCCTTTCTCTGTGTGTGTGTGTGTATGCAAGTGTGTGTGTGTGTGTGTGTGTGTGTGTGTTGCCCTCATTCGCTCCTACTGAAAATGAGCTTTCCTTTGCAATGGCATGGGAGGCAACAGGAGTTGCTGAGCGGCTCCACAGATAGTTCAGGCTCCACGGAGAATTCCATGCCCTCAAACAGACCCAGATTAACCACCTCAGGGAAAAGAGTTTCATTCTCTACACATCTATGCATAAAAATGTTAGGGAAAAATTATAATTGGCTTGGGTCATATAGCTGCTCCTCGGACTACCACTGTGGCCAGGGTTGGCCTTACTCATCTTTGGGGTTGGGGGATATCAATTTATCATTATTGTTTTCTTATAAGTATTATTTTTTATTAATATTCGTACTAATGCTGCTGCTACTATTAAGTGGACCAAAATAGAAAGAGAATGAAGAGTTGAAGATCAGAGAGAAAGGCAGTAAAAGCATCCACCCTTCCAGTGGCGAGGGTTTAGATGGTTGTGGTGGGAATGAAAAGAAAGCTAAAAATGTTTCAGAATTTTAAAGAAATAATTAATAGGCTTGGATCCGATGCACATTTAAACTCCCTTACCAGGGGAAATAGCAACATCCATTGTTTTGATTCTGATTGAGAGAGAAATTTGCTCAAAGCAAATTTAGCTATTTCACCATATTTCCTCTTCACAAATCAGAACTTGTTTGCATTATTGGTTACGCCCTCCTACGCACCACCATTCGATGCTGCAACGGCCCAGCCAGCCCCCAATATTTTCTCCTTTCAATCCCATCTGCCCACTCTTGAAGATTCCAGAGTACACTACCTCCTTTTTTTCCTGCAAGTAATGAATCCCAAGTTTATACCTTCATTGAACTGGCAAAAAAAAAAAAAAAAAAGACAGCCTTGGCAATGGAAGAAGGACATGGATCATTCTTTCTAATGAGACAGAAAAGTGCTTTGTCTTTCATAAGCCTTGCAGGCATGGTTTCTTTCATGGTTGAGTAACAGCCATCATCTGCCCAGTACCACACTATCCTCCAGGTTCACGTTCATTAATGCAATACAGCAGTAATTGGATAGCTGGAGGTCTACCACTCTTCATGGTCTCCAACTCCCCAAACGATCTGTGGACAACCTCAAAGCAGACAGTCATTTCCCCAGGACACGAACACTTGTTTCTAGACAATGCGTGTTATTCTGCCCCTAGAAGGAACTCAGAGTACTCCAGCCCCACACGGCACTAAAGGGCTCCCTGTGAATGAGTCGGCTGAGGCTGCTGGTTGAGGCGGTGATGCCTGTGATTGCGATGCGGACAAAGAGCAGGGGGAGCTGACAGGCGTCTCCCTTTGGACGGACTTGAACTCAAACTCTTCCTCCTGCTTACCTCATCCCTGTACTCGTCTTTCAGATTTGTCATCTGGGTCACTTTGCAAAAAAAAAAAAAAATTAAAGAAAAAAGACACCAGGGCCCACTTCTAAGCTTCCCTTTTAGGTAACCACAGCAATGTGCTCTTTGTGACTAGGGATCTTGCTTTAGTCGGTACTTATGTGCCATTTGTCAGGAGAAGCTCGGCCTCTCAACACCTTTTGCAATGACGTGTTGACAGAATTGTTACAGTCATTAGGCCAGGGCTGTAGACCCTTCGCACATTAGATTTTGGCGCTATTGACAATTGAGGCCAGATGATTCTTTATTGTGAGGGGCTATCCTGTGCCTTATAGGATGTTTAGCAGAATCCCTGGCCTCAATGACTAGATACCCCTATCTGTGATAACCAAAAATGTATAGACATTGCCAAATGTCGTCAGGGATGCAAAACTGCTTCTGGTTGGTTGAAAAGCACTTTGTAAGACACAGACCTTAGACGGGAAAGCAAGGCTATGGGTAAATGTCCCCATAATGCCTTTGTCTGGCTGAATTCCCACCAGCAAGCATGCATTTCTGCCCCTCTGCCCCTGACATTCCCTCACACATGATAAAAGCCAACTCATCCTAACCCTGTCCCCCCTGCTGGTGACAACAGAAATTGAGAGGCAAGCAGCTTCCCCGCACAAGGCCGTTAGCATATTAGTAACTTCTGATGACCAGACGGAGGAGGGCTTTTCTGCAGAGATGCCCAGCCACGAGGCTGCTGAGCTGCTGGTTTTCCCACCTAGAGGAGCAGCGCTCACTAGGAAAGACACGGTCTGAAATGATCGTGGGTCAGTTTGCTCACCTCTGCTCTGGCTGGGCGTAGCTGCCAAAGGGCTGCCCCATTCAGTCTCCCCATTCCAGAGCTCAGCGTCTGAGAGGCCCATCACATTGTCTGCACTTCTGAGTACACCGTCAGTGCCTTCAGGAGTAATGGTGCCTACTACCTTACAGCCTTGAAGGGCCTTACGGTCAAATCTGCTTACGATCAGGTCTCAACACCATAGTCACCTTTGAGTGGTCAATAACGCATTGACATGTATAACCCAGAGCAAAGCTAAGAAAACTGGTTTTTCTGGAAATGACCTAACTATGCCAATCTTCATTTAAAATGAGTTTTTAATATGCCAACATATAAATAATCCCAAATTTAGGAGGAAAGTAATTTTTGACCTAGAAAGTTTCACTCAATTTGTGTAACACATGGTCAACATATGTAAGTAAATCATACTGAGATCTGACCCAAGTAGATTTTTTAAAAATTGTCAGCTCTACCTGCCAAATGATGCAGATAGTCCTACCCGTTTAGACCAACAGCCAATATGTACTTAGTTTATACATGACATTTTAAAATTGCATCTGTGAAAAGATGGATCAATAGCAACACATAGCTCCATGTGTTCTCAGCACCCACCTAAGGTTGAGCAGAGCTCAGGGCTCCTAACATGCTTTCCTAGCTATCTGGTCTACCTCCTCGATTAACAGATTCCTAAAGGGCATCCCAGTGGGAAGAGGATCTAAGAATGGAGGAATCAACTTTGCCATAGTCTTTGTGACCCTGGAGAATTCCAATTAAAATGGAGCAATAACTACATGGTGAAATACCAAATATTCTTCTAAGATTGAACCTGTGCTCAAATATATCCAACAGAGCATATAACAATATATATTTTTTTCTACTTAGTGGTTTTACTTTTTCTCTGACAAATGTTTAAGTACATTTTTATTTGAAAGCTCCCCCAAAGCAAGACTTTATCAAATTTATTGTCCCAATGAAATTGTGCCTAAGAAACTGTCAACTTAATAAAACAATATCCTATTCATCACCCAAGATCCATGTTTAAAGATGTGAATGGCCCCTCTGTTCCATTTCAAATTGCCCATCAATGTCTGCTAAACACGCCTGTGTAAATGTCACCAGGATATTTTCTGGCTCTGAATTTGTGAACTTTAACAGCACAATACTTGGCATTCATAACCAATTGGTTTCAAAGTACAAATAAATAATCAGTTAGAGGCTCAAATAAATTACCCTGAGAGAGAGGAGTTTAGGTTTCTCTCTAAGCAAGTAGGTGACCCTGGGAAGATGGCTTAACAACCAGGCCCTGGTTCATCTGTGAAATAAAGGGGTCAGGTACGTTCACTGTTTCTCAGACTTCAGGTGCAAGTGATAAAATCAAAACCTACGCAACTTGGATCCAGAATTATATCTGTGATATATTGTATACAATAGCTTTTATCGATTGTGAAAAATGCCACAGAGAATCATATTGTCTTACTCCACCTCCTTGAGCTTCTGCCGAGTAGGGCAGGAGCCCAGTTTACAGATAAGAAGCAGAACATGCGGCTGCATTTGACTTCAGGAGAAACACGGGGAGCAGAGCTGACAATAATGCTTCTCCTGCACACACTTTGCCCGCAGGAGAAGCTGTCTTTTTTGATTTGCAAATAGTGGCCACTGGCCTTCGTTTTTATTTCACTTCCTATTGTCTCCCTGTCAGAAACGGTTATAATCCCACTATACAAGTGGTCCATGGCTTCCATGGTCATTAGACAAATAGCAGGTCTCAACTAGTGTTTTGGTAAAAGGCCAGCATTCTAAGAGTTGGACTGAGTTTTTCTACCATTAAATTAAAAATTTTTTTGATAGGGACAAAAAATTAGTAAATAAGTTAATAGTAGAGTTTCTGGATCCAGACTGTGTTGGTTTGAATTCCCTCACTTACTAGCTTTGTGACTTTGGACAGTTTGTATCTTGGTTTTCTCATCTGCAAAATTAGAGGCAATAATACCTGCCTCGTATGGTTGCTGTGAGGAGTAAATGAGTTATTATATGCAAATTATTTGGACCAGTGCCTGGCGCATAGTGCTTTATATTCTGCCATCATTCTCAATTTTATGTGTTTTTCCCATAAATTTCTCTTAAACTCTTAGCTCTTGCTACTGCTTATTGAGAAGTACAAAGTGGTTTCTAATTTTGGACGGAATTATGTCATCAGTTTAAAGGCGCCACACAAAGCACCATGTCAAGAGCCCATTCCATCCTCTGCAGGAATCAGGTCAAGATGGAAAGAAGTCATAAAAATAACACAGGGCGCCCGCCACAAGCATCCTGCCAAGCCCTTTTGATACAAATCCTTACAACCCACCACAAGAGGGTCCTATTATTACCACCTTTCAAGTGGTAAAACAGAGCCTTAGAAAGGAGGAGGAAAAAAGCAGCATGCCAGGCTCAAGGGTGGATTTCTCAAGAAGGAGGTACCTATGTGGCCACAAGGCAGTCTCTCTCCCAAACTGGACCTCAGTGTCCCCAACTCTATAACGAACTTAAAAGCAACACAAACCAAGTTTAGCCTGGATTGTCAGCATTGGCTCAAGGTCCCATGAACTAGCAGTGGCGGTGGCCATTGTTTACACTGAGGAGCATTCAGGGGGTCCATGGCTCTCCCCAGCACAACCCTCACCTGCCCCCCATTTCGTTCCTGCTAGTACACTGGCCATCGCCTGGGGTCAATCCTGGCCCTCATTTGTAGTCTCCCCAGCCGCCTCCCGGTTTCACGTCACCTGGAACAGCAGCCCTCTTTAGATCAGCGTCTGACGAGTCCTCCGCCCTCCGCTACCCGGCACTTCCTCGGAGCCCTCCTGTCTCAGAGGTCGGACACCAAGCAACCACTTTCAAATATTTACTGAGTGGGCTGCAGCGAGCCAGGGCTTCTGGGCAACTGCACTGGAACAAGCAAACAATCAAGATGCCACTCCCATCGCAGTTCGATAATACCTCAGGGTTTACAAATGACCCTCACATGCTATGTCACCAAGCGTCCCACCTCCTATGTGCCGTAAGCCTAGTGCATGCTGCAACCTGGCCTGCGCCACAGCGTCACAGACGTGACTGCATCCAAACCTCACACCACCCATAAGTAGGTACAGCTCCACTTTAAAGACAGACGACAAAGGCTCAGAGAGATGGGTCGGCTCACCCACCATCATACAACCAGCGATGGGCAAGGAGTAACAAACAGCACACAGTAGGGCCAACTCCCAAGTCCACACCAGGTCATTATGTCATGTTTAGATCAATCGTGTTTGCTCTGCAGTGGCACAGTGACAGGTCACAGTCTCTCCCTGGAATGTCCTCCCCCACCCCACCACTCCTCTTCCTCATTTTCCCCCCTTGCCTAACCCTCACGAATCTCATGAACCAGCATGAATGTCAACTTCTCCATAAAAATCCCCTTTTCTCTTCTTGGCTATTTGAACCCAATCGTTTACCATACCATAACGCAACAGTCATTTAGCTATTTCTGTGTTTATTTCCCTGGGGTCAAGGACTGAGTTTCATAGATAACTGAGTCCCCCCGGCCTGGGGTAGTATGCATACAACACGATAAATCTTCAACACTTGCTGAGGGGAGGGGAGGGGAGGGGAGGGCGAATAACCAGGGAGGGGAAGGAGGAAAGGGAAGGAGGAAGCAGAGAACGAGAAGGGAGGAGGGGAAGCAGGGAGAGAGGAAGGAACCTGCCATCTATTACTTTTTAATTAATTCACATGTCCCTAAGGAGACAGTATATTCTTATTTTCCACTTTTGATGCTATCCAAACAGAAGATCAAGTCACCAGGACTGACAGTAGGAATGTATTGAAATAGGAGTGTACTTAAGGCTGGGTCCTGGAAAATCCTGCCTCCTATGTAACACACAAAGCAGCCAGTTTGCAAACCATATCCCTCAGCTGACTTTTCCACACACTCCGTCCCCCCAGTTTGCTGCAAGCGGGAGGAAGATTTTCTTTAAATGCTCCCTTTCAATCATAAGAGTTAAGCCTTCCTTAAACTGTGCTGACACAGGAGCCCTGGGTCCTACGTCCGGTTTGCATTCTGCCCTCACGGCTGGGGCCTCAGAACCGGACCAGAAGCGGACGCTGCTCCGGGGCAGGCAACATGCTGAGACTGGCGCGCCCCTGGGTCCTTTCCCAGGGCAGGGTTTGCAGCGTTCTCTCCGCCCGGTGACACTGTTTCTGGGGCTCACAGCACCTCCGTTTGTTTTCCACACCTCCTCCCTCCAGAGAAATGAGTCGTTCATTTCCTTGTTTGAGGGGCAGGCACATGGAGACACGGAGGAAGGATATGTAGACATGCTAGAAGGAAGAGAAACCAAGCCTGACTGACCATTCTCAGGTTACGCAGGCACCAGGCAGGGCCTCTGTGGAGGGAATAGCACTCGGTTCCGTTCTGAGCCCGACATCCTGGCACACGGGCCAGACATTGTCGGGGTTGATGCTCACGCTCCACAAGGTGTGAACGGGCACCCTTGTCAAATGAGACTGACTAACAAAGTGTGGAGTCGGGGTGTCATCTCAAGTCCCCGGGACTGCACAGCCCTGGATTTTTAACCACCCAACCGCCCTGTGTGAAATCTGCTCCTGGAACTCTACATCTGAACAGCAGGTGGCTGATGACTAACTGATCTTCACAGTGCCATGGACACGATGAAAAGCCCTCAAGCAGGAAAGGGTCTAAAACATTCTGGCAAGTTCGCTGGTGATCTGCCTTCCGCAAATAATTGTTTACATGTATTAAGCACATGCTCTCTGCCAGGCTTCGTTTTCGATGCTTTGCACAAATGACTGCATTGGAATTCTCACAAAAGACACGCAAGGTGACACTTCTATCGTTCCCAGTTGACCATGAGGAGACCGCAGCACAGGGCTGTTCCCAAACGTGTCCGGGGTCCCTGAGTAACATGCGGACACACTGAGATTCAAATCCAGGATGACTAGAAATCCATGTTCTTAAACTTGACTTTTATATCCTCAATGGCCGCCTAATAAATCAAAATGTGCGGAATCGAAATCTAAATATCACTACAGGACAAAAAACAGAGAAGGCCCGAGAGGCAGAGGAAGGGCTAGCTCCTCCGTGGCCCCTCTGTCTGTCTGGCATTTGCAGTGCTGCGTCATGTCAGCCTCAAATTCCACGAGGCAGACACTGCCCCCACATTACAGAGGAGGGAATGGTGGCTAAAGGTTAATGGTACAAGGTCACGAGGTTCCTCAGGGGCAGAAGCACTTTTAAACTTGGATTCATGTGGGCTGAAAGCCCAGACTTCTGTAATCACTTTTATTAACATCTAACATCTTGTCTTTTTTTTTTATGTGTCTCCTGAGCATCAGGGTAAATCTTATTTTAAAAAAACAAACCAACCTATTATGCCTTGTAGTTGAAAGCAAGGGAGGTATCTGTGTAGTAGCCTAAACCCTGACAAATGTGGGGGCCCCCTGCACCCCCACTTTGTGTCTGACTCACATTCCTGCAGACCTGCTGTATGTGGAAATTCTGCTCCGTGGCCTCGAGCTCCAAAAGCAAACTCTGATTGGCCGACAGGCCCGAGGCCCTGAAGTCAGCTGCTGGCCCCTGACAATGCACAATGGACGTGGAATGTTTGCTCCGCACACGCTCCGAAGAAGAAGCTGGGTCCCCAGCTCAGCGGAACCAGCCCAGGACTCCCCGCTGATCCACACTGGCCGTCCCTGATGAATGTGCCCATTGTGGAGGCAGCCCCAGCCACACAGAGGGGGAAAGTCCCAACAGAGTGCTTTCTTTTCCCCTTTAAAAGAGTCGCATCCCATGATTCCTTCACACTGACATTAAATATCCTGCTGTTAGGAGGAACAAAACCAGATTCTCTTTGCATCAGGAAAGATAACCGAGGTGGCTAATGGTGGGTGGTTCCTAGAAGGAGCAGGGGGGGATGGTGGCTCGACCCTGCTGATGGTCACATGTCTGGTACAGACTCCCACGCCACATGATTTGTTAAGCAAAAAAGAAATTAAGTCCCGGCATCATTTTATTCCTCACCGCAGCCCCCAGGGGGCACTGTTATGTTGGACCAAAGGGTGCTCAGCTTTCGGGCACTGGGTAAACAAACTGGGTGCATTCGCATTTGGGCGGCTTTTCCCCCTTCCCTCTGCTCCCCTGACCCTGGAGCCCGCTTAGGAGCCCTGAGGGATCAGGGGCAGGAAAGTCATTTCACACCTGACAGTCAGACAATCCCTGGTCCCAGCCCTGGCTGCCGCTCAGCCATCGCCCGGTCAGGTGACCTGAAACAAGTGTCCACGTGGCGTCTGCAAGCCCCGGCAGCGTCTTTGTGCAAACGAAAAGAAAGTGTCCCTGTAAGCGAGGAGCAGCGCTGCCAACACAGGGCCCGGCAAGTGCACCCCCCGCCGCACTCCAGCCCCTGCGCCCCTCGGCCAGGGCCCTCCCCCGGGGCACAGCCTCACAGCCACTCGCAGAACCCTGTGTCTCTGCTTCGACTTGTCAGCCGGGAGGCAGGACAGATGATCACTCTCTGCATGGATGAGGCTGAAATGACATCCCGAACCATGGATGAATCAGACGGTTAATAAGAGACGTCTGCTATCCTGGTCCAATCCCACCTCACCTCCTGAACCCTCCATAATATTTCTCACGAAAAGTGGGGACACCGTCTACCCCTCCAAGATGACTTCCCCCACCCCCACACCCAGAGGCCCACCCACTCCAGAGCTGGATTAAAAAGCAGGGCGAGCTTCACACGCGTGACGCCTCTGCAGCCGCACTGGGCCCCACACTCCGAAGGGCTGGGCACCTTGGGTCAGTGTGCTGACGTCACTGTCTCGGAACCCTTAATCGCTTCTGAACAAGGAGCGCCACGTTTCCATCTTGCGCTAGGCCTCATACGTGACGTCATCGGTCCTGCCCAACATGTCTTCGGAAGCGCCAGATGCTTTTCTGCTATCATACCCACGGAAGTTCTGGAAAGGAAAGTGGGGAGTGGCGCTCTTCTGCTGAACACGGAGGCCCCATCACCGCGTGCGAGGCAGGGTGACGCGCTGGGCCCGAGAGCACGGGCTCCAGGCGGCACACGCAGCTGGGAGCTCCCCTGCACCCCGCGCGCCCTCAGACAAATCCCCGACCTGCCTGAACCCGGCTTTCCTGATCTGTAAAGCAGACGACCGACGCCCACTCTCCCCTGCTACTGATGAGAAAAGGCCTGTAAGTGGAGAAATTGTCTGGCCCATGGCAGGGGCTCCACAAATGGAAGGGTCCCTCCTGCCGCGTTGTGCCAACAGATTCTTCAAGACGGGCCACGCACTTACAGTCCAAACGGCAGGGGGCGATGGGTGGCCCCGAAGATGCTGCAGCTCTAGGGTCACTTGACTCCGCGTCAACCAGGGCCTAGAAGCCAGGGCTCCCCCAGTCCATGGAGGTTAGTCGCAACACGTTTGGCTGCAAGGGCGGAAACCTAGCTCCTGTGAACTGATGATGGCGATTTTCAACCGGCATGCCACGAGGAGTTTTAGAGCATGCCATGCCTGGCCAGTCAAGGGCACCGATCTCTTTCTGCTTGGACTGGCAAGCTAAAAAAACGACAACAGCCAACACAACAATAGCCATCCACTGTGAATGAGTCAAAATGATGCCTATTTGGTTGTCAGATTAGCAAAAAATACTTTTGGTGTGCCACAGAATTTTTTTAATTAGTTTATGTGTGCTGTGAGATGACAAAGGTTGGAAACCACTGACTTAAAGGAAAGTGTCAGTTTGTTTGTTAATGAGACTGGAAAGTGCCAGGGTAGGTGGACAGTGCTGTATCTGAGGACTGATACAATGTTACTCAGTCTCTCTCTCCCTTTCTCTCCCTCCCCGCCTCCTCTCTGTCCCCCCATATTTTTAAGCATGACTGCCAACAGCCCGAGACCCAGCTCTCTAATTCAGCAACCCCGGGGCGGGGGGGGGGGGGGGGGCAGACACATCTCTCTCAATATTCATGTACCAACCAAGGAAAAAAACCGAGTTGACCCTGCCTAGATTACAGCCCCACTCCTGAACCAGTCACAACTGCCAGAATGACAGGGCTTGCGCCACCCAGGGGCGGGACACTGGGGCTCAAGCCTCACGAGGGACAGCCCCAGTGAGACCACGTGAGATGTAGAGCCAGACAGATAAAGGCAAGGAGACCACTGTGCCTTACGGGGTGTACCGTTCCTCCCAGCAGGAGCCAACGGCGATGAAGGAGGGGGAGGGGATCGGGCGGTGTAGACAGAGCTGTGAACTGTCCTTCCCCGAAGGGTGGGAAATAGGTGACACATGTCATCCGAGAGAGTCTCTGTGCGAAAGACACAGCGCTGAGAAAACACGGGGCGTGTTCAAAGCCGCTGGTTGCACAACTGCAATTAACCTCACCTCTTTAAATTTCTTATAGTGGTGCAATTATTTTCATGTTTATCTTTTGCTTAGGCAACCTGTACTGGTTTTCCATTTTAGTGCTAATGGAAAGTTTCCTTTCAAAAAATATCTTGAAGTAGAAACAAAGTCAGCCAGTTGAAATAAAAATAATAAGCAAATGATAAGATAGACTTAAGCAGCTGTGGACAAATCAGTGCATGTATCATGCCAACGACTGAAGCATGACAAACGTTAGTTTAGTGTATAAACAGAGCTTTCTTTCCCCAAGGAGCAGTAAAAGCCAATAACCTTGCTATCGTTGGTCTGTGTGGCATCTCTGGCAAACTAAACATTATGTCCTTCATTGTGTGAATGGCAAAGCTTTAGCCCAGGTTACCAAGTGGATCTGTGGTAAGATCCCTCAGCTTCTGGCTGGCCACACCTATTCCCTAGACATACCCGTGTCTCATAGCAAAGGGGAGAAGCACCATTGTAGGACACTGGCCCATCGTACCACTCTCTGTGTCAGAGACAGTCACACAAAGGTAGGGTTGGCATGAAATTCACTCATCCCAGAGTCAGCCAGGCTGATTGTCTTGGAGAACAAAGGGGCTGCTGTCCATGGTCATCTGAGGCCAGCTGGCTCCGAGGGGTACCAGCCATCTCTCTGGGGCCAGCGTGTCCCCAGCTGATTTCCACATGTACCCACGCGTAAAGTGGCAGCCGGCCCCACATCTGGATGTCTGCTTTGTCTTCCCATTAGCCACCAACTCTGGCCCGTGGTTATCCACTCACCTGTTCGATTGTTTCCTGCAGGCCAAAGCCAGAGAGCAGCAGCGGTTCGATGTGGATCGAGATGTCAAGAAGCTGAACAAGGCCTGCAAAGGAATGGGTAGGAAAGAGATTTTGTTTGCTGATTTACTTTGGAAGTTGATTAAATTGGATCGCATGTCCAACTTTCCCACGGTCTGAGGAAAACGGCTTCCCAGTTAGCTTGTGTTTTCCAGGCAAACACAGGTGGATCACTACTTCTAAGGTTCTCTTTCTAAAAGATTCCAAAGTTATAATCAGATCCGATTGCTTCTCAGGATTCTATATAGCAATTAGAAATTAGACAGTACGACGTTCAGTTTGGCCCAGAGGTGGAAGAGACTTCATGAGAGGCATAGTTTGTGGAAACCTAATGTCATCCTAACCCCTCTGAGCCCTTTAATGGGGGAAAGGGGGAGCACAGGTCTGATGACAGCTGGATTCGGGCTCTGGGAACTGCATCTGTAAGCAGGTCACATGAACATAAAGTTGTTGACAAGGTCAAGAATTGAGTGTCAAAACTGGAGGAGTTCTTTATGTCCAAGCCCAAGGGTTAGGGCATGGCCAAGGACAGGAGACAAAGCAACAGGCTGAGACGGGAGTAAGGTGACCCCAGGAACCAGGTGGAAAGAGGGAGAAAGAATCTAGGAGTGAGGTCATGAAGAGAGACTCTGGGACCCAAGGAGATCATTAATGAAATAAGGTTCTCATCCCAGAAGCCTGGGTTCTAGTATGTTCACAGCTATGTGTAACCATCATCACTAATTCCAGAACATTCTCATCGCCCCTGAAACAACTCCACATTCATTAGCAGCCACTTCCCAGTCCCCTCTCTGTCCAGGCCCAGGCCAGTGCTAACCCATGTTCTGTGTCCATGGATTTGCCCAGTCTGGACATTTCATATAAATGGAATCATGCAATACATGACTTTTTGCATCTGGCTTCTTTCACTTGGCATAATGTTTTGTGAGAACAAGTACTAGATGTTTTTACTTAGAAGTAAATTAGTGCCGATTTGCTTTTCTAGGAATGGGTATTATGGTAGAATTAATATGGCCATAAATCCTTTGTGTGACTTCAGAGGAAAAAAACTGGGGTCCACGGTGGCAGTTCTAGGAAGACATATTTTGGCCAATATAAGGAACCATCTAAATATAGACTAGTCTGCCTAGCCCCAAGCAATGTGGGAGAAGTCCCAAGGGAGCTGGGGTTGGAGAAGATGTGGACGGGAAGTGGTAGAAGGGATTTCTACATAGTGAGTCTCCTTGAATAAATCACAGAGAGACGGGGTGAGGGGGACGTCCTGGAAATGAAGGATGACAACTAGGCCGCTCGGTTTGGGGGCATCAGAGGAAAGCTCAGCACAGAGTCGTTGCCCCTTGCTCCCATCCAGGCCTGGCTGATCTCGTGTCTGAATGACACCTCTCAGAGACATGTTTGCCTGGAAGGGCCAGGACGCTTCCGGTCCTGAGTCCTGCAGAGGGGCTCAGCCGGGCTCACAGGCGCCTCCCTGCTGCCTCCCAAGGGAGGCCCTGACACCTGGGTGTGGGTTGGAGCCGAGAGCGAAAGTGGGTGTGGGCATGACGGCACTGAGGTTAAAGATAAACTCCCATGTGCTCGGCCCACCTGGAGTTCAGTTCCGTAAGCACAGGTGGGGCACCTACTGAGTGGCAAAGCCATGCAGTGTTCTGTCCCCCCTTTTAGCTGTGGCCACAAGGCGAGACCGCTCTCGGGCTGGTCACAGTTGTCGAGCACCTTCTCTGTGCCAAGTGCCAAGCTGGGTGCCGCACGCACATCACCTTGTACAACCCTCCCAACAGCCCTGGGAAGGTGTAATGTAACGATGTAACAGACGAGAATGCCGAGGCTCAGAGGTTAAAGATCTTCCCCGAGGCCAAGGAGTTACGACATGAGCGTGGGTGATCAGAAACTAGGGCGGCCTTGGGAAGCTGTCATTTGGTTGAAGGCCTAGCACTCCATCCTCTGCCACGAAGTGCAAGCCATATCACTGGCAAAATTTGTCAGCAAGACTATGCACCCACCTCCTTGATGTACCATCCCTACCTGGGCTGGATTCACATGTCCAAGGCCATGTGTCCACCAATGACAAAGGTGAGCTGCGTGGTTCATTTAAAAATTTTGAGACAATAAATTTTAAAAGAAAAAGAAATACAGGTGAAATCCATTGGAATATATACTTTGGTTAACTCGATACTATACCAAAAATCCCATTTCGACAATCAATATAAAAATCATTAATGAAATATTTGACATCCCTTTTGTTTTCACACGTCTCCAAAACATGATATGTATTCCACACTTACGGAACATCTCAACAGCCACATCATGCAGTGCATTGAGCAGAGGGGTCTAGAGACCCTGTGAGTCCCAAAGGTGATGTGCACTTTCTACCCACTCACCCGTCTACGCAATCCAAAATAATAAGCGTGCTGTGCCACAAAATAATATCTGATTTTTCCAAATAGCAACATGAAAACTTAGAGATTTCTTTCTTGTTTCTTTGGTGTCCCTCTTTTCCTTTCTGAAGTAGTAGTTGGTCTGGATCTTGGTTAACTGCTCCCCACCTCCCACAGCCCTCTACCCTCCTGCTGATGCTGGTGCTCCTGTGAGGCCTTCCCCTGGGTCCCTCTGCCGCCCTGCCCCAGCAGGGCCCTTCTGAAGCGAAGGCCTCAATGGGGAGAGTGGGAGAGTCGTGTAGACCCCAACACCTATTTGGGAAAAGGGTCCTTTCAGATTTAATTAAGGATTCTGAGATGAGATCATCCTGGATTACCTGGGTGGGCTCTAAACCCTTCAACAAATGTCCTTAAAAGAAACAGAAGAGAAGACCCACGAGAAGAAGGTCATGTGAAGACAGGCACAGGCTGTGTTGCTGGTGGGAATCAGGCTCTGCCACAGGGTCGGGAGGAAGCATTCCAAGGACCCACGCACGGAAGACTGTATGTGGCAACATGGTTTATTTGTGTAGAAGGCTGCCCCTGGGTTTCCAGTTTCCCATCTTTCTCCACCCCACCACAGAAAAAGTCCAACATTGCCTTCAGCAAGGCCACAGCAAAGGCCAGTGTCCAAAGTTTCTGCTTCATATTAAGGCTCTTAGTCCTTCAGAGTCCATGCCATGAGGTGCAGGCCTGGTGGCTGCTAGACTCACATAGTCGTGTACCCCTGAGCGAATGCATGGGTGAATGAGGATTCCAGGGAGAGAGAGAGAGAGAGAGAGAGAGAGAGAGAGAGAGAGAGAGCTCCTTTCCCTCTCTGAGATATTACCTTGGGTTTGGGAAGTACCTGGTGCTTTTCCAAAAGAACCAATCATGTCCCAAGCTTTCATGGGTTTTTTTGATGGGTCCACTCCCCAGCCAATCCATTGGTTTCCAGGCTAGACTGACAGGCCTCTATGGTCAAGCACCTCCCCCTGTGCCATTTGACTTCCATTGTGCATGTGCCTACCTCCCCCAGTCCAGGCCCCCTCACCCCAGCCCGAAATCTGGTAGCAGGGTGGGAAAGGGAGGAGCGTTAACCCCCTTGGCAGAGCAAGGCTGTGATCCCCTGGGGAGTGACGCTGTAGCTTCCTGGTGAAGCAAACAGGCACATGCTCCCCAGGTTATTAAGCTCAATATCTAATTCCATTTGCTCTCCTTCCCTCATTAATAACTAGTTAACCACCCATGGTAACAACTGACGTGATACAGACACAAACCAAGGACCACTAAGGACTGCCAGCAGCCTCCAGAGCCTCTGGACCGAGTGTGGTCCTGCCACCACCAGGACTTCTGACTGCCAGCCTCAGAACCGTGAGGGGCTGAGTGGCTGTTGCTTTAAGTCCCCGAGTGTGTGGAAGTTCATACAACCTCAGGAGCCTCATGCAGTGAGCACGTGAAAAACAATGACCCCCCCCCCCCCAAGCAGGCAAAATTCTCCTCCATTCATTACTTCATCTACCTTCCCTGCATCTCCGTTTCCAAAGGAGAAACTGCAGGACTGGAAAGCCCAGTGGTGTTAACGGAAGAGACTGTCCTCAGGCACCAAAGATGGGGCTGCAGCCCCCAGGGTCAGCCAGGAAGGCTGTGGTGGGCATTTGGCATCTGCAGGAAAGCTGAGCCCTTGCCCCTGGTTCACTGCGGGGCTCGCTCCTCCGGCACACGGGCCCCTGGTGTGAAGTGGAGGACACTTCAACCCCAGGGCCCTTCCTCCTGCTGGACCTTGGCTTGGTATCTTCCCAGAAAATTGCTGGGAAAGCAAAAGCCAGGAGGCCCTCCAGCCCTCCCGAGGCTGACAATCACCCCGTCCTGACCTCTGCTGTGTAATTACTCGACAGTGTCCGAGGCACAGTCAGGGCTGAGGTTCCTTCGCGTCTCATATTTTAAAAAGTCTTTCCCAGAACCACTGGGGACTGGCCCTGGTGCCTCAAATCATTGTAAATGTTTACAGGAAGCTGTTGGGCAGCCCAGACTGCTTATATGACACGCATATTGTGAAATGCAAGATGAGGTCACCGTTCAGTAAATCGCTTCCTGGTCGTTTAGTGGGAATCGCCCCCAGGGTGAACCTGAGACCCAGACTCAAAGGACTTCAGAAAAACCTAGTCATTCCCATGCCTCCCCACTCCCCCAGGCTGTTGCTGAGCCACCCCAGGTCTGCCATGCTCTCTGGTCTCTCTATTTAAAGCATTCCAGGAAGGCAAGTCTAAAAGACATTACTTTTACACTTTAACCCAATTTTCCCGAATTATCCAGATATGGGTTGACTATGGCGTCAGCATAGAGGGTTTCCTATCGGTCCACGCTACATACAGCCTACCTGAGTAGCACGTGCAGCCTGCACCAATGCAGAGGCAAGGTTCAGTCCTAAAGCAGTGCAGACTTCCCCATTCGTTCATTCATTCATATATGCATGCACTGGGACATTCATTCATTCAGCAAGCCACCTGACAAATGCTGGGAGCCTTCTCTGGGGGTCTGGCAGTGAGCAGAAGTCCCTGCTCCCACGGAACGTGCAGTGTGGCACGGCAGAGACGGGACGGAGAAGGAGAGCAAGCCCCGTGAGCCAGTGAGCGGAGTACTGGAGGAGGAGGAGGAGTGAACCTGCCTCATGGTCTAAGGCAAAGATGTTCCAGGTAGAGGGAACAGCCCGTGCAGAGACTCAGAGGCGAGAAAGAAAGTGTTCTAGCCCTGACTCCTGTGGCTCAGTGGCTTGGGCATCGCCCAACGAACAGAAAGGGAGCCAGTTCGATTCCCAGTCAGGGCACATGGCTGGGTTGTGGGCCAGGTCCCCAACTGGGGGCATGCAAGAGGCAACCGATGGATGTCTCTCTCCTCTCCTTCCCCTCTCTCTAAAAATAAGTAAATAATTTTTTTAAAAAAGAAAGTGTTCGAGGAGCTACAGGCAATGTATAGAATTGATGGAATGGAGGCCTGGGAGTGGGTAAGTGGGGAGGGACAGCAATGGAGGCAAATAGGAACTAATCCGAAAGGCTTCATCATATGCCCCACTGAAGAGGTGAGACCTTGTTCTGGATTCAAGGGGGCCTATTCTAAACGGCTTGACGCAGAGGCGTGAGCAGCCTGGTCTGCTCATCAGAAAGGTCATTCTGGGGTCAGTGAACATGGATCAGAAAGGGTGAGAGGAAGGCAGGAAACCCACGTGGGTATCATTAGTCCTGCTGAGCGACGTGACAGAGGTGAGGATGGAGAGAAACAGGTGGACTCGAGAGGTGAAACAGGGAGGTGTTGGTGGTAATGAACTGGATGTGGGGTAAGGGAAGAGAGGGAGCCAGGGACGGGCCCAATTCCTGTTGGCCACGATACGGGGAACGGGCCACCTGGGAAGCAGGAAGGCCCCTTCCGGGGGTGACAACAGTCAGGGTCCAAGCCTGTGACATGGGGGCCCTCGCCCTGGGCAAGACCCGCACACGTGGACAGAAAGGGGCAGAGTCAAAGGATTTTTACAGGAAAAGGAAATCCCTTTCGAGGTGAGATTTCTGGCACTCAGAAGTTAAAAAAATAATAATGTCACAGAGGAAGTAACTGGATACACATTACGTAGGTGACACTGTGGGAGGAAACGAGAGGAACAACATCAATAACAGTGCCGGAACCGAACCAGAAAGGCAGGCAATTAACCCCAACTGTTTCTACAAGTGAGCTCATCCTGGACTGCTCTGTGTCCTGGGTGAAATCAAACAGCTACATCTTCCCAGAGCTGCAGAGGTGGAACTAATCCTTAAGACTAAGTGAACCGTCCGTCACCATGGTCAATGCAGACCATTTTCACCGCCTCGGAAAGAAATGTCCCGCTCTTGAGCTCCCGGCCCCCCACGCTCCCCGCCTCAGCCGCAAGCCCGAGTGCTGCCTCTATAGATCTCCCTGTTCTGGACTTTATGTGGATGGAAGCTCTGAACACGCAGTCTCCTGTGATTGGCTTCATTCACTGCGCATGTTTTCAAGGTTCACTCATATTGTAGCAGGGATTGGTACTTCATCCCCTTTTCTGGCCAAATAGCATCCCACTGTATCAGTATACCACATTTTGTTTATCCATTGGTCCACTGACGGACATTCGGGTTCCCACCTTTGGGTTACTGTGGATGATGCTGCAGTGAACACTCAGGTACACGTTTCGTGTGGACATTTGTTGTCATTTCTCTTGAGTATAGACCTAGGATTGAAATGAAGCAATAGGCCGTACTTCTGCCTCGTACCACCACCACGCCTGGCAGTGTAAGGCTTCCATGGATATTTCTCAAGTGAGTGGAACAAAGACAGTTCCCCACCAGACATTCAAGCTAAAGGGTCCCCTGAGGTTCCACCTCGGCCTCTGATGGCCACGCTGCTCCCTCAGACTTGACGAAAATGAATCTCCGTCTCGTTTCTTGTTCACTATTGCTTTGTTTCTTTCTCCCGCCCTGTAGGGACCGATGAAGCGGCCATCATTGACGTCTTGTCCAGTAGGACATCAAATGAGAGGCAACAGATAAAGCAAAAGTACAAGACCACGTATGGCAAGGTGATTCCAAGGGTCCTCACGTGCATGCACGCAGCCTTGGCCTTGACAGTCTCTGCTTCTTCTAACACAGCCTTGGCCTTGACAGTCTCTGCTTCCTCTATATGCCCCGGACACTGGGGAGCAGCTATACAGCCTTAGGAGTTAACCCGAGAGGAAAAAGTAGAATAATTATTGAAAACTTTAACTTTAGAAAACTGAAACTGCCTTGTTAACTCAATGGCCTGTAAAATCAGTATTCTTTAACTCATTTTTTTAAATTGGCTTCATTTTTATATTAATCCCTCTCTCATTTCCCCCCCTCCCCTGCTCTCGGACTAATTAATTCCACGTACTAACTTACAGATAGGCTAGTGGTTTGAAAATCAGTTTTCACAAGTAGGTCTTTATATAAGAATTCTTCATTGCTTTCAGCTGTCTTCAAGAATGATGCCTCCTTCGTAAGTGAGGGTTACAGAAAACTAAAAAAAAACACACTTTATTTCATTAAGCATTCCCTTATTACTTCACATTTTTTCTTTCATTTTTTTTTGTTGACGATGTTATGTATACAAATCTTTAAGCATACATCAGGCTTTATTTTGTTATTACTCTATAATGAACACAATTTAACCTGTTCTTAACGTCATTAGAAAGATCAGTATGCAAACTGAATGTTAATTATTAGAGTGTACCCTAACCCACGTCTATGAAAGCCTGACAGTCTCAACCACTCTATGTATAAATGGACGTGGAGGTAGAGATGAATTTTTCTGACTTTGACCTTGGGCGGGCAATGCTCCCTGCAGGCCTCGGCCTCCTCACACAGAGAACGAATGATGATCCACCTCCCTTCCCAAGCTGCCGGGAGAACCCAGCAGCGTACAGCCAGCCCAGCCCAGCAAGGGGAGCTGTGCCGAGTCCGAAAGTTTCCGTCTCTCACAGAGGAAGAGCGGAGCTCACCCGTTTACAGGGCTCGTGCAAAATCGCACACGGGAAAGAAAAAGGACCAGGGCTCCGGAGCTCCGGGGCGGTGCTCCCTCTTGGAGAACCCACCGCCGTCGGGAGACGAGCTCTTTATTCGCACACCGCGTGGGCCAGGCGGCCGTGCTTCTGCGGTCTTTCTGCGTCTCCCTTCGCCATCAGGCTTGACAGCGTCACTCACTGAGGACCCTGAGGGCAGTAAGTGAGAATTCGGTGCGGCCGTGTGTGATGGATCAGGACGGCGTTGACCCTCCACCGTTCCGGCGTTGCCTAGACAACCGGGGCAGCCCCTGTTTCCGCCGTCGCGACGGGGACGGTCAGACACAGGCTCCTTCCATCGGCTGTGAGACAAGAACCGATGGGTTGGAGGTGCGGACCTTAGGGCCCTGTTACAGATAAAGCAGGCACGCCCAGAGCAAAGCTTCACAATGCCTGCGCCTCCCAATCGCACGCTCGCTTTCGAGTTTTCCGCTGTTCCAGACAGCCGAGACTGCCGGACAGGTGATCTGGAGTCACAGCAGCCTGAAGCTAGAAGACGTTAGAGGTGAAGACCTTGAAGTCCCCAGGCCAACGGAGCTCCAGGGAGACTCCCCACCCCCAGGGGACGCAGCTGGTTAGCAGAAAATCCAGGACTGGAGCTGAAGTATATCCTTTGAGCCGGCTTCTCTGTTCAAACAGAATGTAAACACACAGGGTCTGTGTTCATGCCCGTGGCCTGTAAGTGTAGGCAGCTGGATTTCTTTTCTCTGCAGCTTTGTATAGAGTGGGGCCCTCTCAGCCGGAGAAGACAGGTTCCAAGACCCCCGAGGATGCCTGAAACAGTGGACAGTGCTGAACCTTAATAATAGTGTGTCATTTTCCCTTTTCATACACGTGTGTGTCCAGGGCAGGGTCGCGTCGACCCTGAGGCCACACACTGGGGACAGCAGACACCTGCCCCTCTCCTCCTGGGCCATTCCCAGCCAGGGCTTTCGATGTCTTCCTGCAGGAGCTGGAGGAGGTGCTCAAGAGTGAGCTGAGCGGGGATTTCAGGAAGGCCGCCTTGGCCCTTCTGGACCGCCCCAGCGAGTATGACGCCCGGCAGCTGCGGAAGGCCATGAAGGGTCTGGGCACGGACGAGGCGGTGCTCATCGAGATCCTGTGCACGAGAACCAATCAGGTCAGCCCCAGCCAAGCCCTCAGACCCCGCCCCAGCAGAGCGTCCATACACCCCTTAGAGGTGGCTGCTGCAGCAGCAGCCAGCAGGGAAACTACGCCCGGCCCTCCTCCCAGGGGGTGAGCAAGCTTCTGGGCAGAAACGTGTCTGCTTTGGCCCATGCAGGGCAGAAGCCTCTTCCAGTCCTCTGGCTGTCAATCTTGGGGTTACTGCCACCGGCTTGACATAATAGATCCTTCCAGAACAGCTAGCTGTACCAATGCAGCCTTTGTTTTTCTATGGGGCTCTGCAGCCCAAGTGTGTGTGGGCAGCCCCTCCCCCGTGGCTCTCATCTAGCGTGGGGTACCAAACAGACTGTGTGGAGGCAGGGAGGTGGGTGATGCAGGGGACCCCGTGGCTGCCAGTACCTCTCCGGAGGTTTCTGTGTTCTTCCTCCCTTCAGACCTTTCCCCTGGTCCCTGGGGCACAAGCCACATTCAGTCCCTGAAAAGAGCATGCATTTGCTAAGGCCCTGGTGGAAGCCCACCTGTCTTTGGCTCCAGAAGCCGCAAGGGCCAAGGAATTCACCAAGAGTAAAGAGAGTCTGTGAATCATTATCTGGAGCTCCCCCTCCCTCTCCCACAACCACCTATCACAGTAGAATGCGGGAGGCCCAGCCAGGAAAATGCCAGGAAACCCCAACACACTCCAGGCCTCCAGATAGGAAACCGGCTGGAGCAGGGAGCAGCAGCGCTTGACCCCTGACCCTCGAGGGAAGCCTTCCGTGCCGACGACCCTGGGCTGGGTGCTTGTGCTCAGCCTGTGCCACCCAACCGCATTTCCAGAAACACCGCTCTGCTCCGAGCTGTATCTGTCCACCTCCTCCCGGAGCTTGCCTGCACCACTTTACCCCCCAACAAGACAGTGACACCCTCCGTCTCTGGGAGTTGCCGTTTAGGGCTGTGCCTTAGAGGAGGGTCAGCCACGGGCGGTGACATCCGTTCAGTCCAACAGTCACACAACTTTCCCCACTCAGTGTCCCACCCTTCCCAGAAGCACCACAGTCCCTGAGGAGCAGCGTCCAAGATCAGGGCCGTCAGCAGCCCGCCCTGGCAAGAAGGTTCATTTAATTGTTATTTTTTTAATCCTACTTGACCTTCTGCTGTTTCACTGTGGTTACTTTCAGACCCTGGTCTCGAATAGCAAGCAAAGCCCTTTGTTTTCAATCAAGTAGACCTGACACAGAAAGAGGAAAAGCAGAGAGAGCGCAGGCCCGGGTTCAGGCAGATCTTGGTAGTGGGGTGGAAGGAGGAGAAAGGGGAAGGAGCTGGGTAGACACAGGTGGGCACTCAGTGCTCCCCCCGGCCCCCCCCCACCACCTGTCCTCGCACCCACCAAAGCACAGGAGCTAGGCTTCTCACCTCTATTGTCCACCCCACCTCCTCCCACCCTGCGTGCTGACTTTCATTTTAAACAGCCTGCAGGTGACACTGCGGGGACATGCCTGCTGTCACACACTGCTGGTTCCAGTGTAAACTGAGGCAGCTCCCGCGTGGACCGCCTGGCACATCAGCCATTGACATACCAAGTGACTGTGCTCAGGACATGCACACAACAAACCATTTACTGAATCAAGCCTTGTTTGAAGTAGAGAAAAATTAGAAACAGCTTAAGTGCCCATCAGTTGGAGGCTGGCTAAACAAACTGTGCTTCATGGTAGGATGGAACATGTTGTATCCAATTTAAAAGACACTAGGTAACTAACTATGTACAAGCATAGCTGGATCTCCAAGATACACTACGCAGTGAAAAGATAAGTCAAAGCCCAATATGTTCAGTTTTCTTGTTTTTAAACACAAACACAGAATGACTCCACGTGTTTTCAGCAGCACATACAGGTGTACAAATGCAAACGGAGATATTTGCAAGGATATGCCCTGAACTTCTAACACTGGCCACCCGGTAGGGGTTGGCAGTAAAAGGCGGTGGGTGAGGAGGTCATGAAAGAGGGTGTTAGCGGTCACATCCGCATCTGCGACAAAGGAAAAGTCCATACACCTCACCTGTGTGGTCCGAGATGTTCGCACGGACAGGGCTCCTCACACCTCTGGGGACCCGCTCCAGACCTGCGCCCCAACCCAGGGGACGGCCCTCTTTGGAAGCGTCCCGTTTCCAGAGACAGGCCCCAGACTTGTCTCTTTGTGTGTCTCTCTGTATCTTATCGATTAACCCACCTTGGCCTGTGGATTTTATTACCTTTTCTAGGAAATCATCGCCATGAAGGAGGCCTACCAAAGGTGTAAGTAACCTTTTGTTCTGACTTCAGATAAAGAAGGTCCCTTTCAGGATGCCTTCGTGAGACTAAACCCTCTGCTCTCTCCCCTCCTCGTTTCTCCTTCGAAAGTATTTGACCGGAGCCTGGAAGCAGATGTCAAAGAGGATACCAGTGGAAATCTAAAAAAAATTCTGGTGTCCCTGCTGCAGGTAAGAGGGAAGAGGTCTCGTGAGCTCTATGACCTTGGGGATAGCCCTCGCGAGGCAGCACGGTGCCGTGATGAGAAAGGCCACGTCCATGGCACACATTCCCTTCTCTGATTAAAAACGTTACCCAGGGATCACCGACCCGGGCTCTGTGAGATCAACTATTGTGAAATCACTCAGCTGGGATTTCTCCCACAATGCTAATTTGTCCAGTCACTTGCAGTTTACAATCCCTTTTTGTTAATGAGTTACCTCCTTGGGCATCTCCGCCTCGTTTTGCCAAGGAGGAAACGCCAGCCTGGAGAGGGTGAGTAGCCTGCCCGGGTCTGCACAGGGTGTGAGACACAGCCCGGGAGCCAGATCCGGAACCAGACCCTCTGACCCCAGGCAGGGCCCTTTCCCCAACACGACTCTGCGACCACTTCCAGGTTCACCCCAAGGCTCAGCCTGGAAGAACCGCTGCAGGGAGCTCGGCCAGGAAAGGGGGGCTGTCAGAATCCGCCCTGCAATCACACGGCCCCTGCGCCTCCGGCTGCACGGCATCTGTGCTTCCTGCTGACACATCCGTCTCACTAGCTTCGTGCATTTCTTCCGTTCCTTTCCTCCCAGTGTGATTGGACTGACGGCGGAGAACACACAGAGTAGCCTTCAACTGTAGCAGGAAGCATATGGGCTCTCCCGCCGTACGACAAATTGCCACGAACTTAGCAACTCAAAACAACACAGATCTATGCTCTCACAGTTCTGTCGGCCAGGAGTCGGTCACAGGCTGGCTGCGTCCTTCGCTCGGGGTCTCCCCAGGCTGGAATCAAGTCGTCAGCCAGGGCCTTCCAAGTTCACTGGCGGTTGGCAGGTTTTAGTTCCTTGTGGCTGTTATGACTGCTGTCCCTGTTCTCTTGACAGCTGTCAACCAGAGACCCCTATCAGCCCCCGGGGGCTGTGTGCAGTCCCTGCCATGTGCCCCGTAGACAGTTCAAAGTATCGTTGGTTTCTTCCAGGCCAGCAGGCGCTCATGTCTCCTATGTCTTCCATCTCTGACTGATAAGAACCTGCCTGGGCCAGACCCTCCGGGGTAACCTCACCTGCCTGGGCCAGACCCTCCGGAGTAACCTCACCTGCCTGGGTCAGACCCTCCTTCCAGGGTAACCTCACCTGCCTGGGTCAGACCCTCCTTCCAGGGTAACCTCACCTGCCTGGGTCAGACCCTCTGGGATAATATCCATTTCGATGAAGTCAACTGATTGGGGGTCTTAATCACATCTGCACAATCCCCTTTGCCTGTCAACACAACGTAGTCACAGGAGTCACATCTCATGATGGTCACACATCTCGCCCACACTCAAGGGAAAGCAACTGTCCAAAGGTGTGGGCCACTGGGGACATCTTAGAAGCCTCCCCGCCACAAAGGGCTCAGGTTACACTTCGAGACCTCCGGGGACCAACATTCAGGCCTCTTCAGGACTGGGGCCCTAGGAGCTAAAATTTGATATTTTGGAAGGAAGACTATTAGCTTTCCACTGGGCTGACTCTAGGGGCCATTGCGGGGTTGCTTTCAGCCCGTTTAAGAGGTCAGTGGTTTTTGTGAGTGACCTGATTGTCTACAAAAAAGAGAAAGCATCGTTACGGAACTACTCTGTTTACCAGCTGTGCCCAGAAGATGGCAGCAAAGAGCAGCACTTTGCTGGGCGGATCTTCTCCCGCCACCCGGCTTTCCAGCATTTCCCTTTTTTTTGTTTGTTTGTTTTTTTTTTGTTTTCTGTGGTCAGGTAGGAACTCAAGTTCATAACAATGTGTCAATTTTTCTAGGCTAATCGTGATGAAGGAGATAATGTGGACAAAGAGCTCGCTGGTCAGGATGCCAAAGATCTGTATGATGTAAGTGTGCAGACATGCCAGTCCCGGCGACATCTCTTTAGATATTTATCAGCGGTACTTTCAACAAGCGTGTCTTCAGTGCGTGCAAATGGGAGTTCCTCAGGACACACGTACCATCTCCACAGCGTTTCTCGTGTGCATCCTGTCTCCGTGAACCTGAAAGAATTATTCCTATTTTTATCCTCTGGGGGTATTACCCGCCTCAGACCCAGCTTGCACTTGGGCAGGGCATAAATAATGCAGATCACTGTGTGAAGTGGACTCAGGGGGTTAGACGTTTCAAGTGTTCAGTCCCTCCATTTAGCTTCTGTTCAATGTATATTTTATCATTTCCTGTACGGGAGGCCTGGCCCCCAGCACTGTTTAGTCAGTCTTTTTTACAAAAGGCTTTTACACAATGTCTGTACTTGACCCGCAAGGCAGGGGAAGGCCGCTGGGGCACGGATGAACTTGCCTTCAATGAAGTCCTGGCCCGGAGGAGCTACAGGCAGTTACGAGCCACCTTTGAAGCCTATCAGACGGTGAGTACTCGCGAGTGCCAGGGCGAGGCGTTCACGCCGGAACGGAGTCCCCAGTTGTTTCCACAGGAAGCCACGATCTGGGATATGGAACTGGTGGCAGGGTAGTGCGGGTGTTATTTTACAACCGTGGTTCTCAGTCAGGGGTCATTTTGCCCCCCTCCCCAAGGGACATTTGATAATGTCTGGAAACATTTGGGGTTGTCACACTGTGTGCTGTTGGCATCTAGTGGGTCGAGGCCAGGACACTGCCAAACACCTTACAATACACAGGAGACTCCCCACGATGAAGAACCACTCAGCTGCAGGTGCAGGGCCCAGGCTGGGAAACACTGCTTGGGAACAGAGGCTAGGAAAGCAGCAGACAGGTGTCAAGTTCAGGAGCAAAGCCCTAGAGTCGAAGCCTCCTGGTGCTACCACTGGCCAGCGACCTAACCTCTCTTCTGTGAAACGGGAGCCATGATCTCCACCGTTACACCCTCCAAGGGTGATTTTAGCAGCTAAAGGAGACCAATGGAAAGGCTCGGGACCGTCCCCGGCACGTGGGGAGCGCACGAACGTTTGCCATTGTCGTCATTCTAATGCACAGTGCTCACCACATCCCAGACAGGTGTGACATGCCTCAGAGACACACTCCTGAAATCAGAAGTGTATAAATTACTTTTATACAATCATTTAAAAAAAACTCTAATGATAATTTTAAGCCAACAAGGTGAGTCAGCTATTTCAAGGCACTTAATGGTAAGTCCTTCCTTGAAAATCAGCCTTTCAGTACAAGAAGCCTTTCGGGGAGTATCGGATATTTTTTTTCTGGATCTCTGTTTTATATGGGGAGAGGGCCTTTAACATTCAAAGCCGTCCTGTGCCCTGTATCTCATTTCAATTTCGCAACAATGCCGTCACTATAATGCAGGCTGAACAGCCATTGTTACCCTCAACTGCTGGACAAAGAGCGTCTGTTGTGAACGAGGAGCCATCTGTAACTTATCAGGACCACACAGCAAGTCGGTAGCAGAGAGTGGAGGAGAACTCCAAGATTCCCCAGCCCGAGCTCCCACCTCGGCTGGAGTTGGCCGCTCCTCACTCAAAACAGCGTTTCCTACGCGCTGCCAGCAGATGAAAAGACAATAAGGCTTTGGAATGTTATCATCACTGTATATAGCAGCCTCGGAGGCCCCCTGCTTTCAAACCGTGCCCAGAGTCCTGATCAAAGGCGGCCGACCCTGCACCGCCCGCCCGGGCCTCTGTGCCTGGAGCTGTGCGGACGGAGCTGAAAGACTTCTCCATGACCTAGACCTTCCAGGGGCTGCGGGGGGAGGTTCTGAGGGTGGCTGTCCCCGCTGGCTCTACAAACACGCATGTGAGCGTGTGAGCGTGTGTCTGTGCGTGGGAACAACCGACCACCACCTGAGCCAGGGGTGTCCAACCTCTTGGCGTCTCTGGGCCACTCTGGAGGAAGAAGAGCTGCCTTGGGCCGCACATTAATACACAAACACTGATGAAAGCTGAGGAGCGCAAAAACAAAGGACTTGAGTAAACTTAGGATTTTACGTTGGGCCGCATTCATAGCCACCCTGGGCCGCATGCAGCCTGTGGGCTGCAGGTTGGACACCCCTGGGACCTGTCATTCTCAAAATGAGTCCTGAAACGGCAGCATCAAAATCGCTTGAGGACATGATAAAAGTGAGAATTCTCAGTCTCCACTTCGGACCTACTGAGTCAGGTTCTCTGGGACCGGGGGACCGATGGCCTGTGTTTTGACAAGTTTCAGATGCAGGTTGGAGGTTAAGAAGTCTGCTCTATGCTACTAGCTGTGTGACCTCGAGCAAGTTACTAAGGGCTCTGTGCCTCAGGCTCCTCAACCATAAAATAGGGACAGTCATAGTCCCCGCTTCCCTGGGTTCGTCACCGTTGAATGAACGAACGGAAGCAGAGCACTTCGTCTCCGGCACACAGTGGGTGCTCGTGTCCGATCCCTGGAGCACACGATGTGGCCTGGGTTACCCTGGCATACAGGTGAATTGTAATTTCTGGCAGAAAAACTCAGGCTTTTGCCCTTTGCCTGCCCTCTAAAGACTGCGTCTGAAGTACAGATGTTCTCAGAAATCCCAGCCCAAGCCACAGAGATTCCCCAACTGAGCGGCATCATGCCCCCAAGGCTACCAGACAGGAAAGGTGTATAGTTACGGAGCCAAAGCGAGCTCCCCGAACAGGGCTCGTTATAAACTGTAGGTGCACACACCCACAGCCCAGGCTCACGCCTCCCCGCCGTGCCCCCTCCCCGTTGCTTGGCTCCCCTCCAAGTGCTCCTATGCCCACTCCAGAGTCCTCAGCCCTCTGACTGCTGCAGCCGAAGCCAGTGTACAGGGCTCCGCTGTGGGCACACCGTTGACTGGGGCAAAAGGGTTTTAATCCCCTGTCCTTCTCCCTCCCCGGTTAACTAGGAGCCTTTGAGGCTTGTCTGAAATTCACCCCAGACATGTGTTTTCTGTGCCAAAGTCAGAAAGCCTGGGTGTGCCCAGGAGCCTCCTGAGAATTAAGTGTTCCAGAAGGTGAAAAGCGTGCCATTTACAAAGGAGGGCCACAGTTACCTGGAGCCCATCCACTGATTTTCATTTGGGTTCCCTGGAGCCCCTGGAGGTGCCTTCCCAGGGTCCCTCCTTACCAGGTAGGAGGTGCCTACCTGGAGGGCGGTGGGGCAGGAGGTAGGTAGAGAAGAGAGAGCCATGGCTTCTCATTGTGTTGTGTGCACAGTGCCCCCTGGAGTTGTGCAAAGGAGAGGCCCACACAGGGCAGGAGCCTGGCACTGCTGCCGCGGCCAGCATGAAGGACCCGTCTGCTGCCTCTCCGGAGCAGCTCTGCTCCTCTGCCTCTATCTGCCGTGCAGGCTACACTGCGGCAGAAAGTCGCAAAGCGCTGTCGGGCCCAGTCTTAACAACAGAAACAGACAGTGTTTTAATGCAAGGATTTTTTTTTAGTAAACACAGACCTAAATGAATACAATGTTCTCTTGAAATGCCATCTCCGTCTACAGAACCAGAACCCTGTTTATGGGAAAGTGAAAACAGTCCCTTCTTGAAATACCAGCTCCCACCTCAAACCCCCAAGAGGCCGGGAACCGCTAAGGAAAGCACAGGACTGAAGCCCCCACAACCCAGTCTGCTTCTGACCAGCCATTACCCACACCAGACCCCCACATGTGCAACCGTGATGAGATCAAGCAACGGGGCTTCGTGAGATCTGGGCCCCCCGCCTGCCCTCCGCCCCCCGCCCCCATCTATTGTGCTTGCACCGCAAAGAACATCTTGTTGACCTTTGCCTTCAGAAGACACTACACGACCTCCACTGGCGTGTCCTCTGGGGCGCCAGTCATTGTGGAACCGCAGTCGTGTCGTAGCCTCTAAAGATAATTTCTAAGGAAGATGCCTCAGCGTTTCTGAGGCTCAGACGCATCTCCCAGACCCGACAGAAAGTTCTCCTTTCTCTTTATTTCCTCGTTCTGAGCATGGCCCAGGCAGAGCTTGCGCTGAGCGTAGTCATGCTTTACTCTGAACTTCAGCTTCTGTAAATATTTGGGAAGAAACCTAACGGGTAACACTGTGCAGAGTGACGTGCGGGCCGGTGGTGAATACAGGATCACTTGGGATCACCCCAGGAGGGAGGCGAGGGGCGTTTTGATGTGGTCGGCACCCGCGCCCCCCTCCCCGCTTCCAGCCCACGCAGCCCCACTCTATCAGAAACATTAGACCAGGTTGTTGCCATGAACTTCACAGCCTCTACTTATTTCCCCCAAAGTGTAGGAGACAGAGTCCCCAGTCCTGGGACAAAGATGACAAGGAAGGTGTGGGTAAGATGATGGCAACCACAGCCTCCTAGAAAATGAGAAAAAGAAAGAATTTTGAAAATACATAGGACACTCAGTATTATATACAAACATAAAGAATTGGTGTCCTGCCTGGCGTAGCTCAGTGGATTGAGCATGGGCTGCGAACCAAAGTGTCGCAGGTTCGATTCCCAGTCAGGGCACATGCCTGGGTTGCAGGCCACAGCCCCCAGTAACCACACATTGATGTTTCTCTCTCTCTCTCTTTCTCCCTCCCTTCCCTCTCTAAGAATAGATGAATAAAATCTTTAAAAAAAATTTTTTTTAAGTTAAAAAAAAAAGAATTGTTGATACAGCATACATGTGTTGTTCTTCCATTCCCCGACTTTACAGAGGAAGAAACTGAGGCTCAGGGTGTGGTCATGACTGAGTTCAAGTCCATCAGGGGGTCACATCTAGACCAACTCCTCAGCCGTGAGAGCCCACACTCAGATGGGGGGGGGGGGGGGGGCGACCACCTTCAGTATCCTTCAGCAAGCTAGGACGCCAGACAGGAGTCCCTTAAGGCCGCATGACCAAATCTGGGAGAGTTTAGTGCTTTAAAAAAAAAAAGATTTACTTATTTTTAGAGCAAGGGGGAAACAAGGGAGAAAGAGAGGGAAAGAAACATCGATGTGAGAGAGAAACAGCGATCCATTGCCTCTTCTATGCACCCCTATGGGGAGCAACCCAGGCATGTGCCCTGGCTGGGAATCGAACCCACAACATCCACTTTGCAGGATGACACCCAACCCACCAAGCCACACCAGCCAGGACAGGTTTAGTGCTTTTTGGGGGGGAAGAACCCCGAGTGCACCAAAAGCCAAACCGGGACTAACGGCTGGACTTTGTCTCCCCAGCTCATCGGCAGAGACATCGAAGAGGCCATCGAAGCGGAAACGTCGGGAGACCTGCGGAAGGCCTACCTAACTCTCGGTAAAGCGGAGCTCGGGGGGGCCCTGGCTTAGGCTGGGCTGCCTGGGGACGGAGACGGAGGTTTGTGTGCAGGAAGCTTTTACAGAACAGTTCCGGGAACAACACGCCCAGCAGCATGGGGCAAGGGAGAGAATGAGAATGCATGCAATGCAGCTGCAACTGGGGCTTTGCTGCTCCCCAAGGAGGCCTGAGGCCCGATGCCCAAAGTGCATGAGGGGGCCAGGTCTTCGCACCAACCCAGGGGCATTTGCTAGCTTGGGTAAGGCTGCTCCCTCCTTGGAGGACAATTCCTGGAATGAAACTCAGTCGTGAGCAGCCAGCAGGCAATACTCGGACTTTGTCCCAAAGAGGTCATTTGGGGTACACACCTTGGCATTCACTGTGGTCCCACCGAGACTACAGGTCCCTGAGAGTGCCTGTCACCAGCCTGTCCAGTCTCAGGGAGCATGTGTAGCTCCTGTGACTCTCAAGAGTACCCAGGCTCTGGGGTCATGAACAAGTTTCTGCACGTGCCTGATGGCTCAGGGGCGCCTTTTTCCACTTGGTTCCCTTCACCGTTTGGAATGAATGGGGTCTGTTTAGAGAGCGGGGGGAGGGAGACCAGCCCCTGGCTGTGCCAAGCACGCAGCAGGACCTTCTCTCCAGGTGTAGCCCAGGGGCAGGAAATAGCAGAGAGAGAGGCGGGCACGGGGCTGTGTCCCGCAGGCTCCTTTTCCGTTTTTGCAAGCCCTGGAATGAGGCACTGTCCGTGGCACCGTCCCAGATGGCACACACACGGAGAGGTGCACCCCAGAAGGAGAGGAAGGACTGAGAAAGCAGCTCTGGAAGTTAAAAAATGTCATCTAACTGCCAGGCCTTCTCTTTCCTTTCCTTTTTTTCGTTTTTGAACAATGTCAGCAATTGATTTAAAAAAAAAAAACCACCCTCATTTTGCATTCAAATTAGCAGGACTTCTATTGTGTGGTACAGAGGCCTAAAACCCCCACCCACAGAATGAAGGCACGTGGTCAACAGCCCTCAGGGAGCAGAGAATGAGCGTGTTAGGTAAACGGAGAGACCTACTCCTGGCCCAGCCCGGACGCGCCAAACCCTCCCTGTGCTGACAGCACAGAGAGCCAGGAGAACACCGGAGTTCAGTCAAAACAGGAATACTAACCTTTGTTAATGTTAATTATTCGTGGCAATGAAATCGTTCTTAATATCAATGGTAATACAACCATTCAATTCCTTTACATGTACTTAGTACGTGCCCAGGCCAGGGGCCGTGCTGGGTTTGGGGATCAGAGGTAAACGGGTCCCGTTTCTGCTCTCAAGAGGCTTAGAGACCACGCCGGATACACACGATTCCCAGAGGAGGCTACCGTGATGTTAAGAACAACAGCAGCCAGAGCCAGGGGGGTCTGGAGGACGGAGAGGCTCGGTGCCCGGGGCTGGGGGCCACGGACTTAGCTGCACTCCGGTGGTAGCGACCACGAAGCGATGACAAAAGACCTTGGGAATCACCCGCACATACAGTAGCCATGACTTCACGGCCACAGTTTCTAGACAGCCCCCCACCCCCGTGCTCCCACCGAGCTCATAAAGACTCCGGTACACGGCTAAAGTCAAGGAGGAGGGGCTAGGAGACCACACGACCGCCACTACGTGCCACCTCTGGAACACCACTTCTCCAAGCGGGGTCCCCGGGCCCCCAGCATCAGAATGGCCCATGGGGAGGTGTGTGAAATGCAGTTTCCTGAGCCCTACTGCAGGCCGCCCCCTCAGAACCTTCAGGAATAGAGGCCGGAAGCCACACTTGGACAGGATCCCCGAGGGTTGGCTCATGCTCACTGGGGTTCGAGAGCCCCTGCTCTGGAGTAAGGGGGAGCAGGAGGCAGCACAGCAGCCGGCAGCCCGGCCTCTCACTCACGGCGTTCACCTCCGTATCTTCCCTAGCAAGCCCCGTGCGAGCGTCTGCGGGGCTCCTGCCGCTGCTAAGGACAGACGTGTCCGCCAGGCATACACTGTGTACGAAGGGAAGCCGAGGATTTCCTCCTCCCCAGACTGTCGGGAGAGGCCAGGCCAGGGGAGCAGAGGTCCACGCAGGTGTGGCGTGCACTGACCTTGGGTAGACAGGTGTCTCCGTGTCGGTTAGCTCTGCACAGGAGAGGGTCCCCAGGAAAACACGGCGAGGCCACCAGCTCAGAAGGTCTGAGGGTCACAGTGAGTCCCCAATGTGCTACTCCCCAAATTGGCAGGTTCTCCCCCCCGCCAGCCACCACCAATCCCGCAGCCCTTGGATTGTCCTGGGGCTGGAGGGGTCAGACCCCTGGGTCTGGGCTTTTCTGTCCTGTGGACGCTCTCATGGCTGGGAAAGACGACCCCCAACTCAGACTTTGCCTCCCTAGTCCTGCTCCTCTCCCTTCCTCGCAGGCATTCATCCTATGGGCAGCTGCCTAGGAAGCAAGAGTTTCCATTAGGGACATACTAAGGCTGTACATTGCATGCTTATATTGAAGTGATCGCTTGTGATTAATCACTAACGTCAAAAATGTGAAGCGTTGTGGGTCAATGTTAACAACCTAAAGAGTAAACGGTTCGTTTCCCCCAAAGTGTTTGTTAGTCAGCATGGACTCATATGAGCCTGGAAAGGGGGAAGCGGGGAGAAGAATGATGGACCCCCAGAGATGCACCCCATCTCCTGCTCGGTGAGCCAGAATCCTGCAGCACTAACCTGTGGATTAGGTCAACACTGGCAGGCAGGGGAGGGCCGGGGAAGAGCCACCAGCAGCATCACAGGAGGTGACCTGTGGGTGGGATCACACCTTTCCTCAAGCCCACATCCCTGACTGCAAACTGAAAGGTCCATAGGGACCTTGGAAAAGACCCAGAGATGAGACTCAAAAAACAAACCCCGCAAGGGAAAGCGAAGGGAAGGAAGGTGGTTTGGCGTGAGAAAGCAGGCCACAGGCCAGCCGAGGGAGCCCCCAAGATGATGAAGTTCGCTTGTAGTAAGGATGCTGGCCCATCCGTTTCCTCTCGGGACCCGACTCCAGCATCAGAGGTTTTGTTTGGATAAGAACAGTTACTGCTGAGGGCCAGGAGCATGTGCTTGGTGGGGAGAGCCTGAGGATGGTCAAGCGTTCCTCCACCCCCCAAGAGTCTTGGGGGAACAGTAAGGGTTCTTACTCATCAGGGGGGTTTTGGGTTCTTACTCATCAGAAGGGGTTTTGACTCGGTTCTGGTTGAAGATTCCAGGTGCCCCAACCTGGGGAATCTTCCACATCCCATTACACAAAAGTAGGAAGTTCCCTCCTCTCAAACATCTGCCTCACTATCCAGTCTCCTCCAAGGGTGGCCAGGTGGCACTCTGGGCTGTCTCTGCTCTTTCACGGGTCTCCATGTTCTCCCACAAAACATGACCGTGTCACATTCTTTTTCCTCTCCTCTGCCCAGTGAGGTGTGCCCGGGACCTGGAGGGCTATTTTGCTGACCGTCTGTACGAGGCCATGAAGGGTGCGGGCACCGATGAGGAGACACTGATTCACATCTTTGTGACCAGGGCTCAGGTAAGGCACATTCAACTCCCAGGTGGCAGGCTGCGACTTCTCTTTTTGCCACCATGGGCGCCATCAGCAAATAGTTTTCACTAAGGTCCTATTTATAGAAAAAGTAAAACAAAGACATCCTTTGCCTTCCCAGACTTTGTGAAAGACCCTTTGTGCTTTGCTTCAGCCTGTGTCTCTTTGTAAAACTACAATAATGATGGCTGCTTCTATTTTTGTCACCTGTGGCTCCAGAAAGCTCATGGGGGTGTGCAGGGGGACCTCCCGGGGCCCTTCTGGGCGGTGCAGCTGGGCTCAGGCCCATTTTATAGAAGACAAGACTGAGACATTGAAACTCAGCGCCAGACTAGGTTACCCGGCGGCAGGAACGATGAGAAACGGTTTCCTAACTCCTGGGCCAGGCCTCTATTTAATTGTGCAGAAGCCCAGCTGTGCACAAGGAACGCATCAGTGTAAGAAAATGTCTCAGCCTTTTTAAAATGATTAATCGCCCACTAAGCAGCCTTTTCGGGCCCATTTTTTCCTTAATTGCCACCTCCCTTCCCTGTCAAGAAATGTTAACACCACAAATATGCTGCATAGTTGTTTATGTTCCATTTATAGGTGCCTTTACGTAAAAAGATGGAGGGTTGTTTTTTTTTTCACCCTGTAAGAACCAATTTTTTGTCCTGTTAGGAGTGATATTATCTCCCTTTGAGAATGCAAGAGGGTAAGAAAGGGGCAGGGGAGGGAGTAGCCCAAAGCTTGGGAGTAGCTGTGAAGCCTCATAGCAAATGCTTTGGAATATAGAGCCACACACAGAAGAAAGGACGAGAAAAGGGGTGGGGAGAATGGCATTTCGGCTGCAGCGGGCGAAGCCTGGGAGAATGACGTGCAACTGAGTACTTAAAAACCACAGACATCTCCACTCAGAAAATTGTTACACGGAGCGGGAAAGCTACCAACCCAAGTTCTGGCCCACAGCTTTCGACAGATAATATTTAACCATCTAACCAACATTGTTGTTTTCAAATAGAACTTAGCAACAAGAGCGTTCTTTTGTTTTTATTTCTGTTCCTGGAATTTCTCCTCCCCGCCTTCCCCTCCTCCTCCTCTCCCACTATTCATGTTTTTCTTTCTCTCTTCAAGTCTGTGCCTCTCTCTCCCCTCTTCCTCTTCTCTGACCTCCCTGTCACCCTTCTGTGGTCCCCATTCTCTCTTCTGTGGCTCCGAACCTCTCTCTTTCCTTTTCCTCTCCAGGTCTCTGTCTTCTCTCTCTGTCTCTTTGCAACTCGACCCCCCCAACCTAAGTTCTGAAGTCAAAGGAGCAGGCTGGCGACAGAGGAGGGCAGGGATTCCGAAAGACCCAGGGGAACAGGCCGACGGAGGGCTCCTCAGGGTTCTGCGTTCTGTCCAGTGTGGACCAGGGAGCATCCATTCCAAAACGCTCTGCCCATCTCAGTACTGACCGTGTGTCCTGAGCCATGTCTGCACGGGGACCATCCCCGTCAGAATGCTTCAGGCCCGGCCAGGCATTTTTAGCCAGAACCCCTAACCCGCCAAAGCATCACGGTATAAGATCAGGGCCGCAGTGTGCGCCCCACATTGACCTCCCCCTTTCCGCCCCCGCCCCCAGCCAAACAGGGCACAAGCCAGGGGAGCAGAGGCACAGGCACCACCCGCCTGCTCCGGCCTCTGTCCTGCTCAGCACCCACTTGGGACACTTCCTCACTCGCCCACCGTCCCCTGTTCTCATCTTTCTCTCTCCCGTTCGGCTCTCTGACTGGGGCAGAGGTAAAAAGACCCAGAACTTGAGCGATGGTTTGTAGGTCTGTCTAGAAAGCGAGGTGGAGTTTGAGTTGTCAAAAAATAGGGAAAGAAACAACAAAAATTCCCGCCTAAAGACAATGCTGGGCTTCTTTCATGAGGCTTGCTGTGTTCCGTCTGCAATTGTATCTTTTCTACGGCAAGCGTTCTCTCCCGGACTAGGTGGCAGGAGTCTTTAGAACAGAGCAATCCTTTAATTTATTTTTATTCTCAGTCCTTTCACCACCTCTAGCACCTTGGTTTTTCAAGCTTTCGATAAATCGGACTCAAAATAAGACCTACAAATTGGTATCAATTTGAATTGTGTTGCCTGGCTCTAACACACTGATCAGGGTATATGAGGGGAAAAAGAGGCTTCATTTCAAATGTCTGTGTTTTGCCCAGTTCTGCTACTGAAGAACGATTCATTTTTTAAAATAGCTGTTTAAAATTCCAAAGGGAAGTCATTTCAGCTGCAGTAGAAGCTGAAATATTTTTCAACACATAAACATCATGTGAGCCCTGACTGGCGTAGCTCAGTGGATTGAACACGGGCTGTGAACCAAAGCATCGCAGGTTCGATTCCCAGTCAGGGCACATGCCTGGGTTGCAGGCCATGGCCCCCAGCAACTGCACATTGATGTTTCTGTCTCTCTCTCTCACTCTCTTTTTCTCCCTCCCTTCCCTCTCTAAAAATAAATAAATAAATAAAATCTTTAAAAATTTAAAATTCAGTATTCTATCCAAAAAAAAAAACCTCTCTTCCTTTAAAAAAAAATCATGTGAAACCCAAGTTTCAGCGTCCGTCAAGTTTTCTCGGAACACACACACACACACACACACACACACACACACACGGAGACACCTCTGCAACCTCTGGGGAGCGGGGCTCAGCCTTGCTCCTCTCCTCCACACCAGTGGAAGGGTAATGGCTCCCACCTCTAATGGTGCTTTTCAGGCATCAATGAGCAAACGAGAATGACATGCGTAGTGCAGTGCCTGCCTGCGTGTATGGTGAACATGCTATACACACGGTCGTCTCCACTGCTGTTGTGATCTCCTCTACAGGTGGACCTTCAGGGGATAAAAGCCAGGTTCCGAGAGAAGTATCAGAAGTCCCTCTCCGACATGGTTCGCTCAGACACCTCGGGGGACTTCCAGAAACTGCTGGTAGCCCTCTTGCGCTGAACCACGCCGGAGCCGGAGGGGCACAGGGAGGAGCCGTCTTTGCCGAGAGCCCGTTCCAAACCTGATTTGCCAACATGACTCCGGCTTGAAAAACTTTCAAGAGTCCTGGTTTAGTTTCTGGGCAGCTTCTGTTTAAGTCAAAGACAGTGGCTTCGATGTACTTGGGAAGGTCACCTTTGCACGCCGGCCTGGCAGGTGTCTGGGCTGCTGCTTTGCTTTTCTCTAGAGCATGGTAACTGAATGCTTCATAAGTGCAAGTGAAATCAGCAGTTGATGGGGAAAAAAAAACTATCCATTCGTAATAAAACATTTGGAATAATATATCTCACACAAGGGTGTGTATATTCTGGGTAAATATTAAATGGTTAATGTACAGGGAAGACAAAATTAACCAATTCATTAATTTCCCTTCTGTGTGTTCAATTTCAAAGCCTCAACGTTAATTAAAGTTGTGGATTATGCCTCCATCAGCTGCTTTTCCAAAGACTGGGTTGATTCGCTTTGGCTCTTGTCCTAGAAATATATGACTTGTGAAATTCAAACATCCTTGGGAAAGGCAAACAGTTACATTTACTAGTAATCACCAAGGACAGTCGTCAAAACCAGCAGCAAGGAACCAATGGACTCACCTATGAGAAGTGCAACTAGAGGTAAATCCACTAATCGGTTACCTGGTTTACACGGTTTGTCTTGCTTCTGTAGACATTCGACCCACTTGAGTCTTCCATCTGATCTTCAAATGCAATTAGGCTGGGCACGATGCCAACAGGATCAAGGTCAACAGGCTGACTCTTAAGTGGATTTGTTCCACACCGATAGCATCTCTGTTCCAAGACGTTTGTCTCAGGGCCATATGTTGCCAGACGTAGAGGGTTCTGTCGGGACAACAGGGACACTTTGGTCCAATAATTATAGCTATCACTCTGGATGATTGTTTGTGTCTGGCACGGCTAATAGCACACTTTCATATTTAATCTCCCCAACAGCCCTGTGAAGCTAACATCACTCCCTTTTATCTGTTGAGGAAACTGAGACATTAAGTAACCTGGCTAAATTCATTTGCAAGTAATAGATTTCAGAGCCTGTTGACTTCAGAAATCACATGCTAATTGCCTTTCTTGGAAAAATAAAACAAAGCACATGGGAGTGGGTCTATATTCGTTCACCTGCTGAGTCCCCTACTCTCTGCCAATCACTGTGCTGCGCTCTGGGGATACAAAGATAAGTAGGACACTGGCTATGCCTTGGGCACTTCATCCCCAGGCCGGTAACAGAGACAGATGCCTCCCTTCGACAGAATGCTGTTAGGTCCATGAATACGGGCATGTAAAACACTGTGTCCACGAGCAAGAAGAGGGAACAGGCCACTCTGCCTAGGTAAATGGGGACCACTTCAAAGAGATACATTTGTGTGGGGTTTCGAAGAATGTATAAAACGTCTCTGGAGAAACAAGGAAAGAAGGGCATGGGCGGAGGTTCAGAAGCATTAGGAGACGCGATGTGCTCAGAAAGCAATGACACCCGTTCTCCTGGGGCATGGATGCGGTGAAAGGAAGGAGAGGGCCGGGGAGGCAGGTGATGGAGCTGCCAAAGTGTTTGCTTGAATCACGTCAGCAATGGTTTTGCCTGCCAAGCGTGAGCCTGGCCCTTTGGGCAATGGCGGTCCCTGGAGATGTTTGAGTGAGGAACACTTGGGCCTTGGGAAATCACTTTGCTTGTGTAGTCAGTGTACAGCAAGTAGACCAAACGCTCAGTATAAGAATACACGTCATGGCGTGTTTTCTAGTCACTGTAAAAGAGTGACTAACAAATTAAGGTGTCATGTTCACATTTGTGTCCTCCATACACGGAGTAGTGTGTCTCTGACCCAGCGGTGTGGAGTCTCGCTTGCCCAGCAGCAAGAGATCAGTGCACAGGACACCTCCGGGCTGCAAGCACACTGTGTCTCAGGCCACCCTACGATAAAAGTGCCTCAGACACGCTCCCCTCACCCACCCTTTGGGGTTGGGGAGTTGCGGTCTACTTCCTTGAGTGGGGAATTTTACATAACTTATTTGGGATTCTCCTGTACGGGAGGTTTGCCTGTTCTCCCATTGTTCTCCCATTTAGTACTTTATTTACATCCGTATAGACTCATGAACAATTTACTGTGTACTTTGGGTTATAATCCAATACTATATTATTTATTTTGTTGCTCAAATTGTCCCAGCTTTGTCCACTGGGAGCTCTTATAGTTGGCTCCAGTGTCCCTTTGACACACCCCTCCACTTGGCTTCTGAGTACTCCTTTAGTTTCTGTAACTATAGGGTATTCCAGGCCCGTCTTGCATATTCTTTGCCCAAGCCCTACCATCTTCCATTTGTCCAAGGCATCCTCGTTCCTTTGATTACATGATGGTATTAGAAACCAAGATCCGGGCACTGGGAGTGCTCATTGCTACTGGGGTGTCACTACTTCTAGGCCCACTCAGTGGACAGAACTAGGAAATATAAGTCTGTATACTAAGCTACGCATCACACATGTCTATATGTATACATATATGTAGACAGAGGACATAGACACAGGTTTAGATGTAGGTATAGACCTAGATCCATCTGACTCTATGTTAAGTTATACCTGAATTCAAACAATGTCTTCAACTTTCACCCAGTACCACCTGGTTCATACTGGAAGGGAGATTTTTGACGTTGACTTCTTAAAAACAGCGCAAGGAGACAAGATAGTGGAAGGGATGCTCCTAGAAAAAGGAGCCGTGGGGAGAATCAAAGCAAACCACACACATCGCCCTGCGTGCCCCACCGACGATGCTGCCACCTGGAACGGCAGAGTCTGTGCTGGGCCTGGGAGAAAGGGCCGGCCACGGCTGGGTGCTCCTCAGGCCTCCACACCTGGTGCCCAAAGAACTGTGCTTAGGTTTCCAAGAGAATGCTCCGTGGCTTCTTCAGAACTAAACCAGAAATACTGATGTCTTCTCTTCCTGAGGTCACCAATTTTCAGTGAGCCCAAAATGTATCCAGCCAACACTGAACCGTGGAAACAAAGTGGAGAGAAAGACCAGCTTCAGTGTCGGAATCAAGACAGTGGGTTTCCATGTCAGCCTCTTCCCGTTACTGATTCTTGGTTGCCAATAACTGTCACTTTAGGACTTCTTAGAACAAGGGTATCTCAAGAGGCCTGAGGCATGTTTAGAATTTAGAAGGAAAAAGGCATTGGCATTGGATCATTTCTCACTGTGAGTAATGCGGGCCTGGATAATATGACTCCGAACCAAAATGTACACACTAATTGGTCAAAGTCTGAACCTGTTCCAAGTATTAATTTTTTAAAAAATCCTACGGAACAAGTTCACGTTAGAACAAGTCTTGGAAAAAGGTTGAGCCAGAAGAAAAAAGAATCAGAAAAACAAAATCGTTTTCACACAAGTACTTCATTCACGTCAAGTGTACGGCACAAATATGTACTATGTGTGCATTTCTATTGGTAGGACCTCTTTTCATTGACTCTCACCTAACATACCTGACCAGTTAACCAACACCCCCTACCCCTCCACAGAGTCTACAGGTAGATGTCCTGGATGCTCTGAAGGCTGGGGACTCGTGTGGGCCTGGGGAGGAAGCCTGCTCTCCCCTGGTGGTTCGTGCGTTTTGCAAGAGTGCATTTCATTTATTCTCAAATCTTATACATATTGTACTCACTGTTGTAATTACATAACTTAATTAAATAGTAAACAAGCTAATTAACTGTTCAAGTGCAAAGAGAAAGAGTTCTTGTGTATACAAAAAACTAAATTGAATGCCCCAGGAAGATTTTTTTTTTTTAAAAAAAAGGATAAATGCCAACATTGAGTGCCCATCAGCAGCTCATTTGCAGAGAAGAATTCTAAGCAAATCAATATACTTTTGAATGCTTCACATGAAAAATAAAATTATAAGCTTGTGTGTGTTTTATTGTAATGATGCTCTGCTTTCAGCTTAAATATACGTGGCTGATTGCCTTTCCCAGCCTGTCAGAGAAGAGGGCTCCCACTGAATACACCTCTTCTCTTCCTTCTGAAACATTAATCTGTCTGTGATAACCACAGGCTTTTCTTCCCGTCAAAGACCTTGGGGGCACCGTCACCACCTGCTGCATCTCCCGACACCTAAGCCTCGTGCAGTGATTAAGAGCAGGGGCTGAGGAGAGAGGAAGAGCAGGGAGAGGCTCCTGGTGGCCCCATTCACAGGCTATATCACTTTGAGAAACCAAAGTAATGGTTTGAGAAAATGGGGTGATAATAGTTCAGAAGCTCCCCTACTTAAGCACCAAAAGCAAAGGGAGCCTTCATAGATGAGGACAATGCCACCGCCAGGACAAACAGGGCAACTCTGCCTGCGAACAGGAGATGTTTTCAGAGGTCACCTATTTAGTGTCATTTGTATAAAAACAGCAGCAGCACCGACTAAACTGACGTGTAAGTGGAGGAGCTGTACCCCATAGCATCTTGGTGCTGATTAATGAGATAAAGTCATGGAAACCCTGAGCACACAGATGGACCCGTGCCAAGCGCTCCCTACACAACAGCTGTGTTGCTGTCTAGCTAAGTCACCCATCTGTGCTGACACAGTCAATCCCGGAATGGGATCAGGAGGCAGCCTATTGCATGAGGAAGCAAACAAGGTGCAGACAGATGTCACGTGGACTCACGCCTCCCGCCCTCCTCCAGCCCTTCCCCACCTGGGCTGACCTGACGGACCAGGATGGTCTCTCACCTGCACACACCAAAAGCAAAAGGAGCCTTCCCCCAAGGCCATTCCCGACCCCGCAGCTGGCATCCTAGCGCCTGGAAGGGTTTGCCACTCTTACACCTTGAGCCTTTATGAGGGCCGCTGCTTCCCCTCCACTGGGATGTCCCATTAGCCTCTCGTTCCAAGCACATACAAAGAAAACTCTTGATTTCACCCACCCAGCTGGTTCCTTCCTCTGTTTTCCCTATCTCGCTAACAACCCCAACCCACCCAGCTGCTCAAATCAAAGTCATTGTCGACTCCTCCCATGCCTCGGTCCTCAAGGGCTGTGTATCAGAAGCCCAATCAGTCCCATTGCTCCAAACACCTTCAGTTTTCCGTGTTTCGCCACCTCCACAGCCACCACCCCAAGCCAAGCCTCCATCCTTTCCCGTCTGGACCCCTGCAGTGGCTTCACATCTGCGTTTCCTGCTTTCCCAGTTCCTCCATCTCTGGCTCCTTCTGGAACCCCCACTCCCTCCCCCTCGCTTACCAGTCACTGACCACATACGGGTTTTTTCTGTGTCTCAAACTCATTACCCTTATTTCTGCCTCAGGACTTCTGCACTTGCAGGTTCCTCCGCCTGGAACTCCCCTCCTCGGGGACCACCCTGGGAGCCCATCTGAGAGCACATGTCACCCCCTCCAGAAGCGGACGCTGGCTACCACATCAAGTCTCACCCCCATCACGGCCTCAGCACACACCCAGACTCTCCCTTCGACACCACCCTGGGTTGTCTGCACAGTGGCTGTCAGCGTCACCATCTCACCTTGCCTGTCCCCACCCCCGTGTAATCAGTCACCTCTCTGTGCTCTCTCTCTTTTACACGATTCCATCATAGACCTTAACATATCATTCTCCATTGTTCTCCTTATTCATCTCCCCAAGCAGACTGGGAGCTCTCTGAGACCAAGAACCATCTGCTACTCAGCCTCCTCCGAGCCCCCACCCACAGGGCAGTTCTCCCCAGCTCTGCCCACCCTGCCTTGCCAGGCCGCTGGCTGGGAAATAGTCTTTCCGCCCTGGCTGGTGTAGCTCAGTGGATTGAGCGCTGGCTGTGAACCAAAGCATCGCAGGTTCAATTCCCAGCCAGGGCACATGCCTGGGTTGCAGGCCACAGGCCCCCAGCAACCGCATACTGATGTTTCTCTCCCTCTCTCTCTCTTTCTCCCTCCCTTCCCTCTCTAAAAATAAATAAATAAATCCTTAAAAAAAAGAGTCTTTCCCTCCACCCCCTTCCCCATCATCATGCGGCCTTCACAGGAAGTAGCAGTCTCTCGCATCAACTCATCCTTAATTATTCATCTGTTTGTCCTGTTTACCTATTGTCTTCCACCCCCCTGGACCCCGCTGACTAGAACAGTGATGGACACATAGTAGGTGCTAAATGAAGACTTGTATACAAAGGACTCATTCAGACGTATCTGTTAAACGGAGGTCTAATCCAGTGATTTGCTCTCCGGGGACTGAAGGATCAGGGAGCTCCAACGCGATGTTTACAACCATTGTTCGTGGTTTCCAACACGAGACGCAGGGGCATGATTTGTGAAAGTCGCATTCTGAAGGCAACGTTGGGGGCGGGGAAGAGAGCAGGAGGGCGAGTGGAGGTTTGGCTAATGAGCGAAATAGGTCTTGAACCGCTCCGGGGTGTTCGACACCCAAATTACTGATCAGTGGCCTCTGTTGTTTGGCACTGAGAACCCAGATGGGAGCAGCGGGTCCCTCTGCCGCTCCACTAATTCTATTCCAATTAGTCTAATTAGAAACAGGCCCAGGGATAATTGCCCAGATGTTTGGCTGCATCGGAGGTCACATCGCACAGGCAGCCCCAGAACAGTAACGTAGATAACGGGCATACACAGGGTGGGGAGAAAGGATGCCACTTAGAAAGGGCCGGTTCAAATGCAGGGTCCAGGGATTCAAAGGCAAAGGTCAAGTGTGAAGGAGCTTCCACAGCCCTTCCTGAGAGGGAGGCCTCAGGGCACCTGCCTTCCACAGCCTCCCTGTCCTGCGCCAGCAGGGGAGAAGGGACCTGAGATTTGTTGGCGACGTCAGCCTGGCATCCTCCGTGTGACATGTAAATAATATTGGCCCCAGTGAGCCGCCGAGGCCCACAGCATGGCTGAGGACACGGGGGACAGGAGCTGGGGGGTGCGGCAGCCACAGGGGTGGTGAAGTGGGGGCTGGCGCTGAGCCGGCTGAGGGGGCCAGCGGAACAGAAACCAGCTCGGGGCTGCCAGCCCCCAGATAATATTTCGTCTGAATGGCATGCGAGGCCTGGCCAGAACGGGTCCTCCCGGGGGAGGGAAGTGTACAGCTAATTCCAAACAGGTTATCAAATACAGAAACGTACCTGAGAACTCCTCTGGCGGCACTGTGCCCAGCTTCTGTTTATCGTGTCCTCAGCGACGCCGTGGACCTCGAGCGGCTTACGGAGATCATTTACGCGTCACGTGGAAGATGCCAAGCAGGGCGTGAGGCGGATCAGGAGAAAAGTTATTGGTGTCTACTTCGCCTCTGGCTATGAGTGAGCTAGGCCAGTGAATCGCGCCTGGTGACCTTAAGCAACGACAACAGTGTCTGGCGCGGAGGTCCCTGCCCTGGGTTGCACGGCTCACAGAATCTGCCCGGAGACTGGGGTTTTATTGGATTTAGACTGGAGTGTGGCCCGGGAATTAGGAAACTTTACATTTCCCCCAGGGCCTTGACCATGAAGCCAGGGTGAGAGCCACAGCCCTAACGCAGCTGCAGGTGGAGGAGGCTCTGAAACCCAGGCTCCATGTTCACCCAGCAACACGCCCAGAACCGCCCGTCACCTCCAGACTCATTTTAAGCAAAGAGGAAGAAGGACCAGTCCCTGACTCTTGCCACAAAGGGGTCCTTCTGGGGTCATACAGTATACCTCTACATAGCTTTTATGGAAGTCCTCTTAATTTTTTATAAAATCCTAATTCCTTACGCTAGCATCTGAGGCCCTATGTACATGTCCATACATCCCTCCAACAAATACTCACTGAGCACCTACTGTGAGCCCAATGTTCTTGTTCTCACGAGGCTGTCATTCTGTTAAGGGAGATAGAGAATAAGCGATGAAACATTACAAGTAGAATAATGTTTCAGAGTGATAAAAGCATAAAAGTGATATGACATAGGGAGACAGGTGGGAGGATGCAAGATACTTTTGGCGGTCGAGAAAGGTATGTTTCATGAAATAAGGTCTGAGCTGAGTTCTGAACTCTGAGAAGCTAGCCACATCAATATTGGAGGGAACAGCATTCCAGCAGAAGGAACAGCAAGTGCAAAGGCCCAGCCTCCGTCTCCTTGTAGCCTGCTTTAACTCCTCTGCTGTTCTGCTGGCATCACCAGCTCCCCCACTTTTGCACTTTGGGTTTGTCCCAGGAGTGGTGCAGTCCTCTAACCCGAATCTTTTACTTTTCCAAGAACCCCCTCCTCCAAGAAGCTTCCCATGTCCAGCCCCTCCTCATTCTGACCACTCTCTACTTCATCTCCAAAGTCTGTGAGTGCCCTTAGTAAACTGCAGTGGGTATAAAAGCACATGACATGATGGTTGTCACTATGCATGCCTCCTTCACATCCTGCCTGAATGTGCACTGAGTCATCACACCACTAATTCCATTGTCTTGTTGTTTCACCTGGTACAGTCGGTCTCCTCCCCTGGGACATCAGGCATTGGTCCTTCAGGGCACAGACTGTGTTTTCTGCTTCTTTGCTACCCCAGTCGCTCCTAGAACAGGCTGGGCATTTATTCACAGTCCCTGACAAGAGCTGTTTATGGGAGTTGACTAGGTTGCCAATGAAGTGTTTGTTTCAATGAAAGAATTAATGAGTTAGCCTCACCTCAAAACCGCACAGCCTTCACTCTGTTGTGCACTCGCATTCTCTCCACCGCACAGAGGAGGAAACCGAGGCACAGAGAGGCAAGGTAACCTGCCCACGTCACGCAGCTGGCAAGTGGCAGAGCTGGGACTGAAACCCGGGGCTGTCTGGTATTAGAGGAGGTGCCATACTGCATGGCACGGCCCCACGGAGCATGAAGAATGAAGGTCAGCAGTTCCACTCTCGATTTCTCAATAAAGGAACTAAAACTCATACAAGAATTAACAGAGGAGACCTGGCTCATAGATTCGGTGCCAGATCCAGGGCCGGGATTCATGGCTAAGGATGCCAAGGCCTCTGGGCTCGCGGTGTTGTCAGGTCCCTTTCAGAAAGGTCACAGTTCTGGTTGAGATTCAGCCAAAGTATCAGCTCTTTGTTGGGCCGTCTGATGAACGTAAGTCCTGCCAGGGAGCTCCTGACGAACGGTGAGAATGTCTAATGAAATGGCCAGTGGGCGGGAGGCCGGAGAACATTCATTTGTCTTAAATTAGGTTCCCTTCCTCCCTCCCTCCCTCCCTTCCCTCCTTCCTCCCTCCCTCCCTCCCTCCCTCCCTTCCTTCCTTCCTTCCTTCCTTCCTTCCTTCCTTCCTTCCTTCCTTCCTCTCTCCCTCCCTCTCTCTCTTCCTCCCTTCCTTCCCTCCTTCCTTCCCTCCTTCCTCCCTCTCTTTCTCTCCTCTCTTTCGACTGCTTGAACGGTCTTGACAGAGAAGGACAGGGGCAAGAAGCTAACAGTTATCAAGTGCACTGAGCAAGTCACATAACTTCATGAGTAGTATGGGCTTGATGGAGGGTTATCGGGTGTAGCAAATAAAAATACAGGATACACACTTACATTTGAATTTCAGATGTTGAGAAAATATTGTTGCATAGATATGTCTTGGGCAATACTTGGGACATATTTATACTGAAAACCCTAGTCCAGTGAAACCTGCCTCACAGGACTATCGTGAGGAGTAAACAACACGCAGAGGGGAAAGTGCTCAGGGGTACCCCGCCAGAAGGTGGCGGTGGTAGGTCCACCCCAAGACGGCTTCTCTTCCTGTGTGTGGCAGTTGGAAATGCACGGTTCCAGGCCTTCATAGCTTAGAAAAACGGCCACTCTGGACTACTGACGCATGGTTTCGTTCAGCAAATTTACCTGGGGAGAACGTGGCTCCCCCTCAGTATGTGAGGCTCTCTGCTCTCTCCTCGGCCCCAGGGAAAGAAGGAGGAAAGGCTGGAATCAGTTAAGTCCAGAAAACCAGTTAAGTCCAGAAAGTTCCTCCTGGGATAGGATAGTAGAAGAGATAACAGGATAGCAGTTTTGTAAACAGATTTGAGTTGGCTGAGCAAGAGGAGAAAATGAGATGGGGAGATAGTGGGGGGAACGGGGGAGTCGGAGGGGAGCAGAGGCTAGGGAGAGGCCGCATGAAGGACGTTCACGGGAAAATGTCCAGGGGGAAAGGCCCGTTCCGCCTAAATCGGAACATCTGAGCCGCTTGTGTGATGCGCGGGGTGGAAATGTTTCTTGAAGGTTCTCGGACAACCACTGGCGTCTCTGTGCAGCAAGCAGGCTTGCCTTCCATGCCTTTTCCTCTGCCCATGCAGCGGCAACCCCAAGTCTAGCCTCCTCCCTGCCCAGCAACCCCCCACTGCCCACCGAACATTGTTCTAAGAAAAGCTCCACCTCAATGTTCTACTCCAGGTTTGGTGTTGCTCTATTTACCTAAGGTGTCCGTTCTCAGACCCCAATAAGTTTATCTGACAGAGTAATTTCAGGAATAGAACCTTCTTTCTAAGGATCATTCGAATTTTGATAACACCTTCTGGAACAATCTTTTCCCCCTCGTTCTTTCATTAGTGTTATCTAATTCATTATCTCCCCTAAATAGAGGAGGAGGTGCTTTGCAGGCAGAGGAGAGAGCTAGTATACGCTCTGGCAAAAATGAGACCTTTGTGTCTCTCCAAATACGTTCTGTGAGCAGGGGTAGTAGGTGTGTAGAAGGTGTTCGATACCTTTGTGTAGGAGTGAAATGATGAGTTGGTGTGCCCTGATGGCTCAGTAACTTCAGACAAGATCACTCTCATCACTGCTGTTACTCAACCGTTTCTGAAGGAACACGCACTGACCACAGGGAATCGCAGTCGTGTTGCCAGTTTGCCACTCCCCCGCCTCCACTGTGTGATGCTCTCTACTCGGGGAGCCACAAATACAGTCCCGCTTCTGGCACTTGCGTCGAAGAAAATTCTGGGGATGACAATGGGAATAATGTGCACATCTCCTGGGTGAAAAGGCAGATTCCTGACTGCTATAATTACTACCAATGTTGCGCAACGCCTTGGGCAACTGACAATGCACTAGGTGTTACGAAGAGTTTAAATAGCAGGCTCCCCAGCCTCCAGCTCGTGTCTGGAATGCCGTGGCCTGTGCTGGCCTGCCCATCAGAATGGAAAACACAAGAGGACACTTCCTATGTCCTTACCCAAGGCCCTGGAGATTCGGGCAAGCTGTCCTAGGAATGGGGATTACCAAGCCAACTATATTTGTCTTGGCCCACTCTTCTTCCCTACCTTTTGACTACTCAGGTGTAGACAAAAGAAAGAGATGGCAAAGGGAACCTTTACCCAAGAGGCTCCTGAATCCCTGGCAAGGTTGAGGACTGAACTTCGAGAACAATGTGTGAAGCTAATATAAACTAGCATCTCTCCAGTAGCATTTATTTCTCCCCTTCCCCGCAAAAAAATTATTTACAAAGAACGGTGAACACTCACCATACCTCAGACAATTAGGAGTATGAGATTGTAACCCAATATCAGAATCAACCCAGTATCAGAAGCAGATAAAATTGGTTTGAGAGAAATAGTGAGTGACCTATTCATGCTTTACATTATGCAAGAGAGGAGATCCATTTCTTAGGAAGTCAGGAAGAAGAGAGTTCATTGCTTCTACACTCCTTGACTTGAAGATACGGATTGTAGGCCAGTCTTACAATTGGCCAGTGATCCTCTACTACGTGAGTGATATCTTTTGAGGGAGCCGGAGTCCAGTTTTATACACACATAGGCACTCCACAAAATGTCACCGTGTCTTTTTAAAGACCGCAACGCTAAAGCAAGCAACAGGAAAAATGTGGAAGATGGTGAGGTGCGTCCCTACCAGAGTCACTGTGGATCCCGAGGACGAAGAGGAGCCATCATAAATAAGTTTTGAAAGCTGTGGGAAAGAGTCTGTTACGGGCGTTTGTTGGACAGTTGTGGTTATAGTTTTTCTGCCTTGGAGACAGAAGATAATCATACCTCCATCCTGCAGGGCCAAATTTCATGGATGCCACAGGACCCCTGGGAACGGAGCTAGGAAGTGGGAAAAGCACTCAGCCATCCCATTAACTGTAGACGTAAGAAGGACATTTGAGCAGCACCCAAAGGGATAGTTGTGGTTCCCAAGGCAAGCTATAGAATCTGTTGGCGGGCCATGATTGGGTCTGCATAAACCTTCTCACATCAAGATGAATAAACAAAGAAAAGAGGCAGACTATGGAAAAATACTGCAGGACAAAGAAGGGAAGGCTATTCTAAAGACTTGAGAGTATGTCCAGAAGAAAATTTTTCAAAAACTTCAGCACAGATAGTGCAAAAAGAAAATGACATTACTTCTGTAAAATAAGCAGAAATAGAAATCAGCTGAGCCAGAAAGAGAGTTAGGTGAGCTATGGAATTATTTCAGAGGAATAAAAATGCAATAATATATTTTAAATCTGCACTGGAAGCAGCAAAGAGGAAACCTAACCCTATGAACAAGTACACCAGTGACTCGAATGGTAAGTTCTAGAATGCGAGAGAAAGGCACAAACAAGCAAACATTTAAGAAGAGATCATGATTTATATGAATAGGCCAAATTTTAAAAATACATAGGTTTTGTTCATGAAAAAAACTACAATTTAAATAATAATCAAAGATAGAATTGAAGAAAATTTTCTTAGGCTGAGTAAAGGCCAAAGTATGGAAATCAACAGCCATGTTTTATAGGCAAAATTTATTATTTTTATTTTTTTTAAGATTTTATTTATTTATTTTAAGAGAGGGAAGGGAGGGAGATAGAGAGAGAGAGAGAAACATCAATGTGCGGTTGCTGGGGGTCATGTCCTGCAACCCAGGCATGCACCCTAACTGGGAATCGAACCTGCGACACTTTGGTTCGCAGCCTGCGGCAAAATTTATTTTTTAAATAAGAGTAGGTACCTGGACATATTGTGGCAATGTTTTCTAATTAAAAGAATAAAGACAAATAAAGATGTAAACATCTTTAAAAAGATGTTTACATCTTTTTAAAAGATGTAAATTAGTCAATTCCCCAACCTCTCTGCAGCACTGCAGTTTTTCTAGAATAATGTGGGTGGTTTTCAGAAAATTTTGAAGAAAAAAATGTATTTGTTATTTTAATTGAGATGTAATTGACATATAACTGTATATTAGTTTCAGGTATATATCATGATTTGATATTTGTATATATTGTTAAATAGTCCCCGCAATAAGTCTAGTTAATACCCATCATCATACATAGTTATAAAATTTTTTTCTCGAGTCAAGAACTTTAAGATCTATTCTTTGCCCTGGTTGGCGTAGCTCAGTGGATTGAGCGCGGGCTGCGAACCAAAGCATCGCAGGTTCGATTCCCAGTCAGGGCACATGCCTGGGTTGCAGGCCACGTCCCCCAGCAACCGCACATTAATGTTTCTCTCTCTCTCTCTTTCTCCCTCCCTTCCCTCTCTAAAAATAAATAAATAAATTTTAAAAATCTTAAAAAAAAGATCTATTCTTTTAGCAACTCTCAACTATGCAATATGGTATTATTAACCATAGTTACCATACCGCATCACAATCCCTTGGCTTATTTATAATTGGAAGTTTATAATAAGAAAAAAACAGACCCTAAACTATCATACCCAGCCAAGTTTGTTGTTTATAGGATGGCAGCAAATACAAAGAGAATCTTGGATAAGGAAGGATTTAGAAAAATGCTCCTCTCCCCAATTCTCCCTAAAAACAATTATATATGAGTCAATGAACTTCAGTTAATCAAAAAATGAGTCAGAGTTAAGCGCTTAAGAATGAGAAAACTGTGGCATAAAAGAACTGGCAGTGAAAATGTAAATCAGCCAAGGATGGAGCTAAATTTAAAGACTAGCTGTAATTATGTTTCAAGAGAAAATAGCAAAAGCAAAAAGTCATTCTTAAAAGATGAGATATAACATATAAAATGATTTCACGTCAACAAACTGGAACTTAAATTCCAGGTTATCTTCACAAAAACCAGGGACAATGAAGTAAAAAGTGTTTCAATTCTTTTTCCTACCCAGCAGGAAGTTGAAAACTAGTTTGTTTGGTTTTTTTACTTTTATTTTTAGTCATTAAAAAAATAGGTAAAAACATTTCATAGAAACTTAAAAGAGCCCTGGCTGGTGTGGCTCAGTGGATTGAGTGCTGGCCTGTGAACCAAAGGATCACCAGTTCGATTCCCAGTCAGGGCATATGCCTGGGTTGTGGGCCAGGTCCCCAGTAGGGGGTGTGCAAGAGAGGCAACCACACATTAATGTTTCTCTCCCTCTCTTTCTCTTTCCCCTCTCTCTAAAAATAAATAAATAAAATCTTTTGAAAAATAAAAAAATTTTTTAAAAAAACTTAAAAACATAAACAGTCTGAAAAGGGCAAAAGCAAGTGAACAGTGCCCACCTCTGTCGGTGAATTCTATTCTCTGTCTTTCCTGACATGGGGCAGGAATACAGACTCATTCCTGCCCTCAAGGAGCTACAAGATGAGAGAGAGATGAAAACACATGACGGAAAATCAGCCTGACATGAGAGCTTTTCAAAAATGTATGTAGACAATTCTTCTACGAGGCCCTAGAATTTACGGTGGGACAGGGGTGAGTTGGGAAGGAGGGAGGTTGAGAAAGGCTTCCCTTCATAACACTTAGGACACTCAAATCACATGTTTGTCTGTCTTCCCTACCAGACTGTAAGCTCCTCAAGGGCAAGGGACCTTGTCTTACTCAATGAGTGGATGGACGGATGGATGGATGGACAGATCCTTGGTCAGTTAGACCCTTACCTTGCTCAAATCACATTTCCCCAAGGGACTCTAATTAATGCTACTTCTAAGGAAGTAAAGTTCACCCTCTCAACAGGTGTCTTTCTATAGGTCATCCACCTGCTACATCCCAGCAGAAAGTTGCTGGATCGTGCCTCAGAGGCCTGGAGGGAGTGATATTCCAGCCAAAATGCTTCTCTCGCCATCAGGAGCGCCTGCCCTGGGGAGCAGAGAGGCCGAGGCAGTGTATTATTATTCTTGGTGACTCACAGTGCTAAAATGAGAGAGCAAGAATGCATCTCTGACCATATTATTTCTTTCTTCTCAATTTAATTTAGAGTCCAGAAAGCTGATCTGTGGCATAAATGATGTATCAGGTCAGGACACAATTTGTGGGGAGAAAGGGGGCCTGGCAGCCAGCTTATACACCAACAGTCCACGAACAGACCTGCTGTTATCTCTGCCGGCCTTTTCTCCCCTTGTCCACCCCAGGGGGAACAATACGAAGGCATTTTCGGGGCGGGGGCAGGGTGAAGGAAGAGCCGGGAATGCCTCGTCTGTACTACTCGCCGAGCAACAGCAGGGTTGGGCCTTCAGTTCTCAGAGCACAGTTGTCACGGCAACGCCAGAGTCAAGGAGCAGGCGGCCTTTGGGCCGCTGTCTGGAGTACAAAGTCCCTGTCCAGCTTTGCACATGCTGGTGAAAAAACACACCCAGCCAAAAGCTACAGACATGGGTGGGCAGGAACTCACATACTGAGACAGGTTTTGCAGTCACATAGCAAGAGGCAAGTTTCTTCCCACAGCTTCTCATGATCCGGTCCACCAAAGCCTTATTTGTTTGATCCTCCTTCTTCTTCTTCACCTTCCAACTGTGGGAACAGGAGACAGTCGGCAGACAACAAAGAATAGCCATCCATCCAGTCTCCGAGGAGCTGTCACATGGCCTTTAAGGGCAGATCTGCTCATTCTTGAAACACGGTTCCTTGGGACCGACAGCTGTGGCTCGCTGGTGAGTGGGAAAGTTGCACCCTGCCCCGAAGGCTGTTGGGAGGACTGGACGTGGACATGCGTGGTGGAGCATGATGGCGGCTTCCGTGCTGCAGTTGTCAGGCCTGCTGCTGCACCGAGCCAGCCTGCCCCTCCCCAGGAACCCAGGCCCAGCTCACCCAGGCAGGGAAGACTCTGTGCAGAAGCTCTGGGGAGGCCCCCTCTCCGAGGGTCAGCCTCCGGCGGTCCCTTCTGGTCACCGCGGGGCACAGACTACAGCGTGGCCTACAGCGGGTGGGCTCAGATGTCACCTGGCCCAATCTTTCACAGCCACACGAGAAAGTAAGTACAGGGGGATTTAGCGACTTGTCCAAAGACACAGCCAGTCCGTGGCAGAGCCCATACTCGATCCAAGATTCCTGGAGGCTGAGTAGATAATAAGGAACATAGCAGTTGCTTAAGACACAGGAAACAGCGAGAGTGAGCAGAAGACCAAATTAGATGCTGAAAGTTGGGCGCTGGGAACTACTGGAATCTAACGGGATTATTTTCAGAGTAATAATATAATAAACGTTACCCACAAGTTACCACAGTGAACCTAGACTGTGCCGGGCTCTTTACTGGACACTTCCCACACCTTATTTCTCTGTGACAAGGACTGTTATTACCATTTCACAGATGGAGAAACTGAGGAGGGAAGAATATAAGTTCCTTGCCCAAGACCACACAAGATCCGGAGAGGAAATATCAAGATTCTCCCAAGTCTTTGTGCCCCCAAAGCCTGAGTCTTAACTTGTTATGATACCAACTTTCACCAAAAGTAGGGCAAGGGGCTGAATGTCCTCTTTTATTTCAGGTTCCCATACATTCAGACCCTAAACTCCAAAGAAGGACAAAAAGGGAGGACAAACGGCACACACCTCTCCGAGACGCATATTTTCATGCATTGGAAGTAGCCTGCTAGGGGTTGCATGTGGGCGGCAGACACGCTGTGGATTGGGCTTGGGGTTGCGTGCGGGGGTGCTATGAAGTCAACAGCAAGACTCTTTTGTCTTTTCCTGACATTTAGCATAGAGCCAGAATTCTCCTAGCAGCCTGGGCCAACAACATGGGGCCTGCTTTTTCTAAACTTTAAAACCCAAAGGGTTTATTAGAACTGGGCAGACATTGACACTGCACACTGGAGCCCACTGGAATGCCCGACAGGGCTGGATTCCAGGAGGTCTAAGCGGTTAGGGAACGGAGGAAAAGGTCCGAGAATCCCCTGCAGGGGGAGCCCCAGAAATCCCTACCTACTGTGCTCACAACAAACCCCGCGGCTTGCTCACCAGCTGGGAGAGAGATAACACAGGCATTTCAGACCAACAAGGAAGTTATCTTTCCCTTGTGCCGACTCCAAGGCCAAGGACTAAAGCCCTAGCTTCAGAGTTGGACCTCAGTTTCGTTTCCAACCTTGAACTTAACTTTTGCTGTGTGACATAAAGCAACTGTTTTCCTTTACGCTTCATCACATTGTTGGATTTGACTAAAATGAGGGACGACCGGGGCCACTCCAGAGCACCTGTCGCATTGTCGTCTGATGGACCAGCGCCGGGCTGTGCACGGCAGCCCTGCTACACCTGTACAGCAGGTGGGGCGTGAAGTTTGCCCACAGAGCTGCCTCCCTTTCCCGGATCTCCATTCTGTGCCAGCCCCTTCAGGAACTGTCTGTAACTCACCCACTGTGCGCCAGACACTGTGTGCCAGACGGCGTGCTGGGACTCGGGATGGAGAGACGATTAAGGCAAGGTTCTTGCTGTCCAGACACTTCCGTTCTAGCAAGGGAGACACAGACAGGCAAACACAAATGCAGCGAGGTCTGAGGCTTGTAACATTAGAAATATGTGGGGGAATGGAAACGGTACAGAGGAGTCAGAAACCGATTATCTGATCGGGTCAAGAAGACTTGCAGAGAAGCGGAGACGCAAACTAAGTTTGTAGGGTGAAGAGGAGTTCAGCAGTGAAAATGCTTTCATTTCAATGCGCCTCTTTACACGACAGAAAGAATAAAACATGCAGAGGCGCAGGAGCATGAAATAGAGGGGCCTCAGGCCCTTTCAGGAACCTGGCTGCTCATCGGCTCTGTGGCCAGCATGGCTCCGACACGCAGCAACAGTCACCAGCTCTGATAGCTGCCCCCACGGCTCCTCTCTCCAACACCTTGCTTGTATCGCCATGGGTCTCTGACCCCCGTGGCTCAGGTTTTCCGCTCCTAATTCTGGCCCGTAGGCCCCTGGCCCCAGTGACATGTCGTGGATATATCTGCCTGACCTCAGGGCATGATCTGTGCATCTATGAATGAGAGACACTCCTTCCTCCCTCCCTCCCTCCCTCCATCCCTCCCTCCTGCCCTCGGACACCTTGCAGGCCAGACCAGACCAGCCATCCCAGCTAGGAACAGACACGTACAAGGATCTGCAGGTTGTCCAATGAGCTACAATAGTAGACAGTATCAGGATCAATCTGATTCCCACTAGATAGAATATGGACTTCACTCTGCAGACATGGGGAGCCATTCAAGGGCGTGATGTAGGGGATGGCAGATTCTGATTCGCCTTCCCTAGGGCCACCCTGGTGGTGACAGAGTGGGTGCATTGGAGGAAGAAGGACTGGGGACAAGGCAGGGGTGGGAAATGGGATGGGAGGGTGTTGCAATAGTCCAAGTGAGATAGAGAAGGAGAGAAGGCCAGGCTCCTCGGCCACTCACTGCTGGTACCCTCACACCCGGCCTCCCTGGGGACAGGGCAGGACAGACCTGGGGTCCCTTTGACTCATCCTTGGGGTTCTACAGCCTGCCATCCTGGTTGTGATTCTTACATTTGGAGGTTAACACCTACTTCATCATCATCACCATTCTCCTCTTCTTGCTCTCCTTCCTTCTTCTTTTCCCCCCTCCCTGTCTCCCTCCTCCTTCTCTTTCTTCCTCCCCCCCCTCCTCATTTTCTCTCTCTGTCCTCCCACCCCTCCCTGTCTCCCTCTGCTTCTTCTCTTCCCTGTCTCCCCCTCCCTCTTTCTTTCCCTCCCTCCCTCTTTCGCTCACTTTCTGGAACACCCTGGAGCAACAAGCCTTGTCTCCTGCCTCTAGCTCAAGCCTTTCCGATAGGAGAAAAGTAAAACAGAAAAGCCAGCCAGACATATTAAAAAAACGTCCCTCTGTGATAGGGAGTTATGAGGCAGAAGCATGCCAGGGACCGCACCACTTTAGAACTGAGGCCTCTGCAGTCAGAACTGACAAAGGTTAGGCCATTCTGAGTCTGAAAACTCTGGGATGCTTCATGCATATTAAAAACAACTTTGTCATGGAATCTATCATCTCGGAACCTGGAGGAGGAACTCACAACCCCCTCCCGTGACTCTGCCAGGCAGGTGGAATGAGAGACCCATTACACAGCACCCCTGGGCCCAGATTCCGGCTGCCCTTGTGACCACCCAGAACTATTGCCAGTGAATATCCCCAGGTCACAGCAACCTGTTTACAGACATCTAGAATTCCCAGGCACTTTTAGGACAAGGGACTCTGGATGTTTCCAAGTGGGCAGCAAAGTCTTCTCTTAAGAGAGGCCGTTCCTTCAGATCTATTTATGCCGATGTAAACACTTGCCAAGGAAACAAGGCATGTGGGCATGCGCCGGCCCCGCCGGCTCTGGGGTTGCTGCAAAAGGCAACTGGAAAGTCACATGTCATAACAGTGGAAAGTACATATGCAACTATTCTTAGCCCTGGAATGTATACACTGTCTCCCTGCCCAGCCGTTCTTTCACGAAGCTCTAGAAAACTGTGAAAGCGCCTTTAGCATAAACAAATCCAGAACTCCCCCAGGACAAAGCCTTTGCCAGCTCAAGGGAAGGCCTGGGTTTATGGTTTCACTTGGAGCCAGAGGTGGAAACTCCGGAGGGCCCAGCGGACCAGGCATCGGTGGATAGCCCTGCATTTACAAGGTAAACGTCCCTGATGTTTCCTTCTCCTGCAGGTGGACTGCCCGGTGCCAGGCAATAAGCCCTGCTTTCTATTTATCCCATCTCTAAAACAAAACCCAAAGGCATTTGTGAAGTCATGTTTAAAAAAATTGCAATGGTCCGTTTTCGTCCCTTGTTTCTGTCTAGTCACCAGGGGGCCACACCCCCAGAGTGACAACCTTAGAGAATGACTAACACCCAGGAAGATGCTGAGAGGAGTTTACGAAATAAGAGCCGGGCTGGGAACCTGGAGAAAGGCTCCCCGGCTTCCGCTGGTCAAATGTGTGGACCGATGTTTTGCTTCGGGCTAACATCTCAGCCCCTGACCATCAGTAACTTCCAACGATCTTCATTGTTTTTGTTTGTTGTGTTTTTTTTTTCTCAGATTATATGAGGGTGTTATTTGCCTGCGACCTTTCTGACTAACCAGAACCAAAAAGAGCTGTCAGCTGTGAGGCCTGGAGGGTGGGTGGCCTTCCTTCCCAGCCTTCGCCGAGCCACGTCCTTGGTGCCACCCACACGCACCTCGGGGAGGGGACAGAAATGCTCTACGTCTAGGAGCCTCCGCAGCCAAACCCTCCAGCACATGCCTCCTCGTGGGACTTCTCCCGCTCTTTGCAGGATGGACGAGGCGTCCCCAGATGGGCTGCTCTTCAGAGACCACGACTTCTCCTCGGACTTGTTGAGGCAGCTCAACGGCTTGAGACAAAACGGAATCCTGACGGACGTGACCCTCTGTGTCGAGGCCTGGGAGGTCCCCTGCCACCGGAACGTGCTGGCCTCCAGCAGCCCCTACTTCAAGGCCATGTTCTGCAGCAGCTTCCGGGAGAGCGCAGAGGCCAAAGTCCAGCTGAGGGGCATCGGGTGCACGACGCTGGACCAGCTGGTCCTGTACGTGTACACCGGGGAGGTGCGCATCGCCGTGGACAACGTCCTGCCCCTGATGGAGGCCGCCTCCATGCTGCAGTACCCCAAGCTGTTCGAGGCCTGCTCCTCCTACCTGCAGAGCCAGCTGAGCCCCAGCAACTGCCTGGGCATGATCAGACTCTCAGACATCTTGAGCTGCGAGACCCTCAAGAGGACGGCCAGGGAGGTGGCCCTGACACGTTTTCCGGAGGTGGCTGTGTCGGCCGACCTGAAGGAGCTGGGCGCCTTGGAGTTGCAGGACTACCTGGGGGACGACGGACTCTGCGGGGAGGAGGAGAAGGTGTTCGAGGCCTTCATGGTTTGGGTCCGGCACGACCTCCAGGCCCGGAGGCGGCACGTGCAGGAGCTGTTCAAGCTCGTCAGGCTCCCATACGTCCACCCGGCCTTCTTCCACCACTTCATCGCCAATGATGCGCTCCTGCAGTCCTCGCCCTCCTGCCAGGTCATCCTGGAGACGGCCAGGAGGCACATGTTTTCTTTGTATGGCGCCCCCGGTGTCCCAGACCTCCAGCCTCCATGGCACGTCCCCCCAAGAAACTCTTACCAGGACTTCCTCATCCTCTTGGGCGGAAGGAAGGACAACCAGCAGACCACCAGGGACGTCCTGCTCTACAACCGACAGACCGGCCAGTGGCAGAGCCTCGCCAAGCTCCCTGCTCGGCTCTACAAGGCCTCGGCCGTCGCCCTGCACCGCAGCGTCTACGTGCTGGGAGGCATGGCCATCGGCGCAGAGACGAGTGTCCCCAGTCACCACGTCTATGTCTTCTCCCTGAAGCTCAATCAGTGGAGGCTGGGGCAGCCCATGCTGGCGGCCCGCTACTCCCACAGGAGCACTGCCCATAAGAACTTCATCTTCTCCATCGGGGGGATTGGAGCCAGGCAGGAGGTCATGAGCTCCATGGAGAGATACGACAGCATCTGCAACGTCTGGGAGAGTATGGCCAGCATGCCGGTGGGGGTCCTGCACCCTGCGGTCGCCGTGAAAGACCAAAGACTCTACCTCTTCGGGGGAGAGGACATCATGCAGAACCCTGTGCGCCTCATCCAGGTAAAGGATTGGTCCTTCCCATCGTGTAAGTGCATGAGTGTGTGTCTGCACACATGCAAACACATATAACACACATTCATGAGCTCATGTGTGCTGCACATTCACATGTGGACACATGCCTGTGACACAGTGTGAACATGTGTGTGTGTGTGATCATATATAGGCACATGTATATATAATATATACACACACACTTGGCATCTGCAGGGGACAAAGAAGGAAAAGAAGAAAGGCAAAGAGGAAGGAAGGGAGAGAGGAAGTTTAATTTCAACCAGATTTTATCCATTTATGAATTCTTTTGTGTAAGATTGATATATACAAAGGTACATCAGATACAATCCCTGTCCACAAAGAGTTTATCTTTATTTGAGAAAAAATAGTATAGCTAAAAGTTCAAGCTAGAACCCATGGAATGTCAAATAGGAAAGTCCTACAGGAATCTGGTGAGCTATTTTAACCCAAATGGGTAAGGCCTTAAAGAAGATTCCCAAGCACTGGTCCATAGTCTCTTACCAAATCTCCTGGAGCACAGCCTCAGATCTGCGGGATCGAAATCTCTTTGCGTGGGATCCTGACATTTCTAAAAGTCTCCGAGAGATTCTAAGGTGTGTCCGGGTTGGGGAACCCCTGCACTAAGTCATAGGTAAAAGCTAGCTTCACTCACAAGCTCTCCGAGAAGTGTAATTAAAAAGATCAAAATTTCAGAATATTAAGGGCTTCCCAACATTATGCAAGTTCTAGCAGTGTCTGCAATTCACCTAACGATAGGCAAAACTTGAATAATGAGCCGATCTTGAAAGACAATCGAGGAGGTCCCAGTGCTTTGCTTGTTCATTTATGAGAGCGTCCTTGAGCCCGCCCACAGTGAAGACCTGAAGACACAGGCGTGGGCAGTGGACTGCACTTACCCTCAGGAGCCATGAGACCTTTGCCACCCAGATGCTGACTAGAGGGGTGCTTTACGAGCAGGGGACCAGGGAACTTTGCGGGGAACTCCCTCTGTGAGGTTGGTTTAAGCTGACTTAAGCAGAGCAGCAGGAGAAGAGAGAAAGGGGGAGGGGTGATGAATCAAAGAGGACGAAGGGTGTGGCATGGACAGAGAGGGGCGGGAAGCTGCTCTGAGCAGAGAGGAATCTGCCACCTGCAGCGGGAGACAGGTGTCTCCTGAGACCAGGTGGTGCTCCTGGGTAAGGGAGCAGCTGGCACAAAGGCCCTGAAGCAGAAGGGGGCGCAGCCCATTGCCTGGAGGAACGTGAAGCGTGTCCATGTCGCTACCACACAGGCCGGGAGGAGAAAGGAAATGTGCACCACGGAGCGGGGGTGGGTTAGTCCCACATAATCACCAAGAGCCCCCTCCCTGAGTTACCTCCTCCTCTCAGACCACTGCCTCTGAGCCCCTCCTGCAGAAGTTCTGGAACAGTCTTGGGCGATGGGTGTTTGTGGAGATGATGCTGGCCTGGCAGGGCTTTCTAGGCCTTGGCAAGGGATTGGGGTTTTAGCCTGAGGGTAGCAGGGTGGAGGAAGTAATCAGATTTGCATTTTCAGAGGTTCCCTCTGGGCACCTTGTGGAGAAGCGATTGGAGAGGGCTTGAGTGCACAAAGGGAAGAGAGCTGGGGACTCTTCCAGAGGTCCAGGCGAGGAATGATGGTGGAACCTGAGCTAAGTGGATGCCAGCGGAGATGGAGAAAAGTAACAGACTTCAACTGAATTCTCTGTTTGTTTTTTTTTCTTGCCTTCACTTTTCCAGCCCACATCCTTGGCTCCTGCCTGACCATCTAGGCAGATTCTGAGTCTCTTCCAGACCCCACTCACTTTCTTGAGCCAAGAGAGACACGGTCAGCTCCTCTCCAAGCTCGGCCACACAACACAGACGTAACGAAATGCTCCTATGTGGAGCTACAGCCCCTCCTTCTTTTTTTAGACTATTTTTTTTTTCAAAATGAAGTCAACACATATGCCGATGATTTCACATTGCAAAATTATCCACTTCCTCAGAATAAACACAAAGCTCGAAGGGGCTTTTAAGTTGGCATTTCAAGAAACTCATAGTATAATCAAATGAGACCCTTGCAAAACCACTAGCATGTGGCGGATTCTTTTGCACTGCACTGGTGAGAAGGAGAAAGGGGTAAAGTATTAATTTGGAAGCTTTTCTTGTGTATTTAGCTTTAGTTTTGAAATGGAAATTTTCCTCACTTAGATGGGGTTTCACAGGAATTCCTGGGGGTTACTTGATGGAGATGGAGCAGGCCGGATTGTCATGCACAGGTTCGGAGATTTCTTCGCAGGATGGTTCACCGGCACGAGTTCCTCTAGGAGATACGCTGCACTGGGGCTCCTAGGTGAATCGTGTGACTACTCGGGCCTTTCCGCTGAGCCTTCTTTCTGCCTCTGTCGCTGGATGGCATTCAGGGAATCCTTCACCATAACACAGTACCATTTCCTTCCCTGGTCCCGCACATTCCTTTGATATCCTTGCCCCAGCCTCTCTGAGGTATTAGGAGGATTGTGAGTAAATGTTTAATCTATTTTTGAAAACACACGAGTCAGATAGAGAATAGAAGACCAGGAGGTAATTACTCAAGTAAAATGCAAACCACGTTTGCTTTTTCTCCAAGGATCCCACTTTCCACAGAGTGTCACCTATTTTCTTTTTTTTAAAAGATTTTATTTATTTATTTTTAGTGAGGGAAGGGAGGGAAGAAAGATAGAGAGAGAGAGACATCAATGCGCGGTTGCTGGGGGTCATGGCCTGCAACCCAGGCATGTGCCCTGACTGGGAATCGAACCTGCGATGCTTTGGTTGGAAGCCCGTGCTCAATCCACTGAGCTACACCAGCCATGGCTGAGTGTCACCTATTTTCAGATAAAACCGTGTGGCTTGACAGCTACTGTGATCCTCCCTGTCTCCAGCACTCAGCCTCCTCCATGCTTCACCGGCTTAACCACAATGATGGAGGACTGCAGTCTCAAAGCCTCCAGCAAGAAAGGCCACACCAGGAGCATTTGAGATCTTGCTTCCCAGCAGTTGTCATTAGTTTGGGCTAAAAAAGAGAAAAAAAGGAAAAAGAAAGGCCACTGCTACGTGGCCTCAGCAGGGCCCTGACTGTGGAAGTTAAGAAGGCGGATGCTGGGCTCAGCCAGAGCAGCTCGCCCACTCGCTCTAGCTGTGGGGCTTCGGGCCTGCCACTGAAGCTCCCTGAGCCTCACCGTCTAGTCTGAAAAACGGGGGTGAGTAATGGTACCCACCTCACTGGATGGGCGTGAAATCTGGGAAAAAAATCTGGCAAGAAAAATATAAAAATAGGCCCTTAGTATGACAGCAACTATATTCTATAACAGCAAGACTGTCCAGTGAAGAATACTGTGCCATTTTCCTCAGTAAATGAATGTTTTCGTCCTTCTTTTCTTTTCTTTTCTTTTAAGATTTTATTTATTTATTTTTAGAGAGGGAAGGGAGAGAGAGAGAGAGAGAGGGAGGGAGAGAAACATCAATGTGCGGTTGCTGGGGGTCATAGCCTGCAACCCAGGCATGTACCCTGACTGGGAATCGAACCTGCGACACTTCGGTTCACAGCCCCCGCTCAAACCACTGAGCTACGCCAGCCAGGGCCCTTCTTTTCTTATAGGAAGTCCACCCTAGATCTCTTGTGCTAATGTTTTCCAATGATGAACTAATTGACCTTTGATAGCTAAACTTCCAAAGGGGAGAAGGAACCAGAGGACAGGTTCTGGGGACCGTGGGTTGCGGCTCTGCTTCTGTGTGGCCACGAGCCCCGCCCCGCCCCACCCCGCCCCCCTGATCCCTGGTCCCTCTTATCCGTCTTTTTTCCGTGCTTCTAATGACTTTCAGACATGAACTGTCCAAGAGCCTTCCTCACTCAGCCCCAAATGTATTCTTGGCTCTAAGAGCTCTCGGATATACTTGGAACATTGAGAAGTTTAAACATGAGCCAGAAATAAAAATAATTGAAAAATCATTGTTTTTCATGAATATCCAAGTTACCCCATTTCTCATTAAAGGACAAAGCTGCTCCAAGCAAGGCAGGCAGACACGTGCTCCAAGGAGCCACTCCTGGTTCATCCTGCAGAAACACAGCCACTGACCTCGTGGGGTCCCGTGGAAACCAGTTTCTTACAATATTCTTCTTTCTATTTATCTGAGTATATTTGTTTATTGATATGTAATATACCTACATTCTAAAAATTGGGCGGAGAAAGGTGAAAAGAAAAAAATCACTCCCATTGTACCCCTTTGATTACTACTTCTGCCTTTTAAAAAATGTATCACCTTAAATACAGGGCCATGGTTCTGTTCCTCTCTCAGGTTTATCACGTTGCCAGAAACACGTGGTTCAAAATGGAGACGAGAATGATCAAGAACGTGTGCGCCCCCGCCGTGGTGCTTGGGGAGCGGATCGTCATCGTGGGAGGTGAGTCTGACCCGGGGGCCGCCCCGCTGGGCACGAACTTGGCGTCTCCCATGGGAAAAGGGCCACTCACAGACAGGCGTTGCTGTACGGGCCGGCCTTTGTAAAGTCACCTCCCCCCGTCTAAGGGGAGTGTGGACAACTCGACAAAGCTCTTTTCTCATCCAGAAGTTTCTCCCTGTCTTTTTCTGCAAACGGAATGAAATACTACGTATTTCACAGAGTTGTTGTGGTGATAAAACTAGCTCGTGTATTGAAAGCCTTTAGCACGATCCCAGACACACGGCAAATTCTCAAAAAACATTTGCTCTGGTGAACATTGGCTACTCGTGGATCATGGTCTGTAATCGCAGTACACTGTCATGGTTGGGAGGACAGGTTTGGGGACAGATAGGTCTGGGTTTGCACCTTGGCCCTGCAACTCACTGGCCGTAAACTCTTTGGCAAGTCATTACTCTAGCCGTGCCTCAGTTTGCTCATCTCTAAAATGGGGATCCTCAGGGGACCCACCTGATAGGGCTGTTGAGGGGACCCACTTCTGAGTTTCCCAAAGGTTCCTTCTTCAGCTCCTCGTAGCTCTTGGATGGGCATGTGGGAGAGACAAAGGAGGCTGTGAGGCCGAGAAAGCACTGCAATCAGGAGGCTGCTCCCAGTCAAAAGCTGACTTATGTGCCACGTTAACTTGGGGTCAAGCATGTAGGGGCCAAACCCCATCTCTGCCGTACTCTAGCCCTTGGGCAGGTACCGACACATTCCACACTTTTGTTCCAATTCTGGCCTCAGTGTTAGGCGACAGCAGAAATCAGACACATCCCCAGACTGCTGACCTCTCCCAGCAATGAGCACGGCTGACCTTGCTGATTCCCCACTTGGCTTTCAGGTTACACAAGGAGGATTCTAGCTTATGACCCTCAGTCCAACAAGTTCGTCAAGTGTGCCGACATGAAAGACCGCAGGATGCACCACGGGGCCGCGGTGATGGGGAAGAAGCTCTACGTGACGGGCGGGCGGCGGCTGACCACGGACTGCAGCATCGAGGACTCGGCCTCCTTCGACTGCTACGACCCCGAGACAGACACCTGGACGTCCCAGGGACAGCTGCCTCACAAGCTCTTTGACCACGCCTGCCTCGCCCTCCAGTGCATTCCCTACACTTCCACCTTACGATGAGGTCCACGAGAAACCCAGACGTCATGTGTCTTAGTTGAGATGCTCTTGTTACAAGAGACAGAGCCCAACTTCAAACAGCTTAACCCTAAAAGGGTGCAGGGAGACCTCACAGGACGGAAAGTTCCAGAGTCTGGGGGCCTGGAACCAGGCATATTGTTGCCAAAACTCTCATACTTTGTCTCTCTCTCTCTGGCTTTATTCTACAAACAAGCATCTTTATCCACACAATGTCCGTGAGGACAATGACAACTGATACATCCAGACTCACATTTTCCAGCTTTGCATCCTCAGGTGAAGCTTTATCATTACCGCATAATAACCCTAAAAAAAACTACCAGTGCTGATTGGCCCTTTTTGAACCCATGCCTACGTCTTGAGCTAATCACCGTTCCCAGGGATCAGGCTACCACCACTGGCTCGTCCTGGACGGAGTCCCTACACGCAGTGGTGGGGTTAATGATTCTCGCTGACACCCTGCCACAAGTGCGCACCACGGCACAGCAGTGGCTCCTCAAAGGAAGCCACGCTGGCCTGACAGAAACCACAGCTGCCCAGAATGCCCCGGAGACCGGGAACCAGAAGGCCAAGAGACCCAGGAGTCTCTGGGAGCACCTGGTCCAGGCGGCAGCATGAGCAGTTGGCCATGACTGCGTTTCCCTGATCCCAGGGATGCAGCGCGTTGGAATTCCAGAAAGTACGAGCAACTCACGATCTAGCATTTGCAGCATTGTCTGTGCTGCCAGAATAAAGTTTGCTTCTGCTGCCAAGTGATGTTTTTTTCCTCCAGCCTCTGGGGAGCTATAAACCTGCAGAATTAATCAGGATTTTCATTTTGGTAAATGTTATGAGAATTGCTCTTCTAAGGAAAGCCAGCAAATTCCTTCACAGATTACAGCAATTATTGCCCTCCCAATGCTGGGGCTGGCTTTCCCTGCGGCCCTCTTTATCTCAAAGTGCCTGCCACGCTGGCCAAGTCCCAAGCTCAGGAATAAGCTGAAGCTGGTGGTGCATCACAATCACAGGGGGAAGATGTTTGAAAATGGGACCAGCCCCCACTGGAGGTGGGCAGATGGGGATTCTCGCAGGCAGGGCCGGCCCAGGGCTCAGGGGTTTTGAAAAGCATCCTGGGTCACTGCAATGAGCAGTCAGGACCACCGCGCTGCACCGCTCAACCGTGCGCACTGGAGACCTTCAGGGGCTGGTCCCATTCCCAGTCTGACACAGCCAGCCCCGTCCCATCCAGAGGTGTAGGCCAAGTCCTCTCCCCTCCAGTGGAAGCATCTGGAATGAGTCTTGCTGCCCTGAGTCTGGCACCAGAGTGCCCCCAAGCTGAACTCTTCCTCCCTCCCCGTCCAGCTCTCAGGCCCATGTTCTGGGCTTTTCCTTTCTTCCTCGTTTGTATTTTTGCACTTGAGCTTCTCCTGCTGGAGTCTGAGGGTCTGTTCTGGTCCTCGCGCCATGTGGCTGTGGTCCAGGCACACTGCCCAGATTGCCGGCCCCTCCTCCTCGGCCTGGACGCTGTCCCCTTGGCTGTCGGCCGGCCTCTCTTTCCCACCTGTTCTCTTCGCACCTCTCTCCTCAGGGGCTTAGTCCCACCTGTCCCAGAGTGTCCTTGTAAAGGTGACCAGTGGCCCCTGCAGGGCCTAAACCGGCAGTCTGTTTTCATTCTCGTTGAACTGAGCAGTCAGGAGCATACGGCACAGCCGACCTCTCCATCCTGAAATGCTTTCCTCACTCCACCTCCAGAACCACTCACCCTTCTCCAACTCCCTGCCATTCACTGCCGTCCCCCCACTTTCCTGACGAGCAAGGGGTGCCGCTCCCCAGCCTTCTTCCAGTCTACTCACACTCCTAGGTGAGGGAGCTTGGCCAGAGCACGCTCTGAACACCACCCAGACGCTGCCGACTTCAGTCTTCTCTCCTGCCAGACTCCACTGCTCGCTCTCCACCTCCACTTCCACCCGCACTCGGATGTTCACTAGAAACTGCAAACAAATTATGGTCAAGGTCACTGCCTCTCCACCAAACCAGTCCCTCCTGCAGGCTTCCCCATCCTGGAACAGGGCAACCCCTTTCTCCCGCTCTCCCAGGCTCGAAGCCCTGGACATTCCTCTTGATGCTTCTCTCTCACCCTCCACTCCATCTGCTCTGAGTACATCCGGAGCCCAGGCACGTCTCACCACCCACAGCTCCCAGTGAGGTCTGAGCCACCACTTATTCTCACCTGAGCTATTATAGTCATTTTGTCACTGGTCTCTTTGCGTCCATCTTTACCCCCTGCCTGAATCTCCTCTCAGCCCAGCAGCCCGTGTGATCTTCTAGAAGCATCAGAGTAAGTCAGAATAGGTCATTGACCCATCTCAGCTTTCTCGGGTGACCTCCAGGGACCTGCAAGGTTGTTCCCCAGCCCAGCCCAGCCCAGCTACCTCTCTGTTTGCAGCGTCCCCTGGTCTCATCTCCCACGACACCACCACCCCCCACCACCACCACCCGCCTGGTGTTAGCCACTCTGGCCACCAGGCTCACACGCTGTGAGCAAGTCTGCACCTTCTGTCTCCCTCTTGCTGTGCCGTCCAACGAAAACGCTCTCCCCAGACAGCGTCCGTCCCCACGTGGGTCACTCCCTCGCCTCCCTCGGGCCTCTGCTGAGGGCCGCCTTTCCTGGGGGCCTTTATCCAATCCATCGATGGGACCCCATCAGTGACGTCCCAAAATAGTCCACAGACACCTCCAGGGCCTCCCCCGCTGCTGCCACTCTGTCCGGGTGCAGCCCTCCCACCTGCCGACCAGCCTCCTCACGGGCCTCCTGCTGGAAGTGACTCTGTGGCTTCCTGAACCCCTTTGCGTAAAGCCCTGCATCCTTCATCTGCCCTCCAGGACCTTCTAAGGTCCCGCATCATCTCTCTCACTGCCTCTCTCTGCGGCCTCCTCTCTCGCCACTCCTCCCTGAGCGCGCGCACACACACACACACACACACACACAGTTGTCTCTGTGCCACCCGCCCTCCAGCATCTCCCCCTCCTCTCCCTTGTCTCAGGGCCTTGGCGCCTGTGGTCGCCCCTGCCTAACACACAGCTCTCTCACCTCTTCACACGGTGCGACTTCAGTTCACGCCTTGCACACCAGAGTAAAAGTCACTGCACCAAGGAGGCCTTCCATGCACCCCCCCACCTCAGCCTGGGTCAGCTCTCCCATTAAATGTCCCCATTTGTCCCCTATATTTTAGGGGTTTTTTTTCCCCTTTGAGACCCTTACCCGATCTGTAACTACTGTCTCCCCCCCAGTAGACCCATATAATTGCCCCGCTCTCTGCATTCCCAGAGCTGGACTCAGTGTCAGTCATATAAATACATTTTTTTCAATAAATGCATGAAGAGTGGATGAGAGAATTAGCCGATGGATAGAGAGGCTGGATCTACATGTGTTCTGGGGTCCCCACGCAAACACAGAAGGCTGTGAGTGAGGGACCAGCTGAAGCAGCCCAGACCCTCTGCTAGGGGGCGATTCTGTCCTTCTCTCTTCACCCCCTTTTCCCAGCCTGAACTGGGCGGTGAGCCTGGGTGGGGGAAGAAGAGGCGTGGCCTGCCTGGGCCCGGCTTGGAGTGTGAAGGGCCTCGTCTCAAGGATCCTGTTTGCCTGACATCGAAGGTGGGGGTCTTGCTGTCCTTACACTCCCTGTGGAGCCCCCAACGGTCCTCGCCTCAGAGACTCTCTAAGGCCCTGACTTTCTCCTCCCTCCGTCTCAGCCCAACAGTGAAGAAGCCGCCACCTGGAGCTCACCCAAGTCTCCCTGGGGCACAGCACAACTATGCAAACTGCCCGCTGGGTTCTGCACAGAAAGATGGCATCAGGGCCAAACACGTTCAGACACACATGGCCGGCCAGCTTCGGGAACCAGATAAGACACCTCTGGGGCAGGTCCGTTTGCACACCTGGGCATCCCGCTGGCCAAGCCCGTATCTGAACCGGCTGCAAAACAACCCTCAGGTCACAAGCCATCCCTTCTCATCTGCTGAGGAAGACTCAGGCCAGAAAGAAAAAGAGAGGGTTTTGGCACTGGGCGTCCTTGGTCTCCCTGGCTGAGCAGAGAGAGTCACGGTACAGAGCTGAGGTCAAAATATATTTAGCTCACAGCAGTTACACTGAAACATTTTCAGCTAAAAAAAAAATGTCAAGTCGCCTGACTGGTCAATTCCACAGGAGAAAAGGGAAAGGGAAAAAAAAACAAAGTGGAGCAAGGGCGACCCAAGAAAACACTAATGAAAATATCAAACACGCCGTCCCAGCATAACCCAGGGGGCAGGACCAGGGCCTGGGCAGAGAATGCAGTGACAGATGGAAGAAGCTGCCGCAGGGAGAGTCGGAAGTGAGGCCCTGGAAACCTCCCCCGGCCCCGGACCTGACTCCCAGCGGGCGTCTTGGAGGAAGTCCCGCCAGCAGGCCATTCGATGACCACGGCACGGACATCCTCTGGCAAAGCAGCATGGCCCCAGCAGGACAGAGTTGCCAGCATCCTGGCCCCACCCGGTTCAGACCCTTCCTTTTTCTCCTCATGATCAGTGGTGGCTCTGAAGGGGACCCCCCTGACTTCCAGTCTCCCCTCCAGGCAGTTATTTTCTTGTGACTCTGCCTCAGCCCCTTCTGCACCCACTCTCAGGTGAACCAAGGAGAGCCCCCAGGACCCACGTCTGACAGTGGGTGGGCAGTCATTGTCTTCTCCTCCTCCCTGCCTTTATTGCTGGCCAGTCTGCACGTCCCCAGTGGACAGCTTCCCAGAATCCCCTTGTTTGCCAGGGGAGAGCAATCGGCCCGACAGCCCGGAACAGCCCTCCACTTCGGCTGCGGTGGCTTTTCGCCTGGGAAGACTCCTTTTCCTGTGTCTTGCTAACTGGTCCACCTCGGATCACACTGCTCTTTTCATTAATTCATTCATTCACTCATTCACCATTATGGGTGCATTCAACATACACTGGCCAGAAATCCCCACGTGCCAGCATGGCGGTAAGTGTGGGGGCCACATTGTGAACAAGGAGGCACCTGATGCTCCTGCCGTCACCAACCTCACAGCCCAATGAGTGTCCCCATCCGGGAGCGCCGTGTGGTCACACACGGAAAGAGGATGGCAAAGCAAATAGTAAGGCCGGCCTCTGTCCCTCAGGACTCAGCTCAGATACTGAGACACTGTGTTAGCCACCAAGGTGGCCACCACAAACTACCCCCACACTGGGTGGCTTCAAGCCAGCAGTGTGCGCCCTCCCAGTTCTGGGGGCTGGAGGTCCAGCATTGAGGGGTCAGCAGGGTCTGCTCCCTCTGGGAGTTCTAGGGGAGGGTCCTTCCTTGTCTCTTCCAGCTCCTGGTGGCTCCTGGAACACACGGCCATCCTTGGCTTATCACGGCCTCACTCTGACCTCTGCCTCCAGCACCACCGGCCTTCTTCTCTGTGTGCCCTTTGCGGTCTCTGGTTGGATTCAGGGCCCAGCCTGATCCAGCATGATCTCATCTTGGTCCTTACCTTATCACACCTGCAAAGACCCTATTTCTAAATATGGTCACGCCCTGAGGTTCTGGGTGGACATGAATTCCAAGAGAGGCCCTATTTTCCCACTAAAGATACCATCTCCTTCGAGAAGGCATCCTTGATGCACCCTCATCCCGCTCTGCCTCAGGCTGAGCCACCATGACGCTGACTCATCCGCATCTCCCCCTCGTCACCGGGAGCATCTTGAGAGAAAGACCAGGTCTTTCACTGCTGTAGCAAGGGGCCTGGCACTGAGAAGATTCTCGGCAAATGTGTGTTGAACTGCACAAAACCATTTAAGAAGACTAGCAGTTTTTTTAATCAACTCCAAGGACAACGTGTACAAGACACAGCTTCTGAGCCACTTCCCGAAAGTCCAAGATAAGCAACATTTGCCAAACGCCAGTCAGGAAGGAATCAGGGTCCATGAGATGAAGCCTTGGGTCGGGCACAAGAAAGTATCTGCACGAACTAATCGGTCAGCACGACATCACCCAAACTATCCTGTTCTCAGTGCTGACAACATGAGCCTTTGGGGTGACGTCAGGAGAGGCTGCACCTCAAAGCTGAAGCCAGTGCTGAGGGTGCTGGGGGGGGGGGGGTCTGGTTTCTGAAATGTCAGCTCTCACGCAGTCTTACAGGAATTCTAGGCAGCCATTCAAATGCCACATCATTCCCTTCTTGTGGGGAATTTGGTTTTTGTTTCCCTAAAGATATCCGCAAGTCTCTTTTGCTCTTCATTTCACTTGTCGGGTTTAATTAGGATTCCAGGACCTGCGATCCAGAATGTCCTAGTAACGCTCCCATAACGAGCCAATGGGCCATAAAATGGTGCTTTGGAGGACCCAGCGATTCAAAAATCGAAGTTGTCTGCAAATTAGGACGACAGAGGCCCAGAGGTATGTGCTGTTCACAATCACGGGAGGTCTTTGAAGTTTCCCCAAAAGACCTGTCAGCTCCAGCCACAGTCAGAGACAGGAGGCCACGTCAGGGCAACCACAGAATCAAAACCTTCTGAAAGGGGCTGGACGGGCAGCGATGTGGAGACATCTGTGCTGAAGATAAGGCCCAAAAGGAAATAATAGAAGTCATTAGCAGAGCCTCGGAGACACTCACCTTTTGTGGAGTGTTGGAGACGAAAACAGAATTAATCCCCACTTTGGGTATAGATTTATTCGGCTTACTTATCTGAAGGACAAAAGTAAGAATGCTAATGGGTTTGAGGGAGTCCAGATAATTCTCCACTCAAGACAGACATCGCCGGTGTCTCTGCACAGGGGTGTGACACTGAGCCTTCAGAAAATGTCTGGTGGATGAATGAGTCCATGAGTAATAATGGCTGATATCGATCGCCCATTGGCTAAGCACTGTCCCTGCATTACCTAGCTCAGTGATCACAAGAACCTTCCAGCACTGCCTCAGCACCCACCCTGACAACCCTATCTAAGGTAGCTCTCACCCCACCCACTGCATTATTCTCTCTCACACCTTGCTTATCTTCCTACCTTTTATCGTAATTATTTATTGTTTTATTGACTTTCCTGAGTTTATTTAGTTGCTGTCCCCCCTAGAATGGAAGGTCCACGAGGACAGAGAACATGAATGCTTTGTTCACATCTGTTCCCCTGGTTCCTGACACAGAGAAGGTGATCAACAAAGACTGTTAGCCCTGGCTGGTGTAGCTCAGTGGATTGAGCACGGGCTGGGAACCAAAGTGTCCCAGGTTCAATTCCCAGCCAGGGTACATTGCTGGGTTGCAGGCCAGAACCCCCAGCAACCGCACATTGATGTCTCTCTCTCTCTCTCTCTCTCTCTCTCTCTCTCTCTCTCTCTCTCTCTCTCTCTCCCCCCCTCCCTTCCCTCCCTAAAAAAAATAAATAAAATCTTAAAAAAAAAAAAACAAAGACTGTTGAATGAAGGGGTGAAGGAGCGAGTGAATGAATGAATGGATGGCAGTCCAGGCATTTAAGACTTAAGGAGAGAGAAGGTAAGTTTTCAGAATGGCAAGTGGGGGGAGAGGGTTGCAATATGAGGAAGGGGTTAACTGGCCGTAGGGAGGGCGTGTGGTCTTTATCAGGTGAGGGCTCTATGAGGCTCACTCTGCCGGCAGCCAGTGGAAGAATGGAGAAGTCCCGAGAGTTTAGGTGGGAGGCTATTCTGGAACACGTGAGGGGTGATGAGCTATGGCCACTAATGTAACAGTGAGCAGCAAAGGGAGGAGAAGACACATGAAATGAGGTGGCAGAGTCCACAGGCAAGTGATCACTAACAGGGACGCAGACATGGGAGCGAGTGTGGAGCAAGGGAGAGAGAGAGAGAGCAGTTGCAGACCTGGCTGACCCAGAAGATGCCTGTGCCATCAGCAGAGAAGCACAAAACAGAAGGCAGGGAACTTGTCACACGGCCACCAGCCAGGAGGTGAAAGCTTCACGCCCGGCAGAGAGTCTTCCCGAGTGAAGGGGACGCTCCTTGTCCTGGGGGTTAGTGCAACACGAGTCCCACAGATCTGCATCCCGGGCATCCTTACCCATAGGCGGCCTCCCCTGCTTGATCTTAGGTGCCTATCTTTCAGAACCCCCTTTAAAACACCCTGGCCACCAATGAAAACACCTCTGACCGTGGTTTGTGTGGTGGTGACCTTGCACGACTGAGGAGGAAGCTGTAAGGCAGCACCTGAGTGGAGGAGAGTGAAGACGGGGCCGACATGCCCGGCTCTGCTCTCCGCTGGCTGTGTGGCCCTGGGAAAGTTAACACACCCCTCGGTTCCTCAGCTGCTCATCTGTGAAATGGGGATTATGATAACACCTTCCTCCTCATAGGATTTTTGAGAGGATTAACTGAATTAACATAAGTGCGTGCTATCTGTGGCTTAGCCATTACTACCATTACTGTCATTAAATATAGTGCCCCTTAAAGGCCCACGTGCTGGCTGTGTGGCCTTGAGAAGGTCTCTTCACTTCTACGGGCATCGGTGTCTTCCTTGGTAAAATGAAGGCGATGATGATACCACCCTGCAGTAGGATGAATTATAGCTACCCTCCCCCCCCACGAAACTATAACCTTATTTGGGAAAAGAGTCTTTGCAAACGTGGTTATGTAACAGATCTAAAGATGGACCCTAAATCCGATGACAACTGTCCTTAAAAGAGAAAGGCTGAGGCGGTGGGAGACGCAGAGGAGAATGCCGTGTGCAGATGAGGACGGAGTGGGGTTATGCTGCCGAGGAGGGCCCGCGGTCGTGGAAGAGGCCCGGGAGAGCTCTCCCCTCTCACCTGGGGCCGCTGGGCCGAGGGCAGCCCTGCCAGCACCTTGATTTTGGACTTGCGGCCTCCAGAACTGTGACAGAATGAATTTCTCCTGTTTTAGGCCACCAAGTTCATGGTGTTTTGTGGCAGCAGCCCCAGGAAACTGATATACTCCCTCACAGGACTGTCACAAGGATTGAAAGAGGTAATGTGCATCAAGTAGCCAGCACGCAACAATTTATAACAATTATTTTTATCATTCATTTCCCTTCTCTGGACCTTGCTCTGCCCACCCACAAAATAAAAATGGCAGGTGGGTGGGATGAAGGTGTCCAAGTGTTCGCTGCTTTGTGCTGGCTCCTTTACCGCTTGGCTCCTTCGCTAGGCGGGCAGGGACCATGTTGACTCCTCGCCCCCCTCCCGGCCTCACTCCAGGGATCCATGGTGGAGAACATCCCCAGGTCGCAGGTCTTTGTCTCTCCGTGTCCAGCAGGGAGGATGGTGGACGCTTGTCCCTGTCCCCATCTTCTCACTAGACGTGACGATGAGACCACAGAATCCTGAAAAGTCACTGTCCCGACCTTCCAACATGAAAGAGGACCCTAGGCAAGTCTCTCAACAGCACTAGGACATCATTGCCCAAGTTATATTTTAGGAATTATGCTATTCCCCTCCTTCCGAGGGCTTGATGAGGAAGAAGCCCTTAAGGCCATTGTGTAAATGTCTAAAGCAGAAATAGTAAGCATGAACAGTGTGGGTAATAACAGACGCAGAAGTAAAACATATAATGACATTTGCTATGTGAATGACATTTCACATTTAAATTAACAATGACATAAATGACAATGATGGCAGAAATGATGGAAGGGAGGAAACAGCGAGGCTCCATGGGGGGACTGGATGGGGATGCACAATGGTCTCTGGGCCCCTCACTAGTCTCCCCGGCTCCATACTCCCCAGCTCGGAATCCCTCACTGCCTGCCACCGGAAGTCAGGCTTGGAGAACAATCCTAGCAGAAATGAGAAAGCAATAGAAGCATTTCTCTTTCTAAAAGATAAATCTGGCCCAATCTCTACCTGGCTTAAATCCCTTCAGTGGTTTCTCAACTCAGAGAATTCAAGCTCCCCTTCCACACCCATGAGATCCTTTCTGTGTACCAGAATAAACCGCCTCCGCCTGGTCAGGTAACTAGAATGGAGGGACCCCTCAGGAGGCACTCGGGGAGCGCCGTTTCCTTGCTGCCCCACATTCCCTGTTCTCTTCAACGGGCCTAGATGAGAAGTCCCTTTTTTGCCTATTAAAAAAATGTTTTGGCCCTGGTGGAGTAGCTCAGTTGCTACAACTGTCTTCCTGATACGCCAAGGTTGAGGGTTCAATCCCCAGTCAGAACACATAGAAGAATCAGCCAATTAATGCATAAATAAGTAGAGCAGCAACTCAATGTTTCTTTCTCTCCCCCCTCCCTTTCTTCTCTCTAAAACTAATAAATAAAAAAAAACACTGTCTAATTACTAGCTATAGGTGTAGATATAGGGAAACAGACATGGCCACAAGTTCCTCATCCTATGGGGATGCAGGACCCTTTTCCTTTAAGGGCTCAGTCCCAGTGAATGTGGTTAAGGTCTTAGTTTCTCACAAAGTTTCCAAGGAAATATTTTTGCCCTCCAAAGTGCCTCCTTCTTTTCATCTAGAATGATAATTTCTTTCATTATTTGGTGATTGAACATTCATGGAATTGTGAGGTTAGGGCAAAAATGTGTCACACGCAATTCCATATGCCCATGTAGTGGGGCCAAGAAAATCCGACAGTGAAAACCACTATTTCTTCTCCCAGAGTGCAATGGGCCTCCAGCTTCTTTTTTCTTTTTTCTTTTCTTTTTACTTATAACATTTTATCCCCTTAATCAAAAACATTGCTTTAAAAAAAAACAAGTTGATATAAGGCTCCATAAATAAAGATAATACTGAAACAGGGTACTTTCTTAGACTAGTTTCAAGATGCAAATTCTCAAATGCAAATGTAACATTTCTCAGTCACGGAGCTAGAAGGAGCCGTGAGAGACCAGCTGGTCCAACCCAGAGAAGCAACACCGGGAGATGGAAAGAGCAGTGGGCCTCCTGGGAAGCCTCCAAGAACCCAGAGTTGAGGTTCGGCTCTCCTTGTACTAAGTGTGCATTCAAATGGGGCTTGAACCCAGCACATGATCTCTAGTTCTAGTACACTACTCTGCCAACAGATGGGGGACAAAGTCTCATTCCATTTGAATGAGGCTTCAGTGATTGAATGTTGGACATTAGGAATTGGACATGAGTCGCTGACTCAGCCCGAAGAAGTTCTCCCCTCATACACATCAAGAGGGTATGACATGGGAATCATTTCTGGTTCCCCTAAATCATCTGTGACCTTGGTTCCGAGGAAGAAGACGATGTTGAGAAAGTAAATAAGGACAGGTGTGGCTCCTGTTCCATCTCCCATTCTCTGAAGGGAGGTAAGAGAACCACCTTGGCAGGAGTAATTTCCTTGGGCTCCAAGGGCTGAGGGCTACCAGGAGATCATGCTCCACCAGGCGAGGGCCCTGTCTCACTTGCTCAGTTTGGGTGAGAATCAGGTTGTATCACAATACAAGCCTTGGGCCAGTTGCATAATTGGATGTGTAATCAGTACTTTCTAGAACTTCAGCCAAAAGCACTCATGACACTGCTTCAATCTTGCTGAATCATCTGCAAACCCCATGGCTGGGTGACTCACTAGCCACCTGTAGGGTCATGACTATCAGGTGCTGACCCAGAAATGAGAACTAAATTCCTAAGGGGAGAGATCCTCCAGTGAGACCTCTGGTTTTCCCAGTTCTTCAACCTAACATTCCCTGCGTTTCCAAAGAGTGGTGGAAGCCATGCTGGTCTCCTTCTCATCAACCTCAGTAAATGGAAAAAGATAACCAGAGACCAAGTAAAAAATATAGGGAGCTAGCATTTGGAAAGACCTGGATGATAAAAAGCGTACAAACCAACAATCTCCTATCACGATTCCAAAAAACCCAACAAGCTCTTAAAATCAAGATGTTTGCTTGTTTTTTTTTTCTTTTTGTGTACGGTGGTACCTTGATACTCGTCATTAATTCATCAATTAGCTCTGGAACTGGTGCTGAAACCTGAAGAGCACCAAACATTGAACCATTTTCTCCTGCTGGGCAGCATTGTGATTCATACAAGTTCTAGCAAATGCAACAGAGTCCCAAGGAAGCAGCGAGTGCTGAAACATTTCTTTTCTTGTTAAAATGTGACAAATATAGGGTTTGATGAGTTCTGAAGCTGATGAGTACTGAGGCATGACCATATTTGCCAACAATTTATTTGGTAGCAAATCCTGACAGCAAAAATTGACATGAGAATGTTTTTAGTCTTTATTAGTCTTCCTTGGGGGAGCAAACTCCTATGTTTTGATTCAGAAGTATTACCATTTAATAATGAGCTGCTGAATTAGACTCCGATGGAATGTATCAGAATGTACTGTATTTTACTGCTTTAATAAAAGCTGAAAACTTTTAAGACCAAAGCATATCTCGCTTCTAAGATGTTATATAAGGACGGTAGACCTGTAAACCTTTAATTGCCTTATTTGCTCTGTGCAAAAAGCTAGAGCAAGCAGTATTGTCCCAATTTAACAAATGAATACACTGAAGCACGGAGAAGTTAAATGGCCTGCTATCTACTGCCGCATAACAAATTACTCCAAAACTCAGTGGCCTGAAATAACGATAAACAGTTATTATCTCACACAGTTTCTCTGGGTCCGAGCTATGGGCGTGGCTCAGTTGAGTGGTTCTTGCTAACCGTCACTCATGAGGTTACAGTCAAGGTGTAGCCAGTTATTCAGCATGTTTTACCTGAAGGTTTGACTGAGGCTGAAGGATCCACTTCCAAGATGCTCACTCAGTTCCCTGTCACACGGACATTCCCATAGGGCTAGTCGTGTGCCCTACCAACATGGCAACCCCAGAGCAAGTGATCCAAAAAAGAGCGATATGGAAGCCCAGATATGTTTTATAGCTAGACTCGGAAGTCGCAGCCCATCACTTTCACAATATTCTCCTGGTTCCCTAGGCCAGCCTCTCCAGTGTGGGAGGGAACTACACAAGCACGTGAATATCAGAAAGCGGGTATCAGTGGGGGCCATCATAGAACACTGGCTCCCACAATCGGGTAAGATCATTTTGTTGATATTTTGATGAGCGTCAGAGCAACTGGTCCGTGGTTACATAGCTGACTAGATGCAGAACAGGACATGAAGCCAGGCTGACCCGCTTCAGAGCCCATGCTTTCAACTATGACATGACACCACCTCTGTAATTTACTTGACCATCCTCCTAGTATATCAGGTATTTAAGTAAATTTCCAATTTCTTGTTACTATGAATAACGCTGAACACTTTCTACATAAATCTATCTTCACCTGTTCTTCTGTTGGAGTAAATGCCTAGAAACAGAGTTGTTAGATCAAAAGATGTGAACTTTTTAAGTCCTCTAGACACATATTACAAAAGACAATTTCCAGGAAGGAAACATCAATGAACAATCTCAGTGAAATTTCATGGTGTCTGTCTCACTAAACCCTTGATACAATGAGTATTATCACTGTTTAAATCTCTATTAATTTTATAAACTAGTGTCTATAAATATTTTTATTTCTATTTCTTGGGATATTTCTTCACATGCTTATTATTACTATATAGTTGCATCATTTAGGGTCTTTGGTTGTAAGCAATAGAATTTGACTAATTTTAATTCAAAAGAGAAGTATTGAAAGAATGCCAGGAAGCTCATAGAATTAAAGGAAAGGTTGGGAAATCTGGCTCGAAATGGGCAGAGACCAGAGAGTCCCCAGAGCATCATGCAACAGGAGGTCACGCAGGGCACCATCACTGGGATGAGTCCGTTTCAACAGCCTGTCCACCCTTGGTCCTTGGGTTAGAGTGCCCTAGCTTAGGTCATAGATCTGACCTTGGGGAGGGCAGGGCAAGGCACCTTGATTCAACCAAGACAGCACTTAGCACGGGAAACGTGATTACCCAGAAGTAAATAAACTGTTGTTACCAAGAGAAGGAGAAATGGATCCCGAACAACTGAAGAACAACGAATATCTGCTACAGGGTTTAATCTGACGATCCCAAACTCATGCTCCCAAGTTAAAAGTCCGCTGCCCCTTATCCTGCTTCATAGTCTATTCTTAGTAATTGGTTAAGTAGAGGACCTTTACTTTATTTTTTTACTTAAGAAGTTCAGCATCATTGGAGTCTCCACCACGGACAAGTTGGAGAAGAGTTCTCTTTGGTTGGAAGAAAAGTCTAAGAAGGTAGGAATGTGGAAGTAAGACTCCTTTCATTTTGCCAAGTAAAATAACCCAGAACAAAGGGATTATAACCCTGTGTTGGTCTGAATGTCTGTGCCACCGCCCAGCCCCTTTAAATCCATACGTTGAAATCCTAACTGCCACGTGGCGGCATTAGAGGGTGGCCTTGGGGAGGGGATTAGGTCCTGAGGGCAGAGCTTATGACCCCCGGAGCTCCCTAGGCCCCTCCCACTGTGTGAGGACGCAATGAGAAGTCTGCAACTCACTGATTTCTTTCTCCCTCTAAGCATGTGCCACTCCTCACAGCAAGAGGTGAATTCTGTTTCCCCTGTGCTTAAATCTAGGCTGGTCTTGGTGACTTTCCAGACCAACGGTATACGCAGAAATAACATCGCCTGACTTCTGAGGCTAAGTCAGAAGAAGCTTTGCGACTTCCGACCTGAACCCGCCAAACACTTCCTTTTGGAACCCAGCTGCAGTGCCCCAGGAGGCCACACAGCACCTGGGAGGGCCCCCCTCATGTGGACAGGAACTGGGGACTCCCCACTGATGGTCTGGCTGAGCTCCCAGCTGACATCCAGGAACAGCCTGAGAGTCACGTGGATCCTTCCGCCCCACGTCAGCAGCACCGGCTGATGCTGTGCGCGTTACCCAGCTGAGCCCCGCCCCAGTTCCTGACCCACACATCAGGAGATAAAACAAAATTGTTTAAGTCGCCAACTTTGAAGCCAATTTGCCATTTGCAACAGAGAGTTGAAACATGAAGCCAATCACAGCCTTTCTTCGGCATTTAAAATTTAGGTTGGAGGTAAAAAGATATTGGAAATTTTAGGAGCTAAGTCTCTGTAAAGTGACCATGGGTGTGCATTAGAAATCACATGGAGAAACTGTATAAAAGGTAAAGTTTTAGGCTTCCACCCTTCCCCCAGCCTGGTCCAGTCAGATTGAGGAGAGCCTAGGAATGTTTTAACCAAACATTTTGAGCCGGCATCCCAGGTGATTCTGATTTCACAGACTAAAACTGTGATTTGGAGGCACAAGGTGGAGAACCAGCACACACATACACTTGGACCTACCCTCACCCCGTGTCCCCAGACTGCCCTGGACGTGAAGCCCTGACGATCCAGCGTCAGCTATGTATAGCCTAAAATCTGGTTGGACCTTAAGGTTAAGAAAGCTCATGTCAATAAAAAAAAAAACAGTGAGGGAGTGAGGGAGACGGGGGGGGGGGGGGGGGGGGGGGGGGGGGGGGGGGGTGCTTGAATCCTCATCAACCTGCAGTTCCCTCTAAAATGAACTTGAAGACTTAACCATCTTCCTAATTTTAGCATCCTGAAATATCTAGATCTCAAGATTAGAGACCTTTTTAAACCACAGTGTGAAATGTGTTTTAATCCTTGTTATATATATATTTTTTTCCTCCAACAGGCACATCTCATCGGCCGCCTTGGGGATTCTTCTGGATTCCATCACAGACAACAGGATTCTCTCCGTAAGACAGGCCGGCTGGGACGGACGGCCCTTATCTGCAGACAGACTTTCCAAGGGCTGCTCCATGTGCGTGACCCCTGGCAGAGGTGCCTGCGTCGGGGGGAGGCTTTCTTTGAGGAGTTCCGATGGGAAAGCTGATTTACGGACACCGGACTCCCACAGTCCGGCTTTAGTTAGACGTGAGTCGGGTCAAGGTCTGTGTGTTCTTTCCTGCTTGAAGGTTTATTTGGGAACAAGAAAAAAAAGATGGAAAAACATCTCTGGATGTTAAATTGGAAGAATAGTCACCTCTTCCCCCAGCCAGTCCAAAGGGGCAAGTACTCTATAAGCGGATATTTGATAGAGCTCAAAGAGGACTTTTTAAAAAAGATTTTATTTATTTTTTTTAGAGAGAGGGGATGGGAGGAAGAAAGAGGGAGAGAAATGTCCATTGGTTGCCTTTGGGGATCTGGCCCGCAACTCGGGTGTGCACCCTGACTGGGAATCGAGCAGTCGGTGCTCAACCCGCTGAGCCACACCAGCCAGGGCACAGAGGACTTCACAAACATGACAGGGCTAGCGGACCTGGAGAGCAGGTGAAACTTATTTCAACAACCTTCTCCCAGCTCTGTTTTTAGTAACACCTCCCTCCTTACTTTACCCTCTGCCTTCCTCCATGTTGCCCTTCTGTGCCTCGGTTGTTCCCCGCCTAGAAGTGGCTTACGCAGCAAGTGCCTGAAAGCTCCGAAAGCATTCTCTCTCTTTTTTCTTCCCTCTTTCTTCCGCCAACCCACCTCCTCCATCTAAACACACCCTTCCCGATTTCCATTCTCTCTGGCCCCTCTCCAGTCTGATGATTCATTCCTTCCATAGCACTAATAGGGGATGATTTTATTGTTATCTTTCATGCTCCAGTCTCGCCATTCATGGGGACCTCATGAAAACAGTCCCTCGGGGCAACTAGTAGGTAAAGTTCCAATGAGAGGGTATGAAGCCCCTTTTTTCCAGGTGTGCGTAGAGGCCCAGCCAACCCCCAGCACTTGCTTGGGTCCCTTGAGAAGAGCTCAGGTATTAGGGAAAGGAGAGTACATTCTTAATGTGGGCATTACTGAGTGTGCCCGGACTTGGAATACAAATTGCCTTTCCTATAACTCAGGATCTATTTATTTCTCCCTGGGCAAATGAACAAAAGGTATTTTTTTAAAATCTGGGAAATAAAACCACCCCAAAGTAAAATTTAAAAAATTTAAAATCTGAGTTTCAGATTTCCATTTAAATAAAAAAAAAATGGAAATCTGAAACTCATCTTCCCAAGCCATTACTGGCACAGCTGGGAAAGTGGCTGACATTCAGGGCACATGAGAGCCCTCAGCCCAGGGCCCTTATGGAGGAGAAGGGGGCTCTGCATCAGTCCTTCAGACCAAAGCTGTCTTCCCGGCTTGCCTCCCCTGGGGCCCCAGGTCCCCAGGGTGACTGCATTTTCACAGGAAGAAATCTGCACCGGAAACCAGGAGACCTGACTGCCAGCCCAGGGCCTGCTGAGAACCAGTAGGGCTTCACTTAAACAGCAAAATGAGGAGGAAACACCTTGGAAATCCTCTTTATCCTAAAATGTCTAGCATTCCAAGATTGAAGTCCTCTGCTTAAAACAGAAATAAATTCCCTGAAAAGACATATTAGTCAACTCTTACCCATTGCCCCTTAGCTCCAATGAGCCTACAGGCTTAGCCTGCCCACTTCCCCACAGGCCCTGAAGGAGGCCACAGAGGATGAGCAAGTCAAGCAGGGTGATGAGCAGGGGAAGATCTGGAAGGTGGAGGTTTCCTAGGGGAAGAGAGGAGTCTGGTGGGAAGCCTGAGGGACCAGCAGGAAGCAGAAGACTCTGGACCTAATTCTGTAGGCATCAAAAGGAAAGGAAGGTACAGAAAATGCACTAAAAGCTAATTTTTCCTAGTTCACCTGCTTTTCTTGGCCTGACCTAAAGAACAACTGCAAAGGAAGTCTGTCCTGGTGAGAGATTTTTAGACCTGTGCAGATGCCCATTCAATTTTAAATAACTCTAATAAGGACGACCCTAAGGAATTCTAGCCCTGTCACTGCCCTGATGTGGGTCAAAGTAGAGCTGCTCTCTTACCTGTTTGAGAAGTGAGACTCACCTGGTGTGGAGCCAGGAAGGGGGGAAGGGGAGAGAGGAAGAAAATAAGTAGCTATTGCCTTTATGAAGAATCCACACTGGACAAGATACATTTGCAAAGAGAGAGAGAGAGACAGAGTGAGATTATCAAACCCATTCTACAGAAAAGGGGCCTTGAGGTCAGAGAAGTGATCACCCAGCCGAGATGGGCACAGCCAGGATTCAAAGCCACACATGGGTGACACCAAAACCCACGCTCTTTTCACAGTGGTCACGAAAGTGAGTTTTAGCAAACAAGTGTTGAATTTCCACTTAAGCAATATAATGATTAATTTTCAGTGTGGGCTTATTAACTTGCCAACCACTGTGCACGATGCCATTATTTAACATAACATTTAATCCTCGCACTGAGCCTATAAAACAGCTAATATTGCCCCATTTCCCTGCTGAAGAACCTGAGGTGGAGCAGTTTGTCCAGCAACACGTGGTTAGAGAGTGAGGACAGGATTTAAGCTGGACGGTTGGACACCAAACCACTGCACAGAGCAAGCTTATTTTAGTCCACACCCTATAAATAAAAACTTGTTATTGCGCAGGTGCATTAAGAGGGATGAAGATACAGAGATTTTAACTACACTCCAGGCTGTTGACAGACCCAGAAATTGCTCTTTGACAGCAGCTGAAGCACCTACGGAGTGAATGTTTTCAGAGTGGCCAGCCTGCCCCAAAGCTGCTCAGGCCCCAGACAAAACCTTCTCTGGGTTCCTGTGTTCTTAAAGAACACGGGCCAAGTTCAACTGTCCCAGGACAAATGGCTGCCACTGTACCCCATCCTGCAGAAACTGTGCCCTAACCCTCTCCATTCAGGGACTGGAAAACGTTTCTGGCATCTTTGCAGAGACAGGAAACTGGCGTCAGGAGGAGGCAGAGAGGAGAGATAAGAAATGGTGGGGGGGGGGGGGTTGGAAACAGTGTGTATGTATGTAAAATGCAGAGGGAAGCCGAGCTAAGGAAAGACAACATATTTCCACAAATGGAACCAAAACATGTTGCACAAACTGTTGGCCTTGCAAAGGATTAGCTGCTAGAGAACATGACCGTGGGTGCCACACTGTTTACAAATTCTCCTCCGCGCAGCATGGAGACGTGACTGTCTGTGTCCTCGCTGAAGGGTTGATGATCTCGTTACCTGAGCTGTGAGCTGCGTACATGCAAACGGTTCCTGGAGATTCTAGGACAAGACTCAAGAAGCAAGCCCTGGAAAGGCTGTGGCTACAAACAAAACGTCAGAGTTGTGAAAGGAAAAAAAAGGCTAAGCAACTGTTCCAGATTAAAGGACATTAAAGAGGCATAACCTCTAAATGCAATGCACAATCCTCCACTTCATTTTGGACCTGGTTGGGAGTGGAGGTTGGAGTGGGGAGGATTGCCATGAAGGATATGATTGAGGCAACTGGCAGAATTTGAATATGGAGAGTATGTTTGTTAGAGAACAGTGTTTTACCCCCAAAGTGAAACCTGAATTTGATCACTATGCTGTGAGACTGAATATACACATGGACAATGGCCAGTCCATGTATAAAAATGGAACTTAGACCCACGACCTCCCCAGAAAAACCACCTGTGATCTGCAATAAACAGTCCAGGTAGCCAGCCTGCCTCCGGCCAGACTTGGAGGAAGCCAGCGTGCTGTCTTAATGACAATCCAGGGAGTTAAACAGTAACTTCTGTAAAAATTGGCCCCAAAATAGCCAGAACTTGATTAGTAACTGACATCTTCCCTGATTTTTGTCCCTGCTTCCATCTTAGGACCTACCAGAAAAAGTCAAACAAGAACCCTAACCAATCATATGGATCCCCCACTTCTAGTTAGCCTGCCTCCAGCTTCCTCCTGTCAAACAGCCTCCAATCAGGGCCCACCGAAGCCCTCCATGCCTTCCTCTGTAAAGGTTCCCCATTCCTCTGCCTGACTTTGAGTCTCTGCCAGATGTCAAGTGCTGGTTGCTAACTCCTTTGCTATAGCAAGATCAGTATATCGCCTTGGCTTTCCTTACTTGGTGGATCTTTGTTTATTTCCACAGTTCAAGAGTCGTGTGAGGAAATGACCTTGTCCACAGGAAATACACAGTGAAGTGTTTAGAGGTTAAGGGTTTTCTGAGCCTCGATGGTTCAAAAAAAAGCACATGTACATCTAGAGAGAGGGAGAGAGGGAGTGATAAAGCAAATGTGGTCTCAAGTTAACAACTAGTGAATCTAGTTTTTGTACTATGATTGTAACTCTTTTGCAAGTATGCAATTATCACAAAATAAAACGAGTTTATAAAAGTGTCCCCAGCCAAGTGCCTACATCCGGCCCAGTTGGACCGCGCCTGTTCACAGAAAACCTCAGATGATGGGCTCTGGCTAGTCTGTGTCACTATGTCTGTTCCCCTTGAAGAACCGCAAATGCAGGAGCAGGGCCCTCTCAGCCCGACCCCTGAAGAGCAATCACACACTCCCCACCCCCACCGGCACTTTCCTAACCCTCTTGTCACTGATCCTTCTGGATGACTGGACACACACAGAATCAAACTGACCTGAAAGTCCTTTCTCCCTTCCTCCCTGGGGCCAAGGGGCTCAGGAGACGCGGGGTGACGCTCTCATTCTCGGCCCTCACATGTACCCTGGGCCTCGTGATGTGCATGGCTCGTGAAGTGGGGATTGCAAGGATGTTGGAGATTGGCCATTGTTTCTTCAGGCTAAGCTGAGTTCTTGGAACTGGCTGGGTTTGACTGTTTTGCATTCCAAAGCTGTTGTATATGACTATTCCTTAACCTCGACTTCTTACTCTTCTTTCTCCCTTGCAACTTATTGGGGCACCTTCTTATTTATTAAGCCTCTTTTATCCTTTCACTTAACCTTGACTGCACATTGGAATCATCTGAGGAGCTTTAAAAAACACTGAGGTCGGGTCTCATGTTCCAGCGTCTCTCGTTCAATTGTTCCGAGGTGTAGCCTTGCAGTGCTGATTTCTCGTTCTCTTTGATTTCCATTTTTAAGCTCGCTAAAAGCTTCTAGTGTGCAGCCAAGATTGAGAACCACCACCTTAATGCATTGTCACCTACATCGACAAAGCCCTTCTCTCCCAGGTTTTGCATATTTCTAATTGCTTTGGGGAGACTTCTGACCATAGCCTCCGACCTCACTAATGCGCCCATGCAGGGGAACGTTCCTGAAGTGGTTCACTTAGAACTCTCTCGCTCTTCACAGGAGTGACTTATTTGGAAGTCTTTCTCTAACAACAAATTAAGGAAAGATGAGACATGTGAAAACCTGCTCTGGTCAATAACAATCAAAGGTCATCACCATCGTTTCCTGTAAATAAACTCACCCAGCCTATACTCGGGGCGAAGCTCCCATCAGCCCCACGGTACCCATCCCCTTGCGACCGCACAAGTCGTCACGGAGCAGAAAACCACAAGTCGTCCATCCAGATGTAGTTACAAGATACTGAAAATACGTGGGGCAAAGAGATGATGAAACTACCCCAGATTTACAGCAACAGGTGGTGGCCTTCCTAGCACGCATGCACATGGTCATCCGACCTCTCAGTCACACGGAAGAGAGAACAAGGAGACCCAGCACCGAGAAGTCTGCTGAAAGATTTGCAGCTTGAACTCAAAACAGGGGAGGAGGGCCAGGGCAGGAGGGACTGGAAAAGCATGCATTTGTCCAGTTCTCAGTCCAGGTCATCATTAGAATCACAAAGGGGGAGTCTAAAAAGATACTGGTCTATCACCTATCCGCAGCTTGGCCCAAGTCAATGAGACTCTTTAGACAGGGCTCAAGCATTAGTATCTTTTAAATCTCCCCCAGACAGGCCAATGTGCTGCCTGCCTGACTCTGAATATCTCGTCCACACAGAATCCTCTTGTCTCACCACCAGGCAGGGCCCTGAGAGTCCCATGGCCCCTGAACCAGGTTCTGAAGCCACATCGCTCCCCTCCCCCATCCCCGTACTGCTCCCTCTTCTCTTCCCGATTCACTTCCCCCATCACACCCACGTATACACACACACTCATATACGCTCATACTCACACATACTCTAACACACACAGAGCACGTTCCCAGCAAGCCTGTTTGAGCTATTACAGTCTCTGGCATATGAGCTGTTTTCTTCATTGCGCTGTGAGTTTCTGGGAGCAAGTATCTCTTCTGACCCAGTGAGGGCCCCACAGCACCTTGCAGAGCCTCGGGCTCAGTGAAATACAATGGCCAAATGGCTGAAGGGCTGGTGGGTCCGTTCAGCCAGAACAATCAGCTAACCTCCCTGAGCCCAAGCGAGCCTTGGTATCTGAAGTAGTCAGACAGCCACAGAATGGCATGCACCGTGCGTGGGCCGGGGATTTGGGGATTATAGGTGGGGATTTTCAGGCGGCAATTAGAGAGCAAAGAAGAGAAGCAGGGCCCCCGGGGAGGCCTTCCGAATGTAAGGAGACAGCCACACGAGCAGAGATGACAGGGTAGCTATATCAGTGACAGAGAAATTATTAGGCACGTTTCAAAAATGTGGAAAACACCTGGGACCCATCTATTCTTTTTTTTTTTTTTTTAGTTTAAAAAAGAAAACTTTCTCTTTCTTGTAAAATAGGCTTGATGAATGGGTCTCCCAAAATAATTGCCCTTAGCTCTTCATTTCCCTTTGTGAGTTTGGAAAGGAACAGGCAGATCTTACTCGGCTGGGTTTGACCTTCTCTGCGGTAGACATGCCCGCCCCCACCCAATCCAGGGATGAGTAACTAGGAAGAACGTGTTCATCGGACCACCACAATTCACGGACACATTCAAGGAAATAAAACACATGTGAATGTGGATATGTGAAGCCAGCCCCAGCAGGGAGACACCCCAAAGGACTGCACCTCCGCCCGCACCCCCACACACCGAACTGCTGCACCACTGAGCCCCCCTGAACTCCCGTTTCCCTATCTGTCTAGTGAGTGGGTTGGATTCAATGATTCCCACGACAGCAAATTTTATGTGTCAACCTGGCTGCACCACAGCGCCCGGGTTTGTGGTCAAACACTACTCTGAATGTTTCTGTGAGGGTGTTTCTGGATGAGATTAACACTGATTCTGGGGACTCTGAGTAAAGCAGACTGACCTTCTTCGTGTGGGTGGGCCTCGCTGAATCAGTTAAAGGCTTGAATAGAACAAAGACCAACCTCCCCTGAGGCAGAGGAAATTGCCATCAAAACGGCTTTTGGACTGGAACTGCACGTCTCCCCTGGGCGTCCAGCCTGCTGGCCCACCCTGCAGGTTTTTGACTCACCAAGTTTTCATAATTGCAAGAGCCAATTCCTTAAAAAAATATATATGAAGCATGTGTGTGCCTACCAGTGTGTGAAGTACCTGTGTGTGTACATCCTGTTGGTTCTGTTTCTCTGGAGAACCCTGAGTAACACAGCCCCCAAACTCCTTTCCAGTTTTAAGATGCCGGGAGTGTGAGTGGCAGCAGAGAGGAGGGGAAGCTGGGCCTACTCCTCTGCCTGCAGCTCCCCAGGGCAGAGATGCCAGAGGGATCGGGACAATGTCCTCTTTCAGGAGGGCTTGTGCAATGGGCCTCCTCGGCACAGCAATAAATACCGGTAGTTCCAGAACTGGTACGCCAAGTACTGTGGGGGTATGGAGAGAGATAAAATGATATGAATGCAGCCAGGAGGGAATCCAAAATGGGATGTTGTGAAGACAGTTTTTACATTCCACCAGTTTTGCCATCTTCCGTCTGGACCTCCCCAGCTACTTGCCATGTTGTGATGCTGGTGTCCCAGAGGCAGGAAGCAGGGCATTTTTTTACTGGTGATAGATGACGTGCTGCTACAGAGCAGAGCATCTGCTGCAGGAGACACAGGGGACCATCTCTGCGAGGCACAATGTGGGGGAAAGAAGGGAGGAGGGAGGAGGGAGAGTGGGAGCAGGCTGATGCTGAAATCCATCCAAGAGGACCACAGCAACCTGGAAGAGCTTGCCCCACACCAGCTATTGTCTGGAAACCCAGGGCCCCTCGCATGCCTCTCCTTTAACACACTCCAAGCGGGTCTCAGCCACAGCTTTCCGGACTAAAGAGGCCACAGAGGGGAGAGGGCGGCTCGTCCTCACATTCCTTTGCTGTCTCTTCCTCCTCACTCCTTGTGTGTCCCGTGTTCTGCCCAATGCCCTCTTCTCTTCCAGTCTACACCCTTCCAGGCTGTCCAATCTGTGCCCGAGGCTCCGATTATCACCCTCATATGGATGAACCTCGAAACCCGACACCAGCCCTTCTGCTCACCTGTGGTCCTGACCTGAGTTCCCCTGGAATGTAAGCTCCACAGAATATAACTGGTGATAAATAAACATCTGTTGAATCAATGAATGAACCTGCATCTACCAGCCTTTAGACAGCTTCACTGGGGCCATCCTGGACTTGGCATGCATAAAACCAAACATGGAAATCATCTTCTCCTCAAAACCCGTGTTCTCCATTTTGGTGATTCGCCCCATCGTCCATTTCCTCATTTAGTCCCCACAGGATAAGTCAAAATAATTCATATTCAATGAATAGGACGTGTGAGATGTGTTGGGGTCATCTACCATTGAGAAGTTTGAAATGATCGCCCAGGACTTACCAAGACTCATTCATGCCATCTAGACTCTCTGTCTGAGCTCGGAAGTGCTACAGGTGTGTGTGTGTGTGTGTGAACAGCTCCAGCCCCTTACACATCTAACACAGAGAAACAGGTAAGTGCATCCTGTCACTCAGTTAATACATTTTCTAACTGAACACAGAGTTGCTCATTACTCAATAAATAGTGCAGCCTTTTTATGAATCCCGTTTCTTCCTGCAAGAACACAATAGATGGTAGAACAAAGCCCACATAAGTAATGTAAATACCCTTGTCACTAAACTATTTTATAGCCAAGTTCAGTTGAACCTCAGGTCTGCTTCAGCTTGCTCTGCATTGTACATGAAATAGACTATTGGTGTTAGTTGCCTCAAGAGTATTGAGAACAATAACGACATGCATAAAAACAATAACACATTATGTTATTAGTGCTGTGATAAACTCATTATTTCTTTTAAATATTCACAAGAACCCTCTAAGAAACTGAGGTACAAAGAGGCTGAGTAACCTGCCCCAAATCACACAGCTAATCATGGAAGAGCTGGGCTCGAACCCAGGCCATCTCTGTCAGAGTCCCCTGTGCACTCCCTTGCTACATGCATGATTCTAGCCCATAGCCCAGCTGTGTCTCCAAAGGAGAGGTGGTTCTTACCATCCCCCAACAAATGCCACCTTGCTCTCAGCACTTGGAGATTCTCTTTGTTTCGTGACTCAGAAATAATTGCTCTAAAGCCTTACACCTTCATGTATCTAACCCTTTCGTTTTTATGTTTTCCAACTTGAATATCTGTCTCATTTTACAATGGGATCCTTGATTATAGTGTTGAGTTTTTTAAGAAATCTTTTCAAGTTCTAAATTCCCCTCCCTTACAATGCGTTTAAACCTTAAAAAGCCCACCTACAGGAAGCAACATGGCATCATCACTGGGAGCTGGGCAGACGGGCAAGTAAAGGATACTATTTTAATAAAGGGAAATTATTTTAATGAAGCAAGAGCATGCATACCTAAATGCTGGAACTTGGTTTGTGGGCAACAGTCTGATGAAGAAGATATTTTGGATGAGGTGATTTTCCAGAGAAAAGAAAAGCAAAGCAAACATAAACCAGTCAGTCCTCTCGCGCTTCCCAGGGTTGGGGAATGGGACTCCACTGACATTTTCATCTACTGAGCTGGCCCGCCAGGAATTCGCCTGGTCTGCTTCTGAAGTCTGTCATCCTGCTTCTGGCTGCGGTGAAGGTAGCGATCATCAGGAAATGACTGAACAGACAAGAATGAGGAAGGGAAGAAAAGAGAACAGGACAGAGATGGTGAGTCCTCGTGGAAGGCTGTTGATAGGCTTTGAGACTTAAAGCAAAATGCCATACAACAAAACCAGCTTTACCACAGGCTAAGTGACGTAAACAGGAGTCAAGTTCCTGAGGCATCTCATCGATGTTATGATGAAATGGTATTGAACAAAATGTTGTTTGAGGACCTATTGTAGTAGGTTATGTAACTGTGTGAAATCTCAGCTATCAAGGTAAGATGCCAAAAGATACTGCCCAATTGACAAATCAAAAAATGAAAGTGAAATGACATTTAGATTTATGGTTGTAAGCATAACATTGATCTATTCAAACTAATACCAGAAAGGAGGGCAGTGGGCCCCTCTAGAAATGGGGTAGTGGAGTCAGGGGAGAGCAAAAAGCTTTTTTATTTTATGTACACCTACTCTAATATCTGAAATCTTAAGTCAGGAATATGTAGTGTTTAGTAGAAAAATAAAAGAACCAAAAATCGTAAAAATGCATGTATCCAAAAATATGTCTATCTATGTGCATACAGGTGTGTGTGTATACACGTCTACATGGAAACATGCATAGACCTAAATATATATGTATATGTACATATACATCCATTCTTTGAGCTATTTTCTCTTTGAGGGTATTTGTGAAACTCATTTAGGTACGTATTTTCAGGCAGCTAACGCTTTCTGTCCCTTCAGATCTGTATGACTTTTAGAAAGTGACTCGGCATAGATCCCTGGAAGTCTGGGCTAACAAGCGAGTCCTATTCCTTCTCATGACTTCTAGTCAAAGATCCTTCTGTTACAAGTGAAGAGAGGAACCCTGTCTACTGACGTTTATGGGGTAACTACAAGTACTGGAAGACATGGCACTTGGCCTTGAGATGCAGGGATGAATAAATCCACGGGATTCTGATTAAGATGAAGGACACAAATGTAAACGGCTTAACTATAATCACAACGTAAATACAATAAGGGGCAAAACTAAAGTAAAGGGCACTTACTCAAGACAATGCGGAAAGAAGAACCAAATCACAGGTGTGAGCTCTTCCTTGGGTGAGGAAGTAGTGTTCTGGAAGGCAGAGAACTGGAAGTCACTTTCGCTTGTCCAGAGTTTGGGACCCAAAAGACACCCCACTCAGTTGTCACTATCCCTCATCCTGCTCCAGCCAGAACAAAGCCAAAGCAGAGCCCAGGGGTCCAGATACAAGGAGAAATCCTTTCCCAGCCTCTGCTTCGCTGGAGCCGGGTTATCTCAGGAGGCAGGGAACTAGAGGGTGTGTTTCATCTTCCTAGAGCACAGATCCCCGGAAGTCTGGGCTAACAAGCGAGTCCTATTCCTTCTCATGAACATGCTTCTGAAACAAGAGGCACATGAAAACACCTCCCTACTAACCGCTGAAACAGCAATCTGGTGCTTCCATTTCTTCCTCATCAGATTGGCAAAGTTTCTAAAGACTGAGAAAACCTGTGTTGTTGAGGATATAATGAAACGGCACCTCAGTCACTGCAGGCTGGAGTACAGATTGGCTGAACTTCTGGGCAGGGCAACTGGAAGCATTTATAAGAAGTTCAAAGGCAAACCTTCAACCCACAACTCCACAAGGATATATGGACAAGGATATTTTTGCACACGGATATGTAGACAAAATGCTCACAGAGATGTTTATAGCAGAAACTTGTCAACAATCTAAATACCCATCAATAAAGAAGTGGTTAAATCAGCTCCAATGTGTCTGTACTAGGGCATATCAAGTACAACAATTTTAAAAAATGAGAAAGATCTCTTTGTCGTGGATATAACGGTATGTGAAGAATGCAAGTATCACAATAGCCCAGAATGTAATCTTATTTGTGTTTTTCAAAATCTGTGTATGAATGCCGATGTACGATAGAGTGGTTAACTAGGTTTTTGTTGCCTAAAATTTTACAACATGTATTCATATTCAACTTATTACATTTTTAAGTGAAAGAAAAATATTGTCATGAGAATAGAAAGTCAAAGGAATTTTATTTAATTTTTTCTTTATTTATTTTTAGAGAGAAGGGAAGGGAGGCAGAAAGAAAAACATTGATCGATTGCCTCTTGTATGCACTCTGACCAGACACCAAACCTGTGACCCAGGTGTGTGCCTGACCAGGAATCGAACTGGTGACCTTTTGCTTCGAGTGATGATGCCCAACCAACTGAGCCACACTAGTCAGAGCAAAAGAATTTTTAAGTGAAGAAAGAGCACTAATCAGTGAGTTTGGCCAAGTCCAGGTGTTGGTCTTCAACCTGACAGGCTGAGAAGACACTTATTTACTGTATTTTTTGGACTATAAGATGCACTCCCCCCCCCAAATGGAGGAGGAAAAGGGGGATACATCTTATAGTCTGAATATAGCTTACCTGGCTCACTGTGGGAGGCGGGGGTGGGGGGTGGTCTATGTTATTTATGTTATCAAATATTTTACCACATTTTTTGCTTCAAAAATTTTTTCCTATTTTCCTCCTCTAAAACCTAGGTGTGTCTTATGGTCCAGTGCATCTTACCACCCCTAAAATTTGGTATATCATAACTCAGAGTGGCTTAGTCTCTCGGCAAAAAATTCAAACCACCTAAACTTGCAAGAGAATGATGGAGAAATATCAATTTGTCGTTTACAGCAGGGTTTCTCCACCTTAGCACCACGGACATTTTGGGATAGACAATTCGTTCCTGTGTATGGTGGGACAATGTGAGATGCTTCAGCCCCATCTGGCCTCTACTCACCAGATGCCACCACCAGCTGTGACAACCAAAAATGTCTCCGCGTCTTGCCACATGTCCCCAGGAGGGAAGTTGCCAGAATCAGCCCAAGCTGAGAATCACTGATTCACCACAGTGATAAACGTAACTGCCAAGAAAGCCAGATGCTCTCACGGCAGGAAGCAGCATGGAGAACCCGATTATAATGAAAGGTTGTGGCAGAGCAGGAAGTCAGAGCAAAGGCAGTTTGTTTTGAAAAAAAGAAAAGGATTTAAGTATTCGCTGGCTTTCCCTGGGATAGCCTGAGTCTCCCCCCTCACTCTAGGAAATGCTGTCCCTGCACAGGAGACTTTGGCTGGGCACTGTCGCCTCTCTCCCCTCAGGCCCATGCTGATGAATTGTTGCCCTTCTGATCGACACTCCTTCCCGGAGACACCAACGTTGGCGATTGTCTTAATGCTTCTGAAACGTGCCAATGACCTGGAACAGCCGAGGGGGACAAACCTATGGAAGCAGGCAGCCTCTGAGGGAGTCAGAGCCCCGAACACTACCGCCTGCCCCCCACAAGTACATTATTTCTGTGAAGTTGTGTTTCTCCTTAAAGATCCATGTGATTTTGCCTTCTGTTCTATGTTTTATCTATTCATATACACACATATGAATAAATATATTATATGTATGTATATATATACACATGCACACACACACACAGCACAAAAAGCAGATAACTTTCCCCAATAAACCTTGGAAAGGCACACAAGTTGATCCTGTGGCTGCATGCTCTCCCAGGCACACTCCAAGATAAAAAGAACAGACAACTTCCTGCTCTTCCTGCACCTCATTCAAAGAGAGTATGTCCATGAGCATGCAAAAGGCTCAGAGAAGTTCCCTGGGAAATCACGTCTCCCTAGGGTGCCTCCTGCATCTATCTGATCTCCATGGCTCTGGAGAGCCCTTTCATGGCTGCCTGCAGCTCACAGCTTCTGCCCCAGCCAAGCAGCCGCAGCAGCGACCGGCGAGTGACGCCGTCTAGGGCAGGATTCCGGTTAAGATAACCGAGTGGCTCGTTTTGGTTTCAAGCAATAGGGCCTCCTGAGATTTCTGTTTTTAAGAGAAATTTCTCTTAGCCGGAAAATCAGGGGGAGGGGGAGTAGCGTGGGAGGCTCTATTTCTGAATCCTTGGCATTTTATCGTCTCTTATTTAAGGGATTTCATGTTTCGGAGGGGCGGAGGTGGAGGTGGATCTTAAACATAGAAGTATATTTCAGGAATGGCTCCTTTAAAGCATGTATCGAGACTGGCTTTTGCAGAGGACAGTGACTTATGGGTTATAAGATAAAGAAGAAAACGCGGCAGGGGAGGCGCTCAAAACATGTTGAGCTTTGCTTGTCAGTCCTCTGAAGTCGGAGCACTGGACCCAAGGGGGCTGGGGGGGCTGCAGTCACGAATCCATAAATCTCATTTCGGTATCTTTTGGAAGCCTAAACTCTTTCCTCGTTCCCGTCTCTCGTCTCCCAATCCCTCCTTTATTTATATGCCGCAAATACAGACTCGGAGAAACGACAGAACCAGACACACCCCACCTCCTCTACCTCTTCCCAGCACCGGGATGGAAATCCATGTTTTGCTGTTGCCTTTCTTGCCCAGTTCTATATGTGACTGTGATGTACTTTCGTCCTTAGATGGTTTCTTAGTAACACGAGATGTTTTTATTTTTACATTTTCCTTTGAAAATGACCCAGAGAAATGAGCTCCGGATTCTCTTACCTTTTCTTCCCTGCAGAATGTTTTTCAAGGACTCAAATCTCAGTCCCCTTGTTTGTGCTCAGCACCACGATATCTAGGGGAGGGGACACCCAAAGTGACGGCAAATGTGAAGCCCTCTGCAGAGTTAGTTTGTGGAGACATAGCTGTGTGTTGGGCCCCGCATAGTTTCCAGGCCCCTGGAAAAAACGCTCAGTCGTGCCAGGGAATATTTCCACGGAGGGGAGGCGGGCAGAGCCGAGAGGTACAGTTCTGGGAGATCGTGTTCCGTGTTAAGACACACAGGCTCAGCACCAATTCGGTGACGTGCTAGAGCCGAAAAGTAACCGAGCCCACGGGCACCCAGTGAGAGAAATCGGGCAGGACAAGGTCACACCACCATGAAGACGGTCCTGTGGCAGGAGGAAGGGTGTCTGTGGGGTCAGCTGTGTGTCCCACAATGTAACTCAGTTCTGAGGGCTCGCACCAAATCCTGTAGCTGAGGGCTCAGTCCCACAAGGCAGCCCACCCCCACACTTTGGGCACCGATCGCAAGCAGCGGGTCCCAAGTTACCTACAGCTGCAGTCTGGCTTGGCTACAGATGAGAGGCCCCCATGACACCCCCCTCGGATCTGATTATTTGGTAGAACAGTTCATGGGACACAGGAAAACAATGGCTGACGCTGCCTTTGGACTAAGCATGCGATAAAGGCTACTGATGAGCAGCCAGATGAAGAGACACATAGGGTCAGGTCAGAGGGCCCCAGCATGGGAGCTTGTACCCCTGTGGGATTGGGGGGTTGGGGGGTCATTCTCCCAGTGCTATTGGCATTCCATGAGTCTTCCTCACAAAGGCAAGGTTGCCTACTAATTCCATTTCCAGCCTCTGTCTCCTCTCTGCAGGATGGGGGGCAGAGCTGAAAAATTCCAAGTCCCTAATCATGGCTTGGTCTTTCTGGCGACCAAGCCCCACACAGGAGGCCACCAAGAGTCACCTCATGAGAACAAAAGATGTTCCTAGTGCTCTTATCACTTAGAAACTTACAAGGGTTGCAGGAGCTCTGTGCCAGGAGCTGGGGGCAGAGACCAATGTCTACTTTCTATATCATCTCGCAGCAATAGATGCCAGGCACTCTTCTCATGCCAGAGGACGGAGGGGCGATCCGGTCATGCTCTTGGGGAGCTTGAGTCCAAGGGAGGAGAGACAAGCAATAGAGAACTATGTAGAAGAATTTCCACAATAAATGCCATAAAGAAAATAAAACAGAAAGTGATGGGGGGCAGGGGCAGTAAAACATTAAAAGAAAAAACAACTGGGCTGATCCATGAATCATAGAAACAACAAGCAGCCGTGTGGAGATGAGGAGAACTGTGGGCAGAACCTACTTCCCAGGGTATTTCATAAGGACTCAGGGAGATAAAGTACGGAAAATCTTAGTCCAGCACCAGACACAACAAATGTAAGTTACTCAACAAATGTAGGCAGCCATTGTGATTCAGAGGGATTGGAAACGTTCCCAGAGTCAAGTCATAGCGAAAATGAGAGAAGGATGGTCCAGGGCATCGGGGTGGAAATTGGAGCCGGAGGGTTGACTGTGGAGCCCCAGCCACGGAGAGCAGATGGAACACAGGAGTCGTGGTGGGCTGTGAAGGAGACCACGGGGTACTGGAGAGCTCACGCCAGGCCAGGAGGAGCCAGGACACACTCCACTTCCTTCATTTACCCTGGTCCCTGGGACTTGCGTCTGGCAGCCTGGCCTGCACATGGCGCCCCTGGAAGCTCGCTCTACCCGTTACCTCCCTTCCGACATCTGGGCTGCCTCTGCCCAGCCTGTGCTGAGCTCTCGGGCAGGAGGTAGAAAACAAACAAATCAAAGGACATCTGTCTAGTCTCCCTGTTCGATAAAGAGATAAAGAAACTGGGACCCAGGGAGGCAATGAAATCGGGTGGAAAACACAGCCTTGGCTAAAGACCGCATCTCCCCTCACCAAGAAGGCTGTCTTCTCACACTTTGGCTCTCTCTGTGTGTGTCTGCAGCTCGAAAGGCGGCATGCGAATGCCTTGTCATTCCTGAATGACATCGGGTTCTTTTCACCTGCAGGCTCTTGTAAGTACCGTTCATCTGCCTGAAAGCCTGCTCCTCTCTCCCACCATGCCCCTCGCTCACCTGTCTGAGTCCTACTCATTGTGTCCCAACTTAGATATCACCTCCTCCAGGAAGCCTGCCCTGACACTCACAAGTTGGTGCCCCATTGATGTACCCCCTGTAGCCTGACACGGCTGAGGGCATTCACCCACCACACTGTCCTATGATGACAGTATTGTACTTTACTCTCTCCCACTGACTACGTTCCACGATGGTGGAGACTATGTCATATTTTGTTCTGTCTCGTGGTCTCAGAGAGGCGCTCGCTAAGTTGTCATTTACAGAGTCACGAACAGGACCAGAGCCCTGCCCTCCCAGAGCGCATGGTGTGGTAGGGAAGCTCGCTGCCTGGGACGTTTACTCCACAGTAGACTCACCCTGAGAGCTCGAGGCCTCTTAGGGCTCGTATTCTCTCTTTTAGGAATGTCTACCCTCCTTCGTTGTCAACAACTCCATGTCAGATGAGATCTGGATAATGCCAACGCTCTCTGAGCCAGCCAGCTCCTCTCTGCAGACTGGGCACCGGTCCATCTGATTTCTCCTCTCCACTGGCATGAGAGGTCCAAAGGCAGCCAGGAACTCGGCCTTGGGAATGTTCGTCCTTTCCAGGCCCTGGGGACTGGATCTAAAAATCTGATCCAGGGAGACAAGCTAACAACCTATTCCCCTATTTACTCATGGGGATTCCTTGCTTTTGCTCAGCTACCTGTGCCCACCTGTCTTTTCACTCTCATTTTCCCAGTTCTTTATCACCATTTGTAGGCTACCTTTTATTTTTGACGGCGATTCTCTGTATTGGCTATGGGAAACATCTCTGGGGGCATACCACTTACTGGCATCCCTCATGCCCTGCCCCCTCACCAGTGCTGACTGAACCGGGATTGGGCGCCTGAGCCAACTGGAGCCAATCACCTTCTCTCACCCAGAAATCAGGACTAAGAGAGTCTAGTTCAAGCCTAAGCTGGTCTCCTGCGTGGAGGTGATGTAAACTAAGCTGCTGCATGAGGACCCTCTCTTACCTACGAAGTAGACTGGGTAGCACAGAAGGCCGGTCTTCAGAGAAAGAAGGAGCCAGAGATACTAGATTAAGACATTGGGGTTGGCTTTCTCCTTCCTGGCTGCAGCCCCTCTCTGAGGCCTAGTCATTTTCCTTCCCGTTGGGACCTCTTCAACAGCCAGCAGTTACCCTGTGAGCACCTACTATGTGCCAGCAGTTACCCCGTAGGCACCTACTATGTGCCAAGCATGAGAGTCTAAGCACTTGGTCTAAGTGACAGAAAGAAAAAGACAAAATTTCTGCCCTCATAGAGTATACAAGCTAGTTAATCCAATAACATAAAACTAAATATGTAATCACAAACTGGTTTAACTGCTATGAAAAAAAATCAGAGTGATTTAAAAATAATATGTGTCAGGAAGGCCTGACCTAGCCTAGAGGAGCAAAGAAGGCTTCCCTGAGGGGGTGACATTCGGATGCCGTCATGAAACAGAGAGGCACCCGTGGGATGAGAAGAGGATTCCTAAACCAACCGTTACATCAGAGTCAGGGCTTCAGAACAGAAGGGACATCGCCATGAACAGAAATAGAAAGTTACCCGTCACCAGGGAGGATCCTGGGCCCTTCACAGGTGGAGGGAGGGGAGTTCAAGTCAGCCTTAGCTACAGCTTAAGAGGGAAGATGAGCCCTGACTAGTGTGGTTCAGTGGGTGGGCATCATCCCACAAAACAAAAAAGTTGCAGGTTCGATTCCCGGTCAGGGTACATGCCTGGGTTGCGGGTTTGGTCTGCAGTTCAGGTGTGTATAAGAGGCAACTGATTGCTGTTTTTCTCTCACATGGATGTGTCTCTCCCTCTCTTTCTCCCTCCCTTCCCTTCTCTAAAAATATATAAATAAAATCATTTTTTAAAAAAAGAAGCAAGATGATACCTGGGTCCATCTGATTCCATTGGTTTGGGTGGTACTTGGGCACTGGGGTTTTTCACTCCTCGGGTGATTCGAATGTGCAGCTACAGTGAGCAACCACTGACGTGGGACCGCGGTGAGAGCTGACGCGGAAGCCACGGCCCGCAGCATCCCACTCCTGCAGTCACACAATGCGCCGCCGTCACCGACCAGCCCACTCCTGTGACCAAGTCGTGCACACTGTGTGTCAGCATCAATGAGACCTCTGCCAGCTGGCATGCTGGGGGTTTAGACTAAAAAATAAATACATAAGGAGAATGAACCTGAAGCAGCCCAAGGTGTGATCTAGGCTCATTAACTAGGAAAGAAGGACTGAGATTCCAGGTAAACCAAACAGAGATAAGGCCAAGAAAGAGAAGGAAGGAAGACGGCTGGCCTGGGGTAGAGCTTAGAGAATGGAGAACAGTTCTCCTTAGCCACCTAGACTCAGTTGCAGAATAGCAGGAATCTGGGAGGCAGAGCACCCAGCAAGGGCACCCCTGAGGTCATGCAGGAGAGCCAGAGAGAGGTGTGGTGCCAGGGGCTGTGGCAGTGGTGTGCTGGGAAATGTTTTACAACCCAGTCTCAGGAAGAAGAAGCCCTGGTTTGTTGCGCTTGCCCATTTCCGAGGTGTAAAGATTCCCACCACAGCCGGTTTCAAGTTACCCGTGTGACATCACTGAAAGCGGAGCTGGGAAGAGATGTGCATGACTGGCACTTGTGAGCTAGCGTGACTCGCTCCAGCACAGCCCTGGCCGTGGGACGTAACCTGAATGAGTCCTGTAGGCTGGGTCTTCCAGGAGCTGTGGGAATGGAGCAGTCATTCTTATTCTCTGCCATAAGTAAGAAACAGCACTTTCTGTCCTTTAACACTCTAAAGGTGATAAGGGGAAGATGCTTTGTCCTCTAGTTTCCCTGTCTTCCAAGGAGGGTGAACCTCAAAGAAGATGTCTTTGGGTAGCAGGAGAAACTACCGAAAGGGGTGGGAGAATATTTGGGTAGGATGCTTGGGTTGAAAAATGAACTTTGGAGAAAGAACGGCGATGCTTACAAGGGAAACTTTTTTTTAAGTTTTGCTATGTGGTGTGCAATATTGTTATTTAGATTTCCCTAAGAAGTCTTCTGAAAAGTCTGCATTTGTCACCAAAACTTTTGGGGTTTGATTGGATTTGAAGGAGGGAATCCAGTAAAGTGCTGAGTTTGGTCTCAAGGTGAGTACTGAGTGAGAGAAGCATGTGCCCAAAGGGTCATAGTTGCATTCAGACTAGATGGGAAATCACAGTAATAACACAACAATGCAACAACCCCACTTGCTATGCACCAGCGTCGTGCCTGGCGCCGCTCAACTCACTGCACGAACACTAACCCCTTTATTCTCACAGCAGCCCCATGGGGTAGGAACTATACCGATTAGCAACGATCTGAACCCAGACGGGCTGGTTCCAGAGCCCGCGGGCTTGATTAATTATTACACTCTTTCAGCATCGTGTATGGGACACGGTGTGTCTTTTTAGATCGACGGTATATATTTCAGTATGGAACACCTTAGATCTTTGCGGTCAGGATGCTTAATCTATAATTCAGATATTTCCAGGAGAGCTGGAAACCCGATCGCCTTGCGGTCAGCTGTGTGAAGTGAATGGAAGCCTCACGTAGAACGAGGGGGTTCGGGCCTGTGCCCAGGAGTTGGGCATTTTCTGTCCGAGGCTCCTGAAATCGGGACGGAAGCGCCTCCTACACCGGCGGCACACAGTTACCCTGAAAATCTGAAAAGTCAACGGCACTCTTTTAATTGTGACAAAATAGAGAGCACCTTGAAGTTTAAGTAAACGTAACCATGCTTCCATTAACTTTAATGGTAATAATTAATAAATTAACTGGTCCCTTGAGCCTTAGCATTTGGAAGGCCAAGCACACTCAGCACGGCTCAGGGACCCTCAGTTCATTGCGGAAGCGCCCGCACTGCTTCTGGGTTCCCCGTCCAGACTTTCCCGGACCCCCACCCCCCACCCCTCAGCCCTGGAGACTCCACGTCAGCTCCCCGGGACCTTCGGTGTCTGCGAGGACCCTGATCGCAGCTCAGGTGCGAATGGTTAGTTACGATCTTCCATGGGAGTGTGCTGGCTCAGAAACAAAGTGAAGGTAATGGCAGAATTTCAGGCCAGTACGAGAGATCGGGGCAGGGCCTTCCGATTCCCCTGAACCACATCCCACAGGAGGCTCCTTCCTTGCTCCACCTGCAGGAGGACTGGGCCGCGTTGGGGACATTTCTTTAGGAAACCACAGGCCACGTTTCATAAAGGAGAAGGTAGACCCTGGCTAGAGTGTCCTCCGTGGCCTCTTGCGCCCTGGTCCCTGTTTTCCGTCCTCCTCTGAGGAGATGCAGAGATGAGTTTGCACCCTTACCCCAGATAACTCATGCTATCAAGTTACATTTCATCTGGCAACCCAGGCAGCTGGGTGAGCCAGCACAGAGCGAGGCAGCAGGTGGGGGAGCGGGGAGAAGCCACAGGGGAGAGAGTAGAAGGAAAAAAACGGCGATGACACCAGGAGCTTCTGGAGGCAAAGACCTGGAATTCTGGACCCAGCAGGTCCAGCCTCCGAGCCAGTGTTCTTCTGAAGGCCAAGGACACTGCCAACAGCCCTATGGGAATCTCCAGAATTTCCTAATTGCCTTGGCCACAGGCCACCACAGCTCATATCTCTAGGCATTTCACTGTTTACAGAGCCCTTCCCAGACAGAATGCCTCGCAACGGTTGTGGGACAAGGAAGACTGGTGTTAAAATCCCCATTTTACAGATGAGTAAACTGAGGCTGAGAAATCCAGTGATTCACTCAAGGTTGTGCAGTGAGTGAGAAGGGAGACTGGGACTTCACTCAAATTCCACTCATTTTAAAGCCAGTCCTCTACCACCTGCCCCACTATCTCCACTAGCTCCACTATCATGGTCGACCGACTACCCAGAATTCTCTTTGGTGCCAGTGAGCTGATATCCTCTCAGCAATCTACTGTAACAAATATATGGTACCGGGCAGCGTCATAGGATATAAGGAGATGGGAAAAAATTGGCCTGTCCCTCAGGCTACTCACAAGCTTGAGCAATTTTGGCCTATGTGTTTTCAAACTCAACCACGAAGTCCTCTCTCCTGAAAAACTCTACCCTACAGTCACTCATTCAACAGACATTTACTGAGTACCCGCTCTGTGCCCGGCCCTGTCCTAGGTACCTAGGTTACAATGAGGACAGGACAGGTAAGGCTCTTGTTCTCATGCAGCTCATATTCTAAAAGCAGGAGACAAGAAACCAGCACAACAAATTAGCAAGTGTGTGCTGAAACTAAAACAGATGCAAACAGAGCTTCTCTTGGGCAAAAACAAGCTCAGATCATGTGAATGTCAAACTGAGCTTCAAAAATTAGTCTACAGCCTTCTAAATTAAAAGCAAGAGTTCTCTATTTACCAGATCGTATAAAAACAAACCCCTTTATTAGAAACCCATGGAAAACATCACGTGACAGCCCAGACAAAATTCAAGCTGGGATGGACTGTTGCAAGACCTAAGGAGAGAGGCTGTTGCTAATAAACCACAGCTCCATCTTCAAGGCTGTTGGGATGCAGAGCCTGAGAAAAGGGCAGACCCGCTCAACGCTGGAGCGATCCGGGAAGATGACATTATTGTTATGACTTCAGGGTCGAATCGGAGACTCTTGTAAACCAAAATTAAATTACACTTTCAGTATCACAAACAAGGAATTCAGCTTCCAGGCTGTCAATATGTGTTAGTTCACATGTGGCTTTTATATTTCAAAAGATAATACCAACTGAAGCCAGCCCACCCCACACCACCCCATGGAGGCTGTTCTCTTTTTGAACTTGATGCATTTGACATCCATTGGGCTTGTTTGGCAATTAACCACGCACTGTCTGTGAACCCAGATTATTGCCTTGCGTTCTTCCTTATCTCTTCCACTGTTGAACTTTTCATGCAATGATGACTCATCTACCACTGGGTTACAGGGATCGCCTCTCGCCCTTGTGCTATTTTAACCTCGCACTAGAATACAGCCTGCATTTAGTCCACAACCTGTTGAATGCCTACTAAGTGCTGGGCACTGCATTAGACACTGCAGAAGGTAGCCTTCTTGCAGTCTACAGAAAGAGACAGGCATTAGTTCCCACTCAAAGGAACCGATAGTTACACAGTACGGATGGACACAAGTGCAATGAAGGGAAAGAATGAAATTCCGTGAGAATGGATCACATTTGGGAAACCAGACCTGGACTGGAAGGAAGGAAAGGATTTCCTAAGAGAGTAGACCCGGAGCTGAGCTGGGAAGCAGAGAAGGAACGTGCAAAGGCCTGGGGGGGAGGGGGGAACTTGAGTCAGTATGCACCCTGTGCAGGAGTCTGCTCTGTAAACGGACCCGGGGCGCCGGCAGAGAGAGCAAAGGGGGATATGGGAGGGTGACACAAGAGACTGAGGCAGGTCCTCACATACCCACCTTTGATTTATGCAATTTGATGTATTGTGTATTTGTATACTCCTATATACCGTAAATTTCACATACACTGTAAAGCAGACAAATAGAGAAAAAATTTTAAAGGTGTTAACAACAAAAGAAATAGTTTTTAAAGTCTCATTTTGACAAAATGCTGATAATTGTTGGAGCCGAGCGGCAGGCACATGGGATGTCATCATGCATTTGCTATTCTGCGCATGTCTGAAGACGAGGACGGCTGCGTGCTATCACTAGCTAACACCTTGAAGCACGAGACACACTTTGGGTGAGGTTTGTCACCAACAGCAGATGTTTGTCCCTATTTCAGCTGATATTTTTGATCACTCTGACTCTGGGGTCCAGCCTAGTGTCAGAGTGGATCAGGGCATCATTGTCTTGACTCATCCGAGGAGGTACCACAGCTCAGCTGGTCACGTATGGCTCCCTCTCACTGGCCCGTAGTGTCCCTTCCTCCTCCTGAGCCAGTTCCCCCAACTAGAGAGATTAAGTTGTTCTAAACTACAGAAGGACAATGACTATATCATTTAAGATTTTTTAAAATCTCTAATTTACTAAGCAGGTATGTGTGCCAGGCACTTAGGAAAGCACTTTATAGGAAAAATCTCATTCATTCATTCCTTACCATAACTCCATGAGGTAGGTAGCTGTGGTTTCTGCCTGCATTTTACAGGTGAGCAAAGAACAGAGTGATCAAATACTTGTGTAAGGTCACATGGCATGAATGATGGCATGAAGGCTGTTTGCAAGATAGCAGGGAACAAAGAGCACTATATCAATAACCAAGAGACTTGAATTTGAAGTCTACCTTTGCCTGTCACTGCCTCCGTGACCTTGGGCAACCTCACAGCCTTAGTTTCTTCCTCGTTAAGTGAGGAACAAGATGACCTCCAGAGCTCCTCCCAGCCCCGACAGCCTGTGAATCCACTGAGACACAATCTTCCATCCACCAATCCTCCCGTCTAACCACACATTTGCTCTTGAAACCAGCTTACTTAGCCACTCCCTGCTCTCTGAACAGACACTGTTCTCAGAGGGCAACCAGGTGTTACAGTGGTCGTTTTCCTTTAATTCTTAAAACTGAAAAAGTTGCTCTGGTGCTGATAAGGTCAATGTCTGGGTATTCAAAGACTTGGATGGGAAAAGAAGCACCAACCTGCTGCGTGGACAGGGCAGCTGGAAGGCACGCTGGCGTGTTATGTATGGCACTGTGTTGCCGTAACCAAGGCCTGGGAGGCTTAGTGCTTCAGCTGTTCTATCAGCTGGGAACTATTCGTGTTTCTCAATTCTCACGGTTGCTCTGCCTGAGGCAGAATTATTTTCCACCAAGACACATGACAGGTGGCCTTGGGTGCCCACTTAGCACCCAGGACAGCCACAATGACCAGGCCTTGCTGCAGACAACTTTTCAGAAGAGGAAATGCCTTCTTTTGTAAGTTAGAGGAGTCTTCCTCTGAAACCTGCTTCTTCTCGATTCACCTCAAGTCCGCTTTGACCATTCCATTAATAAACGACACCCAGCTCTGGCCATGGGCTTGCAAATCTCAGTTCTGGTTCACATCGTCTTGGTTAAGCCATCTAACGCCTCTAAGCCTCAGCCTCCTCACCTGGAAAATTGAGATCACAGTACCTTTCAGCATCACTGAAAATGTTAAATAAGAGATTACTCACATGGGAACATGTCTAGCCTGCTCCCACGTAAGGAAAGGGTTCGCATACTTTAAGAAGTGAATAAACATCTGTTAAATCTGAGCCATGCGTTCCAAGTTGCAGTGCCTCGACGGGGAAAGTCAAAGATTTAATGTCACTCCGAGAAAGTGACTTTGGAATTCTGCAACCTTCAAAAGCAATCAGAAACGTAATTCCATTTATTCATGCGAGTCTTTACTGAGTGCCTACTGTATACTAGGCATTGTTCTACATACAGGCATTGTTCTAGGCACAGAGGAAAAAGACAGATAAGACACACAGGAACTTGCTCCCATGGAACTCACTTAGGGTAAGCTATTTGAACTTTTCAAGAGTTTGAAGTCACTCAGCCTGGCTTCAGGGAGGGCAGCCACATACTCCTGCGATACTTTTACTGATGTCCTACCAGTGTGCCCTTTCCAGGGCTGGAAGGGCTGGGGCTCCGACTCCAGGTGACATTTCCTCTGTCCTCAGGTAGCCTCTCTCACCTGAGTGGACAGTGAAACAGCCCCTCTCTCCTTAAATATGTTCCTTAATGCAACATTTGTTGCAGATTTGTTGTTCTACTTGCTCAGTCATTTTGAGTGCAATGGCCTCACAGCACACATGCTCACTCAGCAGTGTGTACCAACCACCCCCCACTGGCTAGTACAATGAAGTCATCAGTGTTCATCCATGTACATTTCAGTTCCTTGGAACATAATATATGTTCCAAGACATGACTAAATGATCAGTGAGAAGAGAGTTCCTCATCCACACAAGTTCAAAAAGCAATGGAGTGAACCAAGTTCAATAGATTTCTTTGCTGTAGGCCTTCTTAGAGTCTTTAGTGAGCTAAGGTACTTGCGAATCTCAGAGAGGACTATAGCATGAGGCCTTGGACCGAAGTGCCCCTTTGCCCATGGAACACTTTTTATTCTGGAGTATATGGTAAATCTGGCCTTCCCCAGCACACGTTTTCAGACGTGCTGGACTCTTGGGGAAAGTCAGGAGCCCCAGGTTCGGGACCCAGTATGCCACTGCCTCGCTCTGTGACCTCAGGCAGGTCAAGTGACCTCCTTAGATCTTAGTTTCCTCATCTAGGACATGTATGCATGCTGTTGAGGTGGGGCAGGAGAATGATGAAGAGGAGGATGGATGCTGGACCACATCACCTAAAGGTCTCTTTTCAGGAGAGCCAGGTCATCATTTAGAAAGTCCCCAAGCTCCCTGGGGCGCAAACAGGCTCATGTGTTCCAGCGGCCCCTCCACACGCCAGACCGCAGGTTTGAATGTGATGCAGTCTTTGTCCCAAGGACCACTCCCACTTATTCCTTCCAATCCTATTAACCGCCCCTTTACTCTATGGCCCAGTAGTTCTTGAAAGAATTGCTCAGTAGCTTGTGTTATCAGTCAGGTGGGGCCTTAAAGATGCTCCAGAACAAGCAAGAGTCAGCCCAATCCCTCTGACCATTTCTAGATGACTGAGTAAAAATTATACACATAGTATCAGCCTATATATATATATATATATATATATATATATATATATAGTGATATTAGCCCAATGAGGAATGATACATACATATGAGGTCTGTCTGGAAAAAGTGCAGCCATTGTTAATATAATGAGAATAGTTTGCACGATATCAATGTAACCTGGCAGCCAAGGAGAGTAAACTAGAATGAGCATGGCTGAACACTGATGACTTCATTGTACTAGTCAGTGGGGGGTGGTTGGTACACACTGCTGAGTGAGCATGTGTGCTGTGTGGCCATTGCACTCAAAATGACTGAGCAAATAGAACAGCAAATCTGCAACAAATTTTGCATTAAGCTTGATCATTCCTCTGCAGAAACTGTTTAGATGATTCATTCAGAAAGCTGTAGCTATGGGCAACTGGTGATCAGCAGCTTCATCACAACAACATGCCCACTCATGCATCACATCTCGTGCCGAGTTTTCTGCAAAACTTCAAGTCACCTGGGTGACTCAGCCCCTCTACAGCTCAGATTTGGTGCCCTGTGTCTTCTGGCTTTTCCCAAAACTAAAATCACCTTTGAAAGGGAAGAGATTTCAGACTATCAATGAGGTTCAGGAAAATACAACGGGGCAGCTGATGGCGACTGGGAGAACTGTGTGAGGTCCCATGGTGCCTCCTTTGAAGGGGACTGAGGCATTAGTGTCATATGTACAGTTTTTCTTGTGTCTTGTATCTTCTTCAATAAATGTCTCTATTTTTCATATTACATGGCTGGATACCTTCCAGACAGTCCTCATATGTACAGAGAGAGACAGGAAGAGAGAGAGGCAGAGCTCTGTATCTATATCTATCTACCTATTTCTCTATATATCATCCATCCAGAAACAGAAAAGAGTCTGAAGAAAATACAATAAAATATTAGCAGTGATTTCCTCTGGGTTGTGGACAATGGGTGACTACTATTTTCTTAAACTTTTCTACACTTTCTAAATGCCCATGAATTAGCATACATTATTTGTATGATACAACAAAACTAACTCCTCCCCCATTCTTTTTTTTAAAGAGTCATCTAGTGCAGGTCTGGGCGTGAAGGAACCATCCAGCAGAACTGGTCACGTGGCCCCAGCGAAAGTCTCTGCATTCCTGTCTCCCATTACCTTGGCTTGTTTTCCTGATTCCTGATCTTCAACACCAACTCCCAGGCAAAGTTTTTAAATAGCTCCCCAACAGAGTTCCTGGCATCTCCATGTGACTTCCCGTTATCGGCTTGGCAAGCCCCAGCGCCTCTGATGGCCACGTATATTTGTGCAAGTTGTCCGCTGCGCAACTCCAGGGGTTGCACAGATGACACTACGGATGATACCTCCTGAGCCAGGCAGGGCACAATCCACACGGCCCTGCCTGGTGTCCTGAGCCCCCGTCATGGTCTTCTCAGCATTTTGCGGTGTGAGAGCTGCTCGGAAGATGACAGCAGCTGGGCTCGGGAGGCAGTGCGCCCCTGTATCGCAGCACAGGCTCCGAAACCAGACTGCCTGGTTTCCACACTGCTCCTGCCACTTAGCAGATGAGTGATCTCTAATGATTACTCCGTTAACACAGCTTCAGTTCCTTTCCCTGTAAAACAAGATAACACTGGTCCCTGCCACCTAGTATTGTCCTGAGGATTAAAATGATGTTAAAATATAGAGCACGTAATCGATTTTCTGTCCCAGGGTGAGTGCTCTATAAATGCTAATTATTTTTAATTATGATTTCCTCTGAAGTCACACGCAGAGACCCAGAGACAAAGTCTTCAATGCTAATTACATTCTGCATTCTTATTTAGCTTTATCTGGGTGGGGGTCGGGGGAGGCCAGCCAGGGCAGGGGTGGGTTCCACGAGGCCAGACCCGATCACGGGTGCTCACCAAGGCGGTGCAGGGTCCAGAGAGCCAGAGCGTACAGCTGAATCAGGGTTGGTTAGGGGTGCTGCCTAAAAATAGATGCCAACGGCTAAAGTAAGAGACAGGAAGGAGGTGAGGACTGTGAAGCCCGGGCTGCAGCAGCTGATGGAAAAGACACTGGCAGGGGAGGCTGGGGATCAGGCGGGAGCTCTGGATCCTGGCTGGAACAGCCTTTGGGCGCTCTCACCGTGTGGAATCTGGGTCTTTCGGGCCTCCTGAAAGGTCGAGGTTAATGCCTCTTCTTTCTACAATACTTAGGATTGGCTCTAGCTGTGAGTTCTGAAAATGTGTAACAGTGGCTTGAGCGAGATCATGAATCTGTTTCTCACTCAGGTCAAAGTGTAGAAGTGGAAATCCCAAGGCCAGACCGTGGCTCTGCTCCTTCCAGCTCACGCCTACACCTCTGTAGGGTGTGGCTTCAATCTCGTGGCCCAGCTGGCACCCACAGCCAGCCAGCAGGGTGGAAGAGAGGTGAAGAAAGAAGGGGTCGGGGTGGGGCACGGCCAGCTGCCTGAGATTCCCAGGAGCCTCCACACAACCGCTCCATCTGCACCCAGAACTCACAGCCATACTGCGATGCCAAGAAGGCTGAACAATGCCCCTGTTATTCTGGGTAATGTGTTAGTTTCCTATCGCTGCTGAAACAAATGACCGCAAACTTAATGACTTAACACTAGTTTATTATCTCACAGTTCTGGAGGTCAGGAGTATAAAATGGGTCTCACTGGGCTAACGTCAAGGTGTCAGCAGGATCGGGTTCCCTTCTGCCGGGTCCCGGAGAGAGTCCATGTCCTGCCTTTTCCAGCTCCTAGAGTCCACCCACGTTCCTGAAGTCAGGACTTCCTTCCGTCATCAAAGTCAGCACTGGCCAGGTGAGTCTTTCTCCCAGGTGAGACCATCTCCCTGGTCTGACTCTTCCGCCACCTTCTTCCCCGTTTAAAGACTCACAGGATTACATTAGCCCTACCTGGACTATCCAGGTTCATCTCCTTATTGTAAGGCTTTCTGATTAGAATCCTTAATTTAACCCATAACCTTAATCCCCCCTCACCATGTAGCATAACCATATTCACAGGTTCTAGAAATTAGGTTGTGGACCTCTTTGGGGAGCGCTATTCAACCTACCACGGGCAACCGTGGCAAAAATTCTATCGCCAGGAAGAAAAGGCAGGAAGACATGCCACACCCCCCAATGGGGCTATGATCTCAGCGAGTGGGTGTCCCGGTCCCCCCAGATCTACCATGATGCTGTGCTCGTGGTGGAGGAGAGAAGTCATCTTGTCTGCACAGCATCTCTGAAGGGTGCCCCACCCCTCTGTGAAGTCCGAGTGGTTCGGGACAGGCAAACCTCGTCCTCTCAGCTTCGGGCGGTGCCAATCCGAATTCTCCTGGACAGAGCAATTGTTTTGGGAAATGGTCATGTTGCCCAAGCCAGGTCAATCCTGTCATTCCTGGGCTGGAATTTTGGGAATAATGATCTCTCTCATTTCTAGAATCACCAGCCTTGAGGACAATACAAGCTGGGAGGTCACCACCGAGTCAACCCCTAGGGTCATTGCCAGGGCCGAGGTGAGCAGGGCAGTGAAGTGCAGGGAAACGGACAGAGGCCTGGGAGACCTCCAGCCATGCCCACAGCCAGAGAGCCACCCCTGAGCTTCTAATTCCCTCTGCTGTTTTATTTTTCTTTAAACTAATTTAAGTTTCTTTCACTTGCAGCCAAGCACTTTGACTAATATACTCAAGAAATACCTGTCGGGGCAAGTCGCAACTTCCCGGAGCCCTGGAGTGTCTCCTACATCAGTTCTCAAATGCTCTGCCTCTAAGTCAATGATCAGGACCCCTGAGGCCCTTCCGCCATGATATGCCACCATAGATAATCACGTGTCCTGGCCTCACCTGCCCTGGCCCAGCCCAAAAGAAAATACAATTTCCCCAAGTCACTTATTTTGCATGAAAACCACCCTGGGTAACTGAAGGCCCTTCCTGGCAACTCGATTTCTCTTTCCCTTTTGCGTCTGTTGGGAACTCTAGCAAATACTCTGGGGGTAACTGGAGACCTCCATGGCTCTTACAGAACATCCTCACGGGTCCTCGAGGCAGTGGGAGGGAGAGAGGATCTGAGAGAAAAAGAACAGCTTTCTTGGAGTGGCAGCTGCAAGAGTCTGAGGTTATTTCCCCTCTCCCCCAGCCCCACACCCAGAACAGCGTTTCCCTGGCTGAAGCCCACCCCCAGCCCAGCCCAGCTCTTGACTCTGTTCCAAGTGAGAGACACTCCTTGACATGTAACTGAAGCAGGAATACCACCTCCACGGAGTGCAGCCATTGAGAAAGAAATTTAGGAGAAATCATGAAATATTCCCTTGCCATCTACTGTCCAGGCTGGTGTCAGAATCCGAGGCCCCCTGAGTTGCCATACGGGGCAATTAAAGTAGAGAGTTTTACAAAGTTAACAAAGCACCTGGGAAGCTGCTTTGCCAGTGTCAGTCCCATTGCAAAACCCCTGCCGGCAGCATGTCTGAATCACAGGAGCCAGCGGGTGCGTCTGTTCCCAGACTCAGACGTTTTCCAGGTGGTTGGGACCTTCCCTGCTGTGCAGGGCTGGAGAGCCCAAAGACCCATGTGGATTCTGGTGCCTTTGAAGAAAGCTACACCCTCTTGGGTCACTCATTAAATGAGAAATTCATCCTTGACATCTCGCAATTTTGAATAAAATCAAGTGTGAAGTCACAGTAACTACTGCAAGGTACAGAGTGCCTCCCGGGTATCAGACATTCACATCATTATCTGCTCTAAACCTGCCTACCGCTTACTGGCAGGTCTTATTATCCCCACTTTATAAACCCACAGAGGGGAAGTTAGTTGCCAGGGACTCACTTATACAAGAAGGTATGTACTCAAAAAAATAAATAAACAAAAAAGAAACTCAATCCCACTGAATTAATATGTAAATTTTACCTACCAGTTAACTCAACATGAAAGACTGTCGACACGTGACAAGAGTACCCATCTCTGCTCCCCACGGGACAGCTCAATCAGTATCAGTCTTACATGACTCTGTTGTAAGAAGAGTCCCACGACGACACACAATTGGAAGACCACTGGGGTTGCAGAAGGAGCTCAGACCTTGCAGAGAGAGAGTGGAGTCTGAGATTAAAGTCTGGCTCTGCCACTAACTAGCTGTGCATCTCTGGGTGAGTCAAGTAACCAAGCTGAGCTTCAGTTCTCTGAAAAACGGAGCTAGGATTTTAGCGCACCTTGGTAAAGGACCTGGCAGTGAGCTCAGAGTCAGCGCTCAAAGCAGGGTATCAGTAGCAGCTAGGTACTATAATTGGTTGATCTGAGACAGCGTGATAGACTCAGTGAATGGGAGGATGGCAAGGGGAAGAGAACCTCCTGAAAGTAGGCCTGGGAGGAGGACTGTATGAGCGGCAAGGGCAGAGGTCACCAGACAACAAGGTGAAAGGGACAGGGAGATTACAGAGTGGACCAGGGGCTGTGGAAGGAGAACTGACAGCCACAAAAGACAAGTGGTTCCATTACCAACAGCGCCAAGGACCCCGTGGCCTAGACCCCAAGGACTGACGAGTCAGAACCCACCCTAAGACCTCTCTCCCAGAGGGACCGTTTACCCAGATGCTGACCCAACACCAAGGCCCTTTGGTTGACTTCCCAGGCAGAGGGGCTGAGACTCCTGAGCAAGTTCACCTGCTCCGCTCTCCCATAACCAGGTGAATAACCCCTCTGCCTCCTCCCCACCCCCTCCCTCACCTCTTTGTGGGAGGCCACGCGGAGACATTCTCTGAGCTGCCTCTCCTTGCCAATCCATGGGAAGAAGGCTCTTAAAAAAGCAAATATTCAGCCTCATAAACGTGTCGTAAGTCCACAACCAGTTCCCCGCATTCTTTGTGCTTTTATGTGATGCATCTAATATTGTTCCACTCCTGACTAGATTACTAAGAAGAGGCTGTTCACAGGAGATTTTATTACTACTTATTACTTCTGTGTAAATGGGGCGGTTGCTTCTTTTTTATTTACCTCCAAGAAAAATATATTCCCTGACACACCCAAACAAAACACGATATTAGATAATTTTTTTTCTGAAGAAGTTGCTTCTACTTCTGGTATGATATTGTCTAACCCATACCTCCCCGAGGCCAGCTTGCCTTAAGGGATTCAGAGTGGTGGCCATTGTGTGGGAACCTACATCAATTTCCTTCCCTCCGAATGAACTTGATCAAGACAAGGGCCATCTGATGTCCAACATGCCCTTTGCAAATTCTATCATAAACATGCACAAACCACAAAATGGACAGGGAGCCAACTTTTGACTAACCAGCCTTCAATCAACCAGAACTCTCAATTAACCAGAAGTGTGTATCTGGCTTGAAAGGAAGGAACTAAGAACATGGAGGAAAGAAACCAATCCTAGGAGGTTAGTTTTAGAAACAAACGTCTTCCACTTATTTACAGCCAGTACTTCAGTAGGAGCTTACAGGGCGCTAGACTCTGTGCTGAGTGGCTGGCATGCATTATCTCATTTAATCCTTACAACAACTCCGGAAGGAAGTACTGTTATTGTCCTCACTTTACAGATCAGAAAACTGAGGCTTAGCGTAGTTAAATAATTTGCCCAGTCACAGGAGACTGCACCTGAACCCAGGACTCTGGCTCAAGAATCCACAGACTTGACTTATACCACCTTCTTCTAGGAAATCCATGAATTCAGGGCCAATGCCTGCACCTTCTGCAGAGACATCTAGAACTATGGTCAAGGAAATGGATGCCCAAGGAAAGGGAGGGGTCGTCCTGTGGGCACCCAACATGCAACCGACAGAGCCAGGATTCAAAACAAGTTCACCGGCAGGACAGCACCCAGAGGCTGCACCTTCAGGAAGATGACGGCCAAGGTCTTCAGTTTCCGAGACAGCCATCCCTACTCTTCCTGGAGCTCATTAAAATAGGACAGTGAGCCCTGGCTGGCATAGCTCAGTGGATTTAGCGCGGGCTGCAAACCAAAGTGTTGCAGGTTCGATTCCCAGTCAGGATACATGCCTGGGTTGCAGGCTATAACCCCCAGCAACTGCACATTGATGTTTCTCTCTCTCTCTCTCTCTTTCTCCCTCCCTTCCCTCTCTAAAAATAAATAAATGAAATCTTAAAAAAAATAGGACAGTGAGACCTTAGCTTCTGGACAACTTTCCAAGAAGAAAATTTGGAGAAGAGTAAGTTACTCACTTGATTCACTTTTAAATTTATCAGTCAAGTAGCAGGAATGAATTGAAGTTTCCTTTGGGAGTGAGATTCAATAAACCAACACAATGTGCCAAGTTCTATCCCAAGTCGTTTACACGTTTTAACTTAATCCTCACACAACTTGATGGCGGGAGACTGATCATATTGTTCCCATTTCACAGGTGATACGACTGAGGCACAGAGGGATTAAGCACTCTGCTCAGTTTCCCTGGTATTTGTATAATAGTGCTCCCACATACATTTTCTTATGTGATGTCAGAACAAGCTTGTGATTCTCAGGTGAATATTTTACTATGTCTATCACCCCTGTTTTAGGGATGGAGAGCCCAAGTGTTTCCTCGACCCTGCCACTTTTAAGCTATGTAACCTTGAGCAGGCTCTTGACCTCCTGAGGGCCCTATTTCTGTAAAATGGTTCTGGGTGGAACCGGACTCTCTCTAAGAACCTAAGAACCCCCCAGCTGGAATATGCAAGGCGAAGACGGATGGCCTTGTTCTCCGGAGTGGCCTTCCTCCATAGTCTAACAAGCCTGACTTAAACGCAGGGAGGCTGGCATCTCCTTAGTGGTTCTGAATAATTGTGCAGCTTGGTTATCCCTGCGCCCAAGGGCAGAGGAGAGAGGGCGCATCTTTACGCCCATCTAACCAATGGCTGCTCCGCTCAGGACGAAGCGTCTCAGAGGGAGCAACATCTCTGTTTCCAGGGGCACCAGATGGGTGGTCTGGGGCCAGCTTCCCTGGAGGTTGCGTGGAGGGAGTTCACTCATGAAACATCCTGGGGACATCAACCGAGGGAAAAGCCACCGGTTTCTCAATGTGCCCCCTTCAGTACATAGGGTGGGAGATGGGTGCGGCCACCAGGCCAGTCCTCCCAAGGCTGACAGCAACGAGGAAGCACCCCAATCGCACGTGCATGGCGAGATCAGAGGCTGAAGCCCTCGTGTTTTCCTGGATAGTTTTGTTTTTATTGTTTTGGGGTTTTTTTAAAAAAACATTCAACTCTGCTTACATCTAAAAAAGCACTGTGTTCTGGCAGGATTTGCTTTTAAAATAAAAGGTGGGAGATAGATAAGAAATTAATAGGCCTCCTGAGTACATAATGACCTGTCACAGCTTTGACACCTGACATTTGCAGAGTGGGGAGTAGATGGAAAAGAACACAGAAAGGCTTTCACCGACTCAGAGGGTTCGGAGACCTGGGCATTTGCTCAGAAGCTGTCAAACCACCATAATATATTCAGTTTGGAGACCTGGCTTCCCACCTATCATGAGAGTGAAAAAATTTTTTTCTACCCAACATTAAATCCTCCTGGTCTAGAGAATTTTCCCCACTACGAGTGCCGGGGTAATGCAGAGCCCACCTCCAGCACAGACGTCTAACAGGCCAGACACTCACCTTCCCCGCTTCTCTCTCAGCCAACTCACGGCCAGTCAGAGGGTCCCGTGAACTTTCAATCAGAAGCTGGTGATACAGAGAACTGGGGCCCGTGGAGAAGGCATTCCGGTGAGGCCGGCAGCAGTGACAGCAATGCCCGACAGCCAGGGACAGTGAAGGCAGCAGAGGCGATGTCCTCTGGGTGGTGGGGTGTCACAGGCCCTCACTAGTCTGCTGCTCAGACGCGACTCTAGCCTCAGTCCCGGCAGCCACCTTGCCTCCCTCGTCCCAGCTAGTTTTTAAGCCTGGGTCTCCCTAGGGATCCTGTGTGTTCCCCGAAGACCTTTCAACGAATTACTTTTCTTCTCAAATCCGCCAGAGTTGGTTTCTGTTGTTCATAGTCAGGAAGTCTGATGGATATACTAGTTACACGATTCGGGCAAGTCGCTTAACCTCGCTGACCCTCAGCTTCCCTGTCTGTGAAATGGGGATCATACTCCTAGGTCTTTTGTTTATTCACTCAGTGAACATGTAATCCTTGAACATCTACCAGCCACTAGGCACTGTCCAAGCTCTCCTCTATGCAGAGACTTACAGTCTGATGGGAAAGACGGGCACTAAAAAAATTATCACGGAAATAAATTTATTTTCATTGTATAAGATGCTACAACAAATTTAGAGCAGTAGTATTCAAAATAGCCAGAAACAAGGCAAAAGTGTATCACCTGGTGGTGGAGAAAGAAAATGTGGTATATCCATGCAGTCAAGTGTTCCTCGGCCACAAAAGGAAGGAAGTGCTGGCACGTGCTGCAGTGTGGGTGGTCCTTGAAGGCACTGTACTGAGTGAATGGAGGCAGGCCCAAAAGGCCAATATTGCATGACTTCATTTATTTGAAATGTCCAGAATAAGCAAATGTATAAAGACAGAAGGCAGATTAGTGGTGTCCAAGGGCCAGGTGGAAGGGGAAGTAGGGAGTGACTGCTTAAGGGTACAGAGCTTCCGTTTGGGGTGGTGAAAGGGGGCTGAATTAGATAACAGTGATGGCTGCACAAATCCGCGAGTAAAGTAACGACCACTGAACTGCACCCAGTAAAAGGGTCCACTTACGGTATATGGACTATACAGTGATACCTCGGTTCTCGTCGTTAATTCGTTCCCATGAGTGGCAGGCAAGTGACGACTGGTGAAGCGTTTTCTCTCGTGGGGCTGCGTCATGACCCACACAAGTTCCTGCAAGTGCCACGAGTGGCGAGCAAGTGGCGAGTGTGGAAACATTTTTTTTCGTCAAAATGCGACGGGTACCAGCTTTGACAAGCTCTGAAGCCGACGAGTACCGAGGTACCACCGTTTTTCTAAAGAGGGCTCTCATTTTTATTCCATCACTCATCACTGCTTCCCTCCGTGCTGTGCCTTCTTTCTCTCCTAATGCTGAGAGCCCTCCTCAGTGCTGCTAAGAAAGACGGTCTCAGGTATCCCTGGATGCACCTGCTTCTGGCTTGGCAGCCCCATGGGAAAGACGGTCCTTCTCGTCCTTCTCTCAAAGCCTCTCCCGATGAATTCTAGAGAAGACCTGATTGGCCCATGTGCCCTTCTACAGATTAGTCACTGTGTGGGGGGCAGGGACTATGATTGGCTCAACCTAGTTGCCAGGTAGCCCCTGGGGGGAGAGAGGCTGGCACTGTGATTAACAGCCCCACCAGAACCATACAAAAAGAGGGGAATTTTTCCCCAAAGGAAAGGAGAGGTTATTATCGAGAGGTGGGTGGAGATGGTGCGCTTGACAACCAGCATCTGCCTGGCTTCACCGTGATCACTACAGAAGTCAAGCAGTCCCTAAAGAACATTCAAGATAAGACCTGAAGAATACGTGGAAACCAGTGAAATAAAACCCAGAACCTGAGGAAGAATGCTCAGTGCAGGTGGGGGGAAGAAATCACAGGGATAATACACAAGCACCAGCAGCTCTAAACCACTACACAATTCGGCTGTTATTCTGGACCCATGACTCCTGACTCTCAGACTAGGCCACTCTGCTCTGCAGAGCTGGGCTCGGAACCCACCTGCCTCCCGTTGCCTGCAGAAGCTACACCCTCAGAGCCACCACTGCCGGTGAGCAACTCACCGGTTTCTTGAAGACTCCCCGGCTGTTTCATACCACAAGCAAAATAAATAGAGTCCTGTGCTGCATGACGATCTTCAGGTCAACAAGGGGCCACATATATGGACCGTGGTCCCATAAGGTTCCAATGGAGTTGAAGAACTCCTGTGGTCTCGCGATGTCCCAGCCATCCCGACCTGGAGTTCGAGCGGCAGTGACGTCACAGCCGTCCTGAAGTCCTGACGTCCCAGCGAAACACATCACTCACGTGTTTGTGGTGACACGGGCGTAAACAAACCTACGGTGCTGCCAGCAGTGTGAAAGTACAGCACACACAATTATGTACGTACATAATGACAATGAACAACTCTTTCTACTTATAAAAACAAATTGATGCAAAACAGTATGTGTTATGCCATCAGCGGCCTTATCCATCTCATGTTTACCGTGTCTCTTTTAATTGCATCATTTTATCTTGTGCTTAAGTTAATGGCATGTTGTTTTACAAATTTAGTGCAGCCTAAGTGTACATGGTGTGTAAAGTACAATAAATGGTGTACAGTAATGTCCCAGAGCAGCCTCCAGCCATGTAAGCTCCATTCAAGGTAAGTGCCCTATACGGGTGTACCATTTTTATCTTCCATACCATATTTTTACTGTACCTTTTCTATGTTTAGATGTGTCTAGATTTCCAAGTACTTACACTTGTGTTACAATCGCCCACAGTATCCAGTACAGTAGTGTGCTGTACAGGTGTGTGGCCTAGGAGTAATAGGCCATACCACACAGCCTAGGTGTGGAGTAGGCTATGCCATCTCGGTTATGTAAGCACACTGTATGTTCATAAAACAAAGTCACCAATGAACTCCTCAGAAGGTGTCCACCCCCACCATTAAGCAACACATGACTGTCCTGTTTCATGCCTAGTGCTCTAACCGTCTTCCCAAGAAAGAAACCTCCCATAAAAGTTGCAAGCAGAGACTTTTAACAGTCCAGCTCAAGCACATTGCTTGCATTTTGGAACACTCCGCGCAACAGGTTTGTTTCGTTTTAATTTTAGAAAGGGAGAGGAGGAGTTTGCAAGACTGGACTGATACAGATGCATAGATTTTATGGGGCTGGAAGGGAACATAAGAGTCATCTACACGATCGTCTCCAAGGTGGGGAAGTCAAGGAGTCCTGGAAGACTTGAGTGCCTCGGTCAAAGCTACGCAGATGCTCCTGTCCCCTAAGGTGCCCATTTCTGGCTTAATCAGGACCCATCTGGCTGCAAGGGACAGAAGCCAGTGGAAAGTCCACAGGCGGGGCTGGATCGGGGGGCTCAAAGGACGTCATCGGGACACAGTCTCTACTCCTCTATGCCTGGGACTGAAGGGGTCCCTAGGACGTGGGATTGTAGTCTCCAGCATTTATTAAGAAACTACCATGTACTTGCTACTCCACAAACACCTCATTTGACTCTCACAGCCACCCTGTAGCAGGTCCCTGAATTGTAAGTGCCATAACTCCAGGGACCATCTGAGTGTGTGATTGGGAGTGCTGGGTTTCGGGTGGAGGTTTGTGGGTTTTGGTTTTGGTTTTGGTTTTACTTGCTTGTTTGCTTGTTTTGAGGAAATTGTTTTGCTTTGTTTTTTCTTGTGTTTTGGAATTTTTTCTTTTTGTTCTTTCATTCTTATATGTCCAGTGCCTAGCATTGGCTCATGGCAAGTGTTCAACCAAACACTCGTTGAGTGAATGCAAGTTAGTATTATTCTTACTTATGGGAACACGCAAAAGCAAAGACTTGAATGAACTTGCCCGTGACTCTTGCACTGAGCCCAGCCGGTGCCTGATGGGCAAGAGTCACACCTTCTTCATCTTTTTCTCACCAATCGCAGGACCGTGTGTGGCATTCAGTAAGTACCAACTAAAAGCTTGGAAAGGAATAGATAAATGTTTGGTTACTGTGTACCCCAAAGGATTATAACTTGATGACAGCCAGTTGAAAGAAGTAAAGTAACAGCAAAATTTTACTACATATCTATAGATATCAACTTTCTCTTATATAACATAGAAATGATGTAATGTGCTGTAACGCTAGGAAGAAAGTATATTTGCCTTAGTTTCTCACAAAAGAAACGTACAAAAGACTTTTAAAATAGTTCCCTCCTCTTATTTTATATTATTCCTGGAATGACTTCTTCCTGGAAGAATGCATGTAAATCCAACATTGTAGATGAATGGGTTTAAATATTAGAGGGACCCTTGCTTTTTCAAGAAACACCACTACATGTCCTTTGGAAAAATAAAGACTGCTCCAATAAAATGTATAAAAAATGATCATTGTATGCTTCAATAAAATGAATCAGGTCCCAATCTGTTTCACTCAGGGGCCCAGCAGGTTGCAAAACTCTGCTCAAATGGTTTAACTGAAGAGGTTTTAATGAAGGGCTCAGTTACAGAGGTGAGGGCACAGTTAAGGGGAGCCTGCAAGAGAGGAGGGCAGCAGGAAGCTGTTGCTGCCTCCGAGTCTAAGGGACAAGAGGAGGAAAGAGATCTGGCAGAATCCAAAGAGAGCTGAAATCAGGGGAGAGAGCTTGCCTGGCAGGAACTGAAATCGTGGACGGGCTAGGCCTCGGGTGCTGAAGCAAAGAGGGAGAGAGGAAGAAATACTCTGTCTTCACGTCTCTCCTTCTCTGATCTGTTGCAGGTAACGTTCGTTGACCAAAGCCAATGGAAAACCAGAGGACAAGAGAGCCCAGGGTGGGTGGTCTGCAGGGCTCAGCCTCCCTGGAGGATGCTGAGAGTAACCTGCACAATCCACCGCTTTTGCACCCACTCAGCATCCGTGCTGCCCCTCATTTAAATGAGGAGACTCTGACCCCCAACATTATTGAGACACAGAGTCCCATAAACCGCCATGTCATGGTAAGGAGACGTCGGTACAGTCACACTCTCACTCAAAATCCAAATTGTAGCACACCCTTCACACAAGGTAGCAGAAGGGCAAGCAGAAAAAGAAAATTATAATCATTTAGAGAAGACACGCTGTAGTCTACACCACAGTTGCTGGTCATGAGACAAAAATAAAAAATCCTTCTTCCATCACCATCCCACCCTCTTCCTACCCTCAGCCCCTTAAATGCCTAGAATTTTGCTTCCTGTTAGGATGAGTCAACCCTTTATCTCCATAGGACCAGAGCCCTTAGTGACCCTGTACTTACTGAATTGTCACAGTTTCTCACTAACCCTTGTTACTGTATATAAGAGTACCAAGAAGTGACCCAGTGAGTCCTCCGGGCTCTGGACGTGGTTTTCTTGCCTTCCTTGGATAGTGGTAACCTAATTTCCCCTAATAATGAGGATCAGCTGCTCTTCTCCATGCAGTAACCTGCTGTCTGCTTGTTCATTCAGTGGCATGAGGAGCCTCAAATAATAAGGGACAATTTCAGCTTCAACTCGAGTGGCACCACGTCTGTGCTTCCAGGTGGCATTCCAAACCCACAAACCTAGGATTGCAAGGGTGGGAAGCCAAAACGCTCTTCGTGAATTGTTAGGTGTAATATCTAAAGTGAGGTGGGGCTTCTCCCACCTCCCCCCTTGGTTCCAAGACCAGGCTTTCTGGCTATGGGGAAAACAATTTATGTGTATTTACTGAATTCTGGAGCACAGGAGCTCCAAACTTTTAGGATATTATTTCCCGAAGGTCTTTGGATGGTCATTGGAGATTCCGTCAAGCTTCTGAGTGATGGGCTACACAGTAAAACCAGCTAATTTGGTTGGATGTGCTAACCAGCACATCCCCAGCACTAAACTTCTTCTGCCATAAAGTGAGTTCCGTGGTTACTTAGAGGTGATACCGTGCTTGATGCCAAGATAACCAAGGCCCCTTCAGGCCGTACAATGGCAGCTATGTTAATAACCAGTCAGCCATGTCTCCGGTGCTGAGTCATTTGTGTGAAAGAAGAATTTTCTTCCCGAGCTCTAACAGTCCATTCTCTCTATCCTCATTCTCCCCATTGCCCTCATGTAACCCCTTCAGGAGGCAGAATGGTGTCTCAGGAAGAGACCAAGCTTGGAAGTTCTAGATTCAAATTCCAGCTCTGCCAGCTGTGAGCCGTGTGGTGCTAACTACACAGTTTCCCTGTGAATAAAATGGATGTGTTATACCTATCGTGCAGGGTTTGGGGGTGAATTAAATACACAGATAAAAGGCAGGCACACAAATAGGCACTCAAGAAATATGACGGCCTTCCTCCCGCCTTCAAGCAAAAGTCCACACCTAAAACATCAGTCTTATAAATATTTTATAATAAAAGGAGTACCTTAGGGAAATTTATAAAATGCCACCACTTGAACTCTCTTTGGACTTAGCCTTGCTGCCCTAGTATTGCTCATCCCATGGTTTGATAAGCAAAACCTACAGCTCTAAGTCTTTCAGTTCCTCATCTTTTGCTTTCATACATGGATAGACCAACATTCTTTGTTGCTTCAATATTTCCAACTCTGCCAATTTTGTGCAAGCTAAAATCCCCTGTCCGGGCTTGAGTCCAGTCTTCTAAGCAGAGGATTTCTTTGGTAAGTCCTAATACTTAACAAATCATCCTCTCTGGTCTAATTCTACCCTTGGCCCAAGCACACACATAAGCACATGAGACTCAGGGGTTTAGAGGAGTGATGGGTGGAGGAGACATTGTGTGTGTGTGTGTGTGTGTGTGTGTGCGCGCGCGTGTCCCAGTCTCTGAATACCTTTCCCACATGGAAGTTCCACACTGTTGAGATTATTGTTTACAAGCAAGAGAAATCAACCCTGGCTCTCCTAAGCACAAATATTTTCTTGGAAGACTATCAGGGTTCATAGCATCATCACAAGGCTAAAGGAACAGGTGTCGAAAACTGAGGTGGGAACTAAGATAGTCGGAAAAGGCCAGACAGCAAGACCCATGGCAAAGCTGCTGTAGCAGAGACCACCTGGGGTCAATACCCCTCCAACCACGCTGGCCAGGAACACCCTCCAGCAAGGACCCACAACCTCCTGTCACTCCACGGGGAGGGTGTATAGCCTAAGTCACATGGCCTGCCCATAGCTGGACCACAGCAGGGAGCACGAAGGTCAGCTCCCTACAGGTACAGTATTTGGAAGTAAGCCCAATCTTCCACCAAGACACAGCAAGGCATCCCCCCCAATCAGGGGGCTAGCACACACCCATTCATTTTAACAAATGAATGGCAATTTTCATCCTTTAGGCAATTTCATCCTTTGCTTATTTGTTTAAAAGACAGTTTTTTAAATAACTGATTGATAGTAAGAAACTGCACTATGTATGGATAACATACATGCACGTTATAGTTGAGGCACGTGAGAATGGAACGTTTCATTTCACGGTGCAGCACTGTGTGCTGTAGCCACTGGCAGAGAAACAGCATCCTCTTCAAGATGGGCCAGACAGGCGAGGGCAAGAAGAGAGGGTCCTCCTGAATGCTGTTCCCAACGGAGCCCCTGCCTCCTCTCTGGGCAGGCCTGGGCAACGAGGAGGAAGTCCTTCCAGCAGCACAGGCCATCCCCCCTCGGGGGCAGAGGAAGCACAGACTTTGTTCTGTTCCTGGCCCTAAAGCCGGTGAAAGCGAGGCCTCACTCAGAACAAGGAGGCTCTAGTCCTCAGCCTTTATCGTCCCATGCATTTCTTCTCCCACCTCAACCAGAAACTTGAAAGCTCTCCTCGGCCCTTCCCTTTCTTCATCCCTTGCATTTGATTAAGCACCGGGTCCTACAGTGTTTGCCTCTTATGTGTGTGAGTTCATCCCCTCCTCCCAGCCTCAGCTACCCTCTCCTGGCTCTGGCACTCATCATCAACTGCAGCCTGAAAATAGTGGCATCCTCCTAACTTGTCTCCCATCCATCCCCCGTCCTCACCCCGAGATACCCACCAACGGCACAATATCCCCATGTCTTTCCCTGCTTACAGCTCTTCCATGGCGACCGCCACTTCAGAAAAGCTGTGTCACAAGGCTCACAGGGCCCTGTGCCGTCTGCCGCCCCCCACCCCTCTCCATCCCCAGCTCTCCGTACTTCCTGCCTCACAGTCTGCCCTGCACCACACCCCGTGCTCATCCCTTCCTCTTGTCACTGTCCTGCAGGCTCCTCTAGCTGGATGCTGACCCCACTCCCATCTTTGTCTCCATTGGTTTCATCAGTTCCTCCTCATGCTTTAAGACCCAGGTGAAGACCAAGTCCAGGAAGTCTCACCTGCCTATTCCAGCCAGGTTGGATTAGGTGCCTTGTCCTCGTGGGTGTCCCAGCAACCTCTGCGCAAATCTCTGTCACTGCACATGTCAGGGTTTTGGTCCATATGTAAGTCCCTCTCTCTCCTGTGGTCTAACACTCTGAGGGTGAATGTCTGTGTTTGTGGTCCCCGGGACACATTGGAAGAGCACCAGAAACAGCAGAGGTTGATGTGTCCCTGTTGAGACCATGAACACCGTATTTTGCTGTGTATAATGCGCCCCTTTTTGCCCAAATTTCTGAGGGAAAGATAAGGATGCACAGTACACATGGGTAGTACTAATTCTGCATCTATGTAAATGTTTTTAATTCTTTTATTTATGCTATGCGTTAAAAGTGTAACTCTAGAAAGCAATAACAATATCTGTATGTTCAAAAATAAATGATAAAATTCCTTTATGATACAAAAATAAGTATCTAAATATAATTAATTAATTAATTAAATTTAAAAATTAAAACAGAAATATTTTGCCAAAAATGTGGGTATGCATATACACAGCAAAATATGGCAAATGATATTCTATAATAAACTCTACAGCCTGTAAAATGAGTTTTTTACAAAGTACCTTCTTTTTGTTTAGTTGACAGAGTAGGAAAAATCAAATTTATGTTCTATCTCTTCAATATATACATAATTTAAAGACCTTTATTTTAGCAAAGGCTTTTATGGCATACCATTTTTAGCAAAGCAGACATTTCAAAAACTAAAGTATTTCTTAAGTTACTATCAACAGTAAACCCTGGTTGAAAATATTAGGTCCCTTAAGGGACTAAATTTTCTCAGGCAGAATGGGAAAAAAGATGGACGTTCTGTACTTCTTTGTAAATTGCTGTCTTCTTCCTGAAATGAATGTACTGTTGTTTAAAAGAAATCATGGGTTATTTTTATTTTTATTGAATCAGCTAAGACAAACAATAAAATGGTTTTCAGCTTATGGCCCATAATTTCTAGGCTACAACTTAGAAATTCAGTTTCACATACACTGCCAGACATCAGACATATAACAGTGATACAACTATAGACTTTCGTTTTTGAGGGGAAATGATGGACTTAAGACAAGCAGAGATATGCAAACCACCCAAGAAAAAGAACAGGAGAGAACTGTATTTTTCAATGTCCCAATGAAAATGTATAATTACTGTTAATTATCACCCTTCAATCAATAACATCATGGAAGCATACAACCATCCCTACAACAAGTGTGTGTGTGCGTAAATGTAAAACCTGAACAGGTTCAGCGACTTCTCCAGAATTGAACAAATCAGTAGCTGACACATATGAGGAAACACACTTAACATGACTCACAAACCACTTCTCCAGTCACCAGGATTAACAAGTCAAAACACGCAGTGACTACAGTCTGTCAAAATATAACAAGGTGCAGATCTGCATTTGATTTGATGGCCAGGTCAGAACTACAAAGCGCTTGATTGTTCAATTCTGCTATTTCTCTAGGATCCTGTTTGACACTATTCATAGCCTCTCTGGGGACCCAAAGACCTGTTATTGTTTTCCTTTCACTCTTTGGACCAAACTCATTGATGAGGAGACCTAATAAAATACAATCACTGCAATATGTAAATCACAGGATTTGAATTTCACATTGAAATTTACATTTCTCAGAGACATTGGTCAGAACAGCAAGATTCATGGAATATTCTAACCCTTTGGGTTTGATCTCATGGTCCCCAATTCCCAGGACTGCTACTAACTAGCCCTGTGGTCAAATGTCTTTCTTCCTTGGACCTCAGCCTCCTCATGGGTAAAAGGAGGGAGTTGAACTAGGTAACCTCTAAAAGTTTGTTTTGATTTTTAAGCAGACCTTCGGGTAAGTGGTTATACATATCTGAGCCTCAATCTCTTCTTCTGTAAAATGGAGCTAAAAATACCTACTTTGCAAAGCTATGTGAACATTAATGATAAAAAGTGAGTGAACCACCAGATATACAATGTCTGCATGAATTTTAGTCCAAGCTATTTTTGCACATGAGAAATCTCAGCACGAACATTTGCTACTCAGCCATTCAAGGTACCATTCGAGGGACTGCAGATGGGCTTGTTTTAACCAATGTCAGGTGCTAATACAGTATATAAAGCTTTACATGGTTGATAAATTAACATACAGATTTACCATAACAAATTTAACATCCTCATTTTTTAAATGTATGTGATTTTTTTAAAGAAATTGGAAATCGGGGTTACTGATGTAAATATTGTGGCTTCACTCATTTCCCTACATTATACAAAAGTTAGCCATCTTGTCTCCAAATCATTTTTACCACTCATGAAAAGGAAAAAAGAACTTTCATTCAAATTGAACAGTTGGGCTATGAAAGAAGGCAGATTATAGCACAATGTCCTTGACCCTCTCTCAAAAACAGAACCAGGGCCACAGTTGAGGAATACCAAATGATTCTCATTAACGTAATGAGCATATTTTTGGTGACATGTCTGACCGATTCGTGGCAGCCAGAGACCCAAAAATAACACACAGCTGGCAGTTCCTGCTCAAACACACCTAACAGATGTATTTCACACGGTTTCAAGGAGGCACCACCCTACGCAGGCTGGGTGCAAGGTCATATGCAAATTGTTGTGGCATTAAACATGCATTCCTGGTGACAACACTGACAAGTTGAACTTAAGATACTGAATTCCTCCAGCTCTTCCTTCACGAAGTGGCTCCAACTTGGACAGGGCGAGCCAACAAATTGAGTTGATTCTAGCTCCTGCCCCACCCAACAGCTAAAGTTATTTTTAACTTACAACTACTGTTGATAAGTATTTTTTGAGTGCACACACACACATACACACACACACACACACACACACACAAAATACCCTTCCAGAAAGAGAAACTCTGGAAAAACAAAATATCATCACATTTCAGTGAGAAGTAGTCAGTCCCTCCACCAAAGCTATAAGCGAATGTCATTTTGGTTGGGATACAACAAAGCATTTCATATTTTCAGGTTTTCCAGTCCTTTCTACAATTTCTCTAAACAGCCTTATGAGGCAGTGGGCAAACTCAAATTGTACCAAGACTACCTTTGAAAAGTCTAGTGTTTGGAACTGAATAAGGCCCATTTCCATAGTTCAGGTGTAATAAATACTAACTAAGAATATGAAAACTATCCTTTCATTGTACAGTTTGCTCCAATCGATACATTTTCCAATGTCTGGAAATCAGCAGAGCGAGCTATGCTCCATGACCTTAAAAGTTAAAACTGGATGGGGAAGACAGGCAGGGCCTTGAGAAAGTCAAAGATGGAGGTGCCAGCATATTATTTTTTATAATTTATTTATAAATGTATAATTTATAATTTAAATTAATATTTTTATAAATATTACTTTTGCATAAAATAATGATGATTACCATCGGTGTCAGCACTGTTATAGGTACTTTATACATACTATCTCAATAAATCTCCACAACGCCCCTTACAGTCGGTACTATCACTACTCCCATTTCACAAATGAGGGAAATGTGACTCGGAGAGGTTAAGTAACTTGCCCCAGGTCACATGGCTATTTAAGTGGAGGACCATGATTTGAACCCAGTCACCTGGCTCCAGCTGGAATCGGCAGTAGACCTGGGTACCAGCTTGGGTTCCGCCACCTACTAGCTGGGTGTTCTTAAACCGACTATTTAACTTTTCTGAACCTTGGTTTTCTCATCTGTAAAATAGGGATCTTAAAAACCAGCTCACAGGCTTTTATGAAGAGTAACAAACAAAATTATCTTTGTAAAGTGCTTGGTAGAGTTTCCTCAGCATGGCTAGCATCTGCCATCAGGGAAAAAAACACATTAAGCATCACTTTCTAAGTTGCTACCTTCGACCACCTTCCCCATTTGCCTCACCACCTGGTAAGGCACCACTGCTGGAGAATTCGGCTGTGCGGGCAGAATTGGGGGCTGCCAACCCTTCCTTCTCCCCACCTTGCTATGCCCTTAAAAGGAATAAGATACCAATAGGTGAAGACATGGCAAAAACAACATCCCAGGGGAGTTCGACAACATTTATTCAATTATTGATTGGTTGTCATGTACTGAGCACCATGCTAGGCATTATGGTGACCAAATCTCTAAGACACAGTCCAATCTACAAGGAGCTCACAAGGGAGAAGCACTCACAAAAAAATAAAAGAAAATCGAATACCCAGCATGCAATCTAGGCAACCTGCTGCACAAAGCTGTTCCGGAGAGGCAGTGGCTAGCACCCATACTATCGAACTCACGACCACAGTGCCCACACTGTGTGCACTGCTCAAACCACCAGGCCAGGCTGGTCCTCCCCAGTCTGTGCCTCCTGAAAATCTCAGCGTATCCTTCTACCTCTGTGTCTTCAGTCCAAAGCTATGACACACACGTGCTTTTGCGATTCTCGAATGCTCAGCCACGAGAGGGCTTCTATTCACAGAGCCTTTGCAAAGTCAAGCCAACATCTGAGGTGAAGGTGACTGCGCCAGACACGGCCTAGCGCAGTCTTTATCTTGAGGAGCTCAGCATCACAAGTCTTCCTCAAGGAAACCGTGCATTTGAAGAAGTGTCAGGTTAGATTTGCAATGGTGTGAGAAATCTAAAGCTGTCACTTACACTTCAGAAGAAGCCAAAGTTAAGATATGATAGCCACAACGATTTCTTTTCTTTGCGAAGGAAGATAGAGCTGAAGGACTAGAGACAAACATGGAGCCTTCCTGAGATTAGTTCTTAGCCAAAAAGGATTTCCTCCTTGTGCCTGAATTTTAGAAGTTAGTAGAAACTTTCACAGGCTTTCAGTTGCTCTCAGCCTTTATGGTAGTCAGCTACGGACACAACGATGCTGTGTAATGAGGACCACAATAATCTCAGTGACATTCAACAATAAACACTTATTTCTTGCTCACACATTTGTGGGGCAACGGGGATATCTGCTCCATGTGTCCTATCCTAAAACCAAGGCCCAAGGAGCAGTGGCCACCCAGAGTACTCTCTCGCCATAGCATTCGGGAAAACACAATAGGACAAGCCGGCCCAAACAAGAACACATATCATATTCTCTGCACATCACATCCATGAGCATCCCATTGGCCAAAGCAAGTCACATGGCCAAAGCCCATGGCAACAACAGGGAAGTACACATCACTGGGAGGCCATGGGCCCTGTGGATGCGTAACCCTTCCAAAGGGGAGGGAAGAACTGGTACTAATAATCCCATTGCCACACTTTCTAAACTATTTCGAAAGGTAGGCATTAGGCTGTATTCTTTCTTGACAGCTGAGAAAGTTGAGCCTCCAGAATTTAAGTCATGCATCCAGGTTGGATAGGCAGGAGGTTGATCTAGCTGAATTAGAATCCAAATTGTCTGCCTTCTTTGGTTTCTGCAGAGATGTAGCTTACTGGCATGGAACTAGCATGCATCTTTAATAATCATAGCCCCTCGTTATGCTACCTTACAGATTCCAATTCTGTCCAGCAAAAGCCAGACCCCAGTTTGTCTCATCTGTTAGCACGATCATTTGTTTAGGACCTTCTGTGATATTTCTAAAAGCTGATTTTACGATTACTACTAGTAAATTATTTACCTGAGTCAGAGGACTCTGGCAACTTGAAAACAGACTTTATTAAAAACATCTCCTTCCCCCTCCAAGGCACACACAATCTCCCTGCCTGCTCTGAGCCGCAAAGGTGGTGTGGGGCGGTGGAGTGGAAGATCAGGATGGCTGCACAGGGAGGGATCTGGATGGACCAAGCTGGAAGCTAATTCCTGAACAGGGAATTTTCTCTCTGCTCTGCCTGCTGCGTGCCATCTAATGGCCGAATGGCTCAGACTGAAAAGCATCCTCACTGTAAGTCAGGAAGGGCAAGAAGCTGCCTGATGCCAGCGGCCTCCCACATCCTTCCACCTGTTCACACAACAATGGTTATTGAAGGTCTGCCGCCTCTGGGCCGCGCGAAGGTGCTGGATGCACCCTGAACAAGACGGACTACGTAGTTCTCACGGAGTTTACATTCTGCAGAGACAGACAGGTTGTTCCAAAAAAAAAAAAAAAAAAAAAAAGGTGAAAGCAAACAGGGTAATTTCAGATCCTACTAAGCGCGGTGAAGAAACTAACCTTGTGACCCCGGGTAAGACCCAGGCTTAACCGTTCTCTGCGGCCCTAAGGCCCTGGGCTGGCACCCACAGGGCAGTTTGCTCAGGATAGATCAGTCCGGCTGGGGGCGGGGGGGGGTTCTGGGCCCCTCTCCCTTAACCCTCCCCCAAACTAAAACTCTTGCCCTATTATTTCCCAGAAAGGATGAATAGCCCCAAGGATGTCGAACAGAGGGAAGGGGAGGAGTGGACAGCGGTTCTTCACAAAAGCCTAGCCCCCAGCGCCCTGGAGGAGGATCGGACAATGAGCCGGGCTAGGACATCCCTCATTTGCTCCCTGGCGGCGCGTTGCAAGGCCAGGCGCCACGAAGGTCGGCTCTGCTTGCTTAGGGTCCTCAGGGTGGGCTGGGGGCCCGTCCCTGCCGTCTCCACTCCCACGCGGCGGGGCCACACGCCCTCCTAGTTCCTTTGCCAGCACCTCCCCCACCGCCCCCGGGAAAACAGGCCCGATAGCAGAGCCCCGGCCGGTTTATGCAGTTCGGGGTCAGGGTGGGGTGCCGGATTGTCGGATCTCCGTCCAAGAATGGGGTCTAGGCGGTGAGAGGGGTCAGGAGGCCGTGGCGGCCCGGCTCCCAGACGGCTGCTCTGACTACGGGGCTCGATTATGACAGCTCGGGGTTGGAAGGGGAGCTGACCCCCTCCCAGCCCTGCCCCGCAGTGACCCAGACGCCTCTCTGGCCTCTTTCAATTGCACCTCGCCAGCCGGGGAGTTGTGGGAGGACTAGACGCGACTTCCCGAGCGCCGGGCCTTGCTCTCGGGGCGGGGGCAGCTGAGCCCTGGGGGCGGGGAGGGAGCTCAGAGGGGACAAAAGCGTAGGGGCAGCGGCAGCCCGGGCCTCGCAGCGCGGACTCAAGTTTCCACCCGCGCGCGGTTGTGCAACAGCCCAAGGAGCAGGAGCCGCGGGCACCTCGGAAAACAAGCCGAGCCCATAAACAAAGCCACGTGGCCTCGGGGCCCAGGGGGTGGGGTAGGGGCCGGGCTAAGAGCAGGCGGCTCTTCCGGCAACAACCAGCGGCTGCCAGCGGCCCGAGATAAATACTGCGGCCGGGAAAGAGGCGCAGCAGCACACCGCGAGCCCCGCGCGCCCTGCGACCCTCCCCAGCGCAGCGCCCTCTGCCAGCGCGAGCACTCCGCTCAGCACCCCGAAACCTTCAGCCCTACACGCCGGTTCCCTGCAGCCAGCCCCTTCGCGGGCCCCCGCACCCCGAGCGTCCGCCCAGGGCGGCGCGTCCCCGAGGCCGCTGGGCCGGTCGCGACCCTCAGTCTGTCGCGTACGTAGGTGGTGTCCGCTCGCGGTGCCATGCCGTTCCTCGGGCAGGACTGGAGGTCCCCAGGGCAGAGCTGGGTGAAGACGGCCGACGGCTGGAAGCGCTTCCTGGATGAGAAGAGCGGCGGCTTGGTGAGCGACCTCAGCAGGTGAGCGGATCCGCCACCAACTTCCAGCCCCCGCGACAGAGACTCACAATGGTTTCGGGGGCGCGGGGCGGGTGAATCGGGGTCAGGCAAGGTTGCAGTAGGGTGAGGGGGGAGACCGTGACCCGACCCGGGGGATGGGGGTGAAGTGAGTTGTCTGGTTTCTGCAGAGGTCGCCAGAGCACGGGATTCAGGGAATTTGATTTCTCTTGTTCAAGGTCAGAGTCTCCCAGTGGGCACGACTCCTTACAGAACCGCGGGTCCTTCTGAGAACCTGACGGCAAATTGTCCACAAACACTCAAACTTAAGCACACAACTTGAGGGGTCCCCTGCCTTAAGGACACTGGAGTCGCGCGGTTTGCAAGTGTGGGGGGCGCGAGCGAGTGGGCCGCGCGCCTTTCACCGCTAGGGTGGCGGGGCTCCAGGCGCCCAGGCGCTGTGGGGACAGTCGGGTGACGGCATTGGATGCGGTTTCCGCCGGAGCGCCGCCAGGCGCTTCCCACGCACAGGCGACCACAGAGTGGGCAGAGATGATGAGTAACCAGGAAGGGGCGGCCAGATGGCCCTGGGGCACCGGCGCTCGCTTGCCCGGCGGACTTTCGAAGCGGTGGTCTGGAGTGGGATTTGCAGAGCGGGGGAGGAGGGAAGGCAGGAGGATGAACCCCACAAGTCTGCCTTTGGGAGGGCCGAGCATGTGCACCTGTTTCCTCGCTGACGCTTTGGGTTAGTTTGCTTTGTATAGTGAATGCACCCCTATTTCAATTGTGCTCGTCAACGGCAGAAGGCCCACGGGGCTCGGCCGAGCGCCCCCCACCCCCCGGACTCGAGGTCCCGCCTGAGCCCTGTCTGGTGGGAAGTCAGAGGTCCGCTGAGCCGGGAGTCTGCTTGGTTCATTGCACAGCAGCACTGAGTTAGGTGGTCTGGAATCTGTCTGTTCTCAGCGGCTGACCTCCAGCCCCCTGGCGTTCGGCCCAGGTGAGGAGAGCAGTACAAGTGGGTCCAGAGGGGGTCTGCGCAGCCTGGTCACCCGTGGGTGCCTTTACCCTCCCACGTTGGTTAAAACCCCTGCTCCTCACCCCCTTAAACTGACTTCAGTGGAGAGTGTTGTATCAATAACGGCCAGGTTCCCACTTACGGAGACACCCGTGGGCCCTCTTGGCTGACCTCCTGACACTTAAGAAAGTTATGGAGAAAATATGGTTAATTTGGCAGCGTGACCCCCAGAGCCCCCCATCTGTTTGTGATTGGTAAAGCATCAAACTCTTTGTCTTTCAATAGGGAAACAAAACCCAAAAAACATATTTAATCTTGAAGGCCTGGCCAGAAGAGACAAGAACATTGACCTCCATGCCAAAGACACTTGTAGGCAGATCCTGGGCATTCGGGGGAGCACCGCCAAGAATTTTTATTTGTGGAAAATCAGAAAATTGACTGACATAAAAATAAAAAGATCACCTGCTGTCACCAGGCCATTTTTTGGGAACTCAAGTTACCAATTATGTTTAAATGCTTCTGTCCTAGTAGAGTAGAGGTTTCCTTCCATCTCCCTCCTTCCTAAGGAACGATGAGCTAAGATTCTGGTGCTTTATTTCTGTGTAACAGTCCGCATTCTCTCTGGAGAGGTAGGTGCAGCAATGATCTGCTGAGCCGTGTGGCAGTGACTCACCCGCATGTAATTGTAGGTTGCTCCTCAGTGGGAAGCAGACCATCGGGTTCAGCAGGAGAGGACTGGAAATCCAGAGCCTCTGGTTCATGGAAGAATTCCCACTGTACCTGCTCCCGGTATAGCGGTGCCTCGTGGTAGGGCAGACCTGAAGACGGTTTTAACTTAGCAAGAAAGTTTCACCTAGACTGAGATCTGTAGCTTCCCGCCCCTCTTTGTCTCCTTCATGAGTCTCCTTTGCTTCCTCCCATTTCACACCTTCTGAGCTGGAGCTGTCGAATTCACCATCATTATCACAGATGGTGATCAATATAGCGACTGCCTCTGGTTCTTTGATGAGTCAGAGTTTAGGAATCATTTGGCAGCTCCTAGCAAAGCAGCTGGCTGTTTGTTTGTGGAGTCCTGTGTTTTTTTTCCCCCAGCAATTGTAAACAATCCCTTCCTTACTTAGCATGAGAAGTCTGCCAACTTCTCAAAAGCAGTTGGCCTTCTGAGACCTGGGTTTGGAGTCTCAAATATCCCCACTGTTTTCAGTCTGGGTGATGTTCCCCAATGATGTCAGGTTTGGGCCGGGTGCCTGCCTGCTGCACAGGTGAAGCTGAATGCCTCTCCTGTTCAGAGAAAACAAAAGGCAGGCCCTTTCAAAAAGAGGGGGTGGGGGTGTCAAACAGAGGACTACAGAGACACTGTGCACTTCTCTGATTCCACGTACTATCCTGTGAGCTGCCCCGACAAGAGTCAGGGAGGAAGGGTGCCCTTGGAGTGTTTCGGCCTGCGGGCTGGTGTTCAGTGTTGGCCGGGGGCTTGTCTATATAGCCCTCCTGCTCCGGGCTCTGCTGGCCATTCTGTCTGCGATCTGAGGCCCTGGCCTCCTCCAGAGGCTGCATATTACAAAGCCCCCTGCAGCTGAGTGCCACGCAGTGAGATCGATCATGAAGGATCTCAGATAAGCTTAAAGCAGGACCCTTCTCAACATGTTGAAACTACACAACACCGAGAAGGAATGACAGGTGTTAAATTTGGTGGAACAGAATTAAAATGCAAGGGGAGAGCTCCGAATGAGGTGGGGTGATCCAAGAATGCTTCAAGGAAGTGGTGGTGGAGGCACCTGAGACAGGCCTCACCAACAGGCCCCACTCCCTGCCACGCCCCGCCCCCAGCTGAGTCATCTCAGCCACGGGAGACTAGGGCCCCTTCCCTCGGCCCCAGTCCTGCAGTTGAAAAGTCTGACGCTGCTTTCCAGTATAGCTACGGCTGAACCAGGAAGCAGGAAGTTTACCAGGGTACCCTGAATGAGTAGGGCATGAGAAAATAAAAATAATAGGTAAGGTTTTTATGAGTGCTTACTGTGAGCAAAGCACTGGTGCTAAGAGCTTTGTACACTAAGCATTTCTTTTTAACCAAGCAATCCGGGTACTAGACATGTGAGTTTGACAGTTTGGGTATGCATTGGGACAAATTAGCACAGAAATCTCATTGGCCTTAATCTACAACTGAGCCCTCTGGGGCAGCCACAGCTTTCTTAAATGGTGTGATGTTGCAAATGCAATAATAAATAGGGTTTTTCTCCCCTTCCCTCCCTTTATCTCTGCTGCCAAAATGGTCCTACTTTCAAATCTTGCCACTTTTTCTAAAGTGGACTTCAAGTATCTTGGAATGTGTGATGATAGTACAGGGCTGGGAGAGGCCTTTTTTCCTCGTTCTAGGCCTGTGCTTATACAAATCGACATTAGTAAGAAGTGACTACAAAATAGCAACTTACTGGCTGTGATTAAATGTCATGAAAAAAGCAATCTCTTTAAATGGTTTTGCTTTTTAAAAATAAATACATTACAATACATACAGACATGTCACACGTTCCTAGATGGTGGTGGCTTTTCTTGTTTTTTTTTAAAAAAATGTGATTTTCCATTGGCTTTGCATGTCCCTGAAATGGACATAATGGAACTCTCAAAATAGCCTCTCACTGAATATATTATTGCATAAAAGAAAACATAGAAGCAGGCAACATAAAGAAACCCCATAAGCCTCCCTTCCAGGCCCTGCCTCTGGGGTCCAAAACCTAATAGCCAAGCGAAAAGTGCAGGGTTTCGCTTTGGTTGAAGCCTTTCTGCCTTCTGCAGTGAGGCAACACCATCATTTGTGTGGAATTCTTCCAGAACCAGCCTTGGGGACGAGTCTAGCCTTGGGGGTTTAGAGCAGGTTATTGTGGTTTCTGGGAGGAAAGCAGGGGCTCCCATGTTTTTGAGGACTGTTTTCAATTAGGAAAGAATAAAGTGAGATATAAATGTTGACAATTTCTAAGGAAGGGTTACAGTCTGTGGCCCAGGGCTCTGAAAATGTTCTGCTACACCTTACATGGGTGATGGAGAATCAGACGGCTCCATTTGATGGCTCTTTATATGTGGAATTTAGGCTGTAGGGTTTCATTCATGCTGTGTGTGTGTGTGTGTGTGTGTGTGTGTGTGTTTTCTTTAAAAAGAAGCCTTCCTGAGGTATTTTTGCACACAGAGTGTCCCAGCTGCTTTCTAAAGCTGTTCTTGGCCTTAGAACTTCATGGACCGGTCAAATGACCTTCCATTTTTTTTTCCCTTCTCCTCAACGTTGATTGAAATTTCTTAAATTAGCTTTAAGGACTCAGAGTTCTGTCCTGCCCCCCTACCCTGCCTTTTTCTGCCCCTCTTCCGCTGACCTTGGAGCAGATAACCGACTGGTTAGTGGTTTCGGACGCCCATCACTGTGCAAGTGGCCTAGCACACGCCCGTGTGTGGCACAAAGGCTGGCGCAAAGCAGTCGCCCTTGGCCTGCTGAAACAAGCGAGAGAGGACATGTCTGCAGCAACCTCTCTGAAACCTAAAAATATCCCCGAATGAAAAAGAGAAGGCTAAAGATATTAGCAAGCTCGGTAAATGGTATGAAGCAGGGCCCTCCGGGGAAGCTTAACAAATGACTGGTTATCCACCCGGCTTATCCCGAGGGGTCTAGAAACACCACGTAGATTGTTGGTGATACCACGTGCAAGCCTTTCAGCCAGTTACTTATTGTACGTATTGAAGTGCTGCTCCAGAGACTATTGTAGCAACAGGGGACCGGAACTTGCTTGAGACTTGATTTTTTTGTCATTTACAGAGTGTAATTTACACAGTGTCCACAGTTGGAGAAATACAGGTGGGTCTGATCTTACCCTGTAGGTGTATGTCCAGAAAAGATATACATCAAATCACATTTTAAATGCAGCTGAGGAACTCAGAAAATTAAAGGACTCTGATATATTGGTGGCATACATTTTTAAAAACCCAATCTATGTGTTACTAGCTAGCGTTCTAAAACCTGCTTCGCAAATACATGCATCCCCCAGGGGCGCTGGGAGAGTTGGGAGCCCACTTTCTCATCCCACCTCAGTATTTCCCCTGCATCCCTTCTGTGGGAACTCTGCAGACCGACTTGGAAATGACATTGTATAGTGGGCTAGAGCTAGCCAGCACCCCCAGATGATGGCTCAGCCCTCGAGGGAAACGTCCACGTGGCCCCGGGGGAGCCTGTGCACCCCCCAGCGACGCGGTGATTGAGCAGCTGTGTCTTCGCAGCCCTTATGAACTTAGGAATCGTGAGCTCAGCTTGTTTCCGTTGGGACCCAAGGTCTTCGCCTCGCAGCGTGATACCTAGTCCTTTACGTGAAAAACGAAACAACCAGCTCAGTTTATGAAACATCTGCTAAGAGTGGAGTTTACAAGTCGGATTTTTGTAAATGGGATGGTGTTTTAAAGGCTTGGTAGAAGCATGCTAGTTAAAAGCAGGTTGGGTATACTTTCAATAGGAGACTCGTATGGTAGGTGAATTCTGTACCTTTGAAAAGCAGCTCGGGGTGGGTGCTTTTGCAGAATGAGGGCATTGTGTGTTTCAGGGATACCAGCAAGGCACCCTCTCCCACTCCCTCCATTCATCCTTTTTGCTTAAAGTAATATTGCAGCACCCTGCATGGCCTTTAGTGAAAGAGTCCAGCACTGTGTGTCCAATACAAGGGCAGGCACTGTTGAGGATTCAAAAGCAGCAGAAGCCCCCATCCCTGCCTTCCACAGAGATGTGACAATATCTGATCCTCAAAGAGGGACATCTGTGCCTGGATAAACTTCTTGTGAGGGATTTATATCGTTGGGTTTGAGAAGCATGTGTGTTCGTGTTTCATAACAGTGAGTTATTTGGGGAAACAGCTCGTGGTTAAAGTTCGGCTGTGACAGTACATCCCCTCTCGTCTTGCTTTTCCTAGTTACCGCAACAAGGAAGTATACAACAAGGAGAATCTCTTCAACAGTCTGAACTATGACGTTGCAGCCAAGAAGAGAAAGAAGGACATGCTGAACAGCAAGACCAAAACGCAGTGTAAGCCCTTTGTTTTGAACTTAAGAAGAAACTGTCTGAAGGTTGTTATGATTGGTTCTTTGCGGGGAAAAGTAATCACACCTCGCATGTTGGATATCTGCTTCAGTGTTTCCTGTGCCACTGACAGAGGATACTGGGATCTTCGCGCTCAGAAACCTGGCTGTGCATTTTATGAACACAAGACAAATGTGTTCTTTATAGTCTTGTTTATAAGTCAGTTGCTGGTTGGGGAATTTTTTTTTCCTGCTTGTCACTTACACTTGGCATAGTTAATTTGTCTATTTATACAGTGATATGGTCAGCTGAATCCATTCCAACGTGTACTTTTATTTTGAACTGTTTTTGAGGCTTTGGAAATAGATTTCTCCCTCTTTCCTTGTATAAATACCGGTAACATTTCTAGATGCTCTATGTGAGTATTAACAGAGAGCATGAAGTTCCATTAATAGGCAGAAAGCACAGATCTCTAGTTTAACCCATCTGACGGCATGGGTCCCTCATGTTATCTGTTTTGTTTCTACTTTTTATGGCCTTGTATAAGTTGTAGCCTTGGCATATAAAACCAAGTCGTACTCAGGCATTAGGGTATTTTTTCAATTTGGAGCTATCAGACAGTGAATCTGAGTATCAAAGATTTGGAGTGCTTCAGACAGAGTGGACTGTAACTCCAGCATTTATACGCTGCAGAAATAGGCGTTTGCATCCTCCAAGATTGTCAGTAGAGTTTGTTTGTTTGGTTTTTTTGTCGAAACTTTGTACAATTTGGAATGAAAAAGGAACAAGTTTAAAATCTGGGACATGTTAAAGCTGAGTCTTTTTTCTTTTTGTCTCCATAGATTTTCACCAGGAAAAATGGATCTATGTCCACAAAGGAAGCACTAAGGAGGTGAGCACCATCTGTCCATCAAAGAGCGTGCTTGGCTTCACGCCTTCCTGCCCAAGTGGGCAGGGGCGGGGGTGGGGGGACGGGGCAACCGTGTTCTTTCACATCGTGACTGCCTTCTTGGGTGGTGGTGACGAGCAGCCCACCCACTAGCCAGCCATCAGAGTTTGGGGCTCCAGACACAGAGAGAGGCAAAAGTCACTGGGTAGATGCCCCCCCGACAATCATTCAGGAAAGTCATGTACGTAAAAATGTTTATAAAGATGCCCACCTCAAATGTATTATTATAAGGCCCAGCCTTTGCCTCAGGACCATGCCTCTCCTTTTTGTTCTGAGGTCTCTTTAGATTTCAACTCGGCCAAGGCTTAGCCCTGGGAAAGCTGGTCACTCGGGATGGTGGAGGCCGTAGCCCCAGTTCAAAGCGAGACGCCTAGCTAGGCGCAGAAGAGGACAAGGCACCGGAATAGCTGCATTTGTGTGGCACTTTATAAAACCCTTTTGTGTATATTTTCTCTCTGTGCTAACATTTACTTGCTCAACTGGGGTACCAGGCACTAGAACAGAAGGATGGAATTGCTATCACTGTCAGGGGCCTGGGAGAACATCTCGTTCCCTCTGTGACTTGAGGGGGTCCCTGGTGCACCTGAGCCCATCCACGTACTCAGAGCCAAGCTGGGACTATGAGTCAGGGCTCTCTACTCTCAGTTCCTTGTGGGTCTGTAGGTCAAAGATCAGAACTTCTTTTGCTGCTCCCTGAAGCCTTAAAAATGCTTCTGATGGTCACAGTGAGGAAAGCAGTAAAGATGCGAGGCGAGGTGGCCGGCAGACCTGGCAGGTGGGTCCAGTTCTCCTCCCAGGAGTACGCTCCAGCGCCCAGCCACCGTCGTCTCACTCATCACGTATCCCAGCCTCCCCGTGATGAGCAACTGCTTAGGAATTTCCCCCACTGCTGCATGCAGAGAGCAAGGGCCCACGTGGCAGAAGTCACCCATGAGTCACTGGCTGAAGCAGCTGCCAGCTCCACTACCCCAACATCTAGGGCTCTCAGGGGGTTCCCAGGAAAAGTGTGTCATGGCGCAAGAAAGGAGCAGGTGGTTGTGGCTACCTGAGACAGGCATCGGGCTTGTTCAGTGCAGTCCAGGTGGCTTATTCCAGAGTAACCCCTGCACCCCCTCTTCTCACCTTCAGCGCCATGGTTACTGCACACTGGGAGAAGCGTTCAACCGGCTGGACTTCTCAACAGCCATTCTGGATTCCAGAAGATTTAACTATGTCGTACGGGTAAGTCTCAAGAACCCAAAGGCTCACCCAGCCTCTCGTGTTCAGTTGTCTTTTCGGGTTGTCTAGAAGTAGCTTCCCCCAGAGAAGTAACTTTGTAGGACCCTGGGAACTCTGAGGAAAGCCGAAAGGAGACTCCTCAACTTCCCCTCCCTGAACATACTTACATGGATCCTTAGGGTGTTGGTTAGAGCAGCATCGCAATATGCCAATGTTGTGGGTTTGATCCCTGGTCAGGGCACATACAAGTATCAGCCAATAAATGCATGGAGGGGGAGAGCAACAGTTGATCTCTCTCTCCTCCTCTCTCCCTCTTTCCCCTCTCTCTCTCTCTAAAATCAAAAAACTAAAATTTTAAAAAAAGATTTAAAAAGATGTCTCTGAGATTGGCCCCAGCAGACAGGCACTGCCAGTGTACCTCCAGTGAGCCGCTCCCAGCAGCCATGGATAAATGGGAGCATATTGCAGCCAGCAGCAGGCTCTGGCAATGACATTAGCAAGAGAGAATGCAGCAGTAAACAAGCCATAAAGCACCTTGGCTTGTTTTTAAAAACTTCTCTGCACCTCTGATGATTCTCCCTGTCCAATTCCTTGTCCTCCTGCAGCTGACTCGAGGGGACCCCAGTGCATTCTGGGTTTAGACCACAACACTGGATGAGTTCAAAGCACCTCAGTGCTTCTCTCCCATGACTCCCTTCCACCTCCACCCCGTGTGATAACAATATTCAGTCCTGTGTTTACCTGAAGCTTGAAACTACCTGTTTGGGCCAGTTGCCTCCCCTGTGCTTTTAATGAGCTTTAGCAAAATATCAGTAATGAAGATAGTAAAGCAAATAAGTGTAACCATGACTTTCAAGTCAGGGAGCCTTCTTAATTGGCTTATTAGTGTTTCCCCCCACTAAGAAACTTTGTGCGTTTTTGTCAGTGGTTCAACCTGGGAGGTAGCAGCTGGGTTACCAGGGTTTTAGGCTCAGAGGTAGGAGGCAATTTTCCCCGTGTGTGGGTGTTGGTTGGTTTGGTTTTTATTTTCGCCTTGCTGGGTTGCTGTGCTTCTCCATGCCATGCCACTGAGTCAGATGATTGCAAAGCCTTGGCCAGAGTGATGACATTCAGGCCCCCTTGAGGCCTGGATCATTCACCTGTCATATGGGCAGATGCAGGGCTGCCGTCCCAACTGACCTGAATAACACCCAGGCCCCCTCATGGGTTAGAAGCTCTTAGCTGAGCCTGTGACCGCGTGAGCAGATCTGTCCACTCTTCGGGTGAACCCTGTTCCAGTCCAAAAGAGTTGCAAATAGGAGACCGTCTTGATGAAATGTTCATGTCATTCAGTGTGACTCTGCCACCTCAGGGAGGTCACTGCAGCCCGCACCCCAGTCCAGGCTGGTTGGAGACAGGCCCAGGAAGATCTGGAAACTGTTGCTAAGAATATGAATAGTTTCCATCCTCTAGGTGTGAGAGCCAGACACCCAGATCTGGCGTCTTGATTACAAACTGGTCAGCAACAGGGACAGTTTTAGATGGTTCTCCTTCCCACCTGTTATTCCTTTCACAAGAAATAACATTAAAGAAAGGAACAAAGATCGTCACAGCAAAAATCTGTTTCATGCAATCATGTGCATTCTCCTCCTCTCTCCTTTCAATAACCCTACAGAGTGTAGGTTCTTTTATTGTCTCTGTTTAAAGCAATGGAGGTGTACAGCAAGATACAAGGTCTTGTCCAAGGTCACGCAGCTACATAAGTACAAAATAAGGATCTGAACCACGGGCAGTCATAGAGTCCATACTCGTAACTGCGACAATCAGTTCTGTGCAAGCAGGGGACTGACAGTAAAATGTCCTGGGGTCAGGTCCCCAGCTCCACTGCCTTCACTGGCTCAGCCTCCCTAAGACTCAGTTTCCCCCTCTGTAAGAGGGACTTAGAATAATCTCAACCCCACGGGGTGGCCGTGAAACTCAGTCACATGTTCCATGTGGAAATACTCCGCAGACAGACCCGTGGCTATTGTGCAAAGTCGGCTACTGATATTTATTATCACCTCCTTACCAAAATTATCACTGAGTCCCCCTAAAGTACCTTTTAATTTAGCTGATAATGTTTTTCTACTTAAAGAAACAATGATTAACTGGGAAATTTCGCACTTGACTAAGACTCGGCGCAGGGAACTTGTGGCTGTTAGTATCTAATTGCAAACTGCATGGTGAAGGCTTTTGCATGATTTTTAAGTCGGAGCGACTGCTTGTGTGCTTTCAGATTTGTTCAGTTCAGAAGTAGTGGAAAAATAGTTCTGTTTTGGAAAGAACAATCTTCCCCCCACCCCCCTCACTGTGAGAGCCCTCTGTAATTTGAGAAATAATATGTTATTTTTATGAAGAGCTTAAAACATTTTAATGACAACCACCACATTTTGAGGCTTTTCTTCTAAGGAACTCAATACACTTCTCATATATTCTTCTTATCCTTAAACCAACTTTGCAAAGTCGCTTGCCAGTCCGCTCTCCACATCTTACTACTTTGACCTAATGGTTTCTTAATGCTACGACGGTTCCTTAGTTCCAGGAAGAAACTGGACCGATTTTTGAAGGCCTTTAAAAACATTTTTTTTAATCTCTTTAAAGGCAAAGTACATTTTTAAGAAATGTGTTGCATTCCTGCAGGCTGTCATCCCCAGAAAAAATAGACATTCGGAGGGAACGAAAGAAATGGCCAGCACAGCTATGTCAAAACGCTATCATTGTTATCAGTAAGCACAGAACTTTGTGGAATTTGGGGATCACAGACCTTGAATATAACCTGCAGGGGGTTTGTGTGGCATTTGTACCTGAGCTATCCTCAGGCTACACTCATTGCCGCTGCCCCCTCCTCACACGCCCCCGGTGGCTTAAATACGATTTTGACTGTGGGTTTTAATGATGATTTAAAATCTTTAGAGGCCACAACTTACTCAAGTATGAACAGTCATTTTAAAAAATGTGTTTACACCATGCCTCAAGACCAACACATTTTGGAAACTCCCCTGGGGTTGTGGGGCGGGGGCTGGGCTGGTAGTGGTTCCACAGGAGAGAAGGACTGACTATCGCACCCAGGGCACAGGGGTGCCAACAGGGAACGTGAGTCTCCAGTGCACGGGGAGGGTTCACTCTGTGGAGCGATCCTGCCCAGCAGTTCCCGGCCCCAGCTGCCTACCAGAATGGCCCACGAGGCTGGCCACAGAAGCCCACCTCTACGGTGACCGATTTAATTCACTGAAGTGGTGCCCGGGCAGGGCTACTGGAACGTATCTACCAGGTGACCCCAGGGTGTTTCCAAATCTGCAAACCAGCTCGGAAACGCTCGGGGGCCCAGATGTCCATTTTGCACACTAAGTTTTTAACCAAGACACCAAGGTCCGCAGGAGAGGGCTTTAGTGCTTTCTGCCAAGATGGCCTTTGACCGGGTCCTCCCAGCTCTCTGTATGGAATGAGAAAGTCGCCACATGGATAGTAACTACAGATGCCATGTTCAGACCAGGAAAGTCCTGGAGAACCTTAAGTACTGGTTTCCTGACTGGGATGAATGGCCCCCCCACCCCGCCCCATAGCTAGCAGACCAAGGAGGACATACAAAAGCTTGCAAACCTACGCCCTCGTCCCTCTGTAGCAAAGAACTCCACAACCTAAACCAATGTACTTTTTTAACCTTTTTTCTGCATTACCACCCGAAGTCCATTTGAATGTTTCCAGCAAGTTTTGCATTCCTGCCACCCCTAAAAGTCCTTTCCAAAAACATGTTTTAGTTTAAGTTGACGGGCGGTTTGGCAAACAAAGGCTGAAATATGGCACTATGACTCAAGAGCAAACCCAATGCCTTCAATTAAGGGTGTGCTGTTGCCAAGGCCCTAGTGGGCCGTGATGTGCGTGAGCGGCCTGGCCCCTCGGCCACGGTGACCTTGCATTAATTTGGTGCTGCACACACTTGGTGGCCTTCCTTTGATGGATGGCGGCCTGTGCCACTGGAGTCATAAAACTGATGGTATCTTTTTCCGTTGGGACTGAGAAGCTGGGATGAAGGGAGGGTGGCCAACCACCTCAATGGCAATAAAGTCAAAATAGCAGAACCACGAGCCCATCTGAAAACGGCCCGCAGAAATGGTGGGAAATGGCGGGAACCCACTGCAGGGCCCTAACAGGGAGGGCACGGGGCAGGTCTGCTGCTGAACGCTCATTAGGCTGCTAGCGATTTTATAGGACAAAAGTGTGCACCTCTCGGAATTCCTAGCCTTCTCAGTCGCAACAAGCCTCTCGGATGAGCAGATCCTGCAATGCCTGGGTGCCCACCGAAGCGGGGATACTCACAGGCATGAGGATATGAGCACAGCAGGAAGGGAGCGCTTGCAGAAGTGGGCGCTTCCTGGAGAAGTGAGGGGTTGCCCACACAACCACAGAAGTAATGGAGTCATTGCAGAAGTAGCAGGGTTCCCACAGACATGGGGAGAAACGGGGGAGGCCAAGAGACCGGAGAGTGGTTTTTGACCATGGACTCCCAACAGTAAATAACTAATTAAAACATGTGCTGTCCGCGTGTGTGTAGTCATGCATTCGTTTGTAAACCACACCCCTTTAAAAGGTGCTGGTCATGGTGTCTACCCCACCGTGTTGCTATGAGAATTAAACTGAATATAAGCACATAAAATGCTTTCAGACAGTGCTGGGCACATGGTAGGCACTACGCGAGTATCAGTTGTCCCTATTACTATTATCTTTAGGGTCCTATTTAGAAAACACTCAAAAATGAAAATTAAAGATGATATAAGATATAGAAATTGATCTTTTTTTATGATTTTCTTTCCCATCTCACTTTTGGAGACCTCTGGATCCAAGGTGTGCCCATTTTGTATAACATTTTTCTTGAGGACTCAGAATCTAACCACAGGCTCAGAAATATATTTTATGCTAAAAGTCTACCTAGGTTTCTAGGTGAAGTCAGGTGCTCAGTACAGGAGGATATGCTACACTGGACAGGTGAGCGGAGTGTTAAGTGCCAGCTCAGCAGACTTCTCCCCGTTCAAGGAGGAAGGTCCTTAAGAGCACTCGACGCCCTGCTCCGTGTTGCTGTAGTTGAGGGTAAGACAGAGATTTACGTTTCTGTGACCTAGGATCCAGAGGCCCCTGGAATCCACTAAAGGACGAGCTCTCCAATGGCAAGGAGTTGGCAGCATCCCCCTGCTAGGTCCGAGGACATAGCAAATTGCGTGGGGCAAATGTTCTTGCCTCCCTAACTGCTACCTCTGCGTTGACCCCTACCATACACCGAGCATTGCCATAGCCACTTGGGAGTCATAGAAGACCTGGCCACTGCTGGGCAGGAGCTTCTGGGCTACTTTGGGGGAACAGGAGTACTGAAGTGGCACGTTGAGCTTGGTCCTGTTTGGAGGATGGAGAAAGGGGCACTGGAGACCACATCTTGGAAGAGGTCAAACCTGAGTGTCGCCTTCTTTGAAGGATGGCTAGGATTGGGCTAGCTGGAGAGGAAGGTGAAGGGCTTTGTAGGGGCCAACGCCCTGAAGAGACACCTGAGGTGTGAAAGGACAGTGGTGGAAGGGAGTGGCGGTGGGCCAGGGGCTCAGGGCTGCCCACAGGATCATAGGGTAGAGGTGCGGAGTGCGGGAATGAACAAGGAGCCATTTAAGCAGGATTGTTGAGCTGAACAGAGCTACTCGACTGACGCAACGGAGAGGAGGGCACCATTGCAAGTTCAAAAATATCTGGGATGGATGGAAGACAGAGGCAAGTTTCTCTCGGCTGAGGATACAATTAATTCATGTAAACTTGGCCCTCCTTCTTAGGATCTTAACGCCCTCAGTCAGAGAGATGTTTCACTTGCAAATAATATTTACCCAATCTTGACATGCCCGGAGATTATTAATGTAACTGAAATTTTCCCTCTTCCAACCTGTCAGTGTTCAAGCTCAAAGTCAGGCCAAAACTCTCCAGGTTTTTAATTTGTTTTAAATTTTATTTATCCATTGAATAAATAAGGGTCTTGTAAGTACAGAGCACACGGTGCGGGCAGAGGCACTGCCTGATGTAACCAAGGGTTTATTGCAAGAGATACAATCTTCCTGTGGGCACCTGGCTTGGATACTGAGCATGTGAGAAATGGCAAGGGCTTTCTGGAAGCTTCTTTGCTATACTTGATAATCCTGTGGCATGTTTTCCAGTCAGACATAGAATCAAACTGCATGGCCACCATCAACTTGCCACTCTGCATGAATTCAGCCCTGTCATAGGAGATGGAGGGATTTGGGGATAAATTACGATATGTTCTTAATATTCTATGCAAAATAGAGTTAGTCAGGTAATAGACTAGTGGTCAACCTTAGTGTGGTTTTATTTCAAACTAACAGGTAAAACTGCTACTTTTATTTTATTTTATTTTATTGATGCCTCCAAAGCCCCAGTTATTTAGTAGCCCTCTAGATCGAATCTGCTTGCCCTCCTGGAAATTATTTGTGATATGTTTGCATTGTGAGTAATTTACTCCTGGGGCATCGGTATGAGACCAGACCCCGTAAGGAGACCAGCTTGATCGTTCATATCATCCACCCTTGACCTTGATTGTGTCTTTTGACCACCACGAGGGGCCTCCTCCTCTATAATAGGAGGAATCTGGGTATATTGTTTCCCAGGTCCCTTCTACCTATAACACTCCTTGATTCTAATCTAATGCATTATCAAAGAAATGTTGGTTGAATACCTACCATGTTCCAGGTTGAGGCAGAGGGATAAACAAAACAATCCCTTCTATCTTGAGGTTCATATCCCAATTAAATAATCATCAAGTGAGTAAATAAGATCATTTCAGATGTGTGTAAATGGAACAATGAAAAACAATGAAACCATAGACAAAGAGGGCTGCTGGGAGGTTTCCATCCAGGATGGTGGGGGAAGGTCTCTCTGAGCAGGCGACATTGGAGCTGAGACCCGAGGGGTGGGGTGGAGCCAGCGTGTGATGACAGGACAAGGGCAAAGGCTGGGGGGCGGGAATGAGCTGAGCCTGCTCGGGGCCCCAACAACAGTCAGTGTGACTGTGCAAAATGAGGCCTGAGAAGGAGCTAGAACTAGACCCGGGAGGACCTTGCCTTCGTGCTGAGGAGATTGGACTTTTTTCTAAGTGCAAAGGGAAGTCATCTGAGGGTGTCAAGCAGAGAAGTGATGTGAGCTGATTTATTTGCTAAAGATAAGCTGAAGGGAAGGAAATATAGGAAACTGGCTTTTTCTGTGGGTGTCGTGAGCTCGGAGGGGAGTCTCTCTTCTGCCCATTCACCTTCAAACTGTGGTCGACATCCGCTCTGAGATTCACTAGACAGTGTTGCTTGATACTAGAGCTTTCTCCTATTCAGTGTGTCCAAAACGAGCATGAGCCAAAGCGGAGGGGCAGGATGTGGTTTTGGTATGCGGTGACCACCATCCCTTCCTGGTGGCCCAGAACCGCTGCTGTTGCTGCACAGCTCGTCACTGCAAATCACGCCGCACAGCCGACTGCCCACATGGTGATGACACCACGGGCTTCGCCCTCCTTAAACGCAGCCACAGATTACTGGCACCTTGGGTAAAAATTTGCCCAGCAGAAAACAAGCAGCTGCTTCCAAAAAAGACATTTTCCTCTCCTCTCTTTTTTCTCTGGTGTCTAGGGACAAAGAATACCATTGGCTAAGCCACCGGTAAATAGTTTGCTAGATACAATTCTACTCTCCTAGGCACACAGCTCTCTTGACACAGAAATAACATTAATGAATTCTTTCCTCTTGACTATGACTTTCACACAATACTACTCTGCTGGTTGGTTCTGGGCCTATAGCATTACACTGATATGGAAAGCAGACCTAAGTGGTTTAGCCAAGGCAATTGCCCCATCCTAACTAAACATGCTACTAACACTTTCTGGGTGTTATTTCTCCCTTAATGTTAAAAACTAATTACCTGTCGCAAGGTAATATTGATATAAAATTTCCAGACTCTGTTTCCTGGGATGTAACAATATATGGTGCTGCTGCTATTTTTAAAGTAAAGTTTGGCCCTAGATGCAAATTTGATTGGCCTTGAGAAGCTGAGGTTTTGAAGCTATCAAAATACATGTTTTCTGTTAGACATGGCTGGGCTCCAGTTCTGGCTCTGCCACTTACTACTGCTGGTGCGTCTTAGGTGAGTTACTTGACTTCTCTGGGCTGCAGTAGCCTCTTTTGTCGAGAACCCACCCCCAATGGGATGCCATTGGAGGTTAAATGAGTTCACATGTGTAAAGTGCTTAGCACCGTTACTCTCTTGTAACAAACACCCATTATTATTAGCAAAATAAGACTTCATGGTAGATGCACCTATGTAAGTCATAAAATTTATCAACGTTAATTTTTATCAACAGATACAGAGCTATTAACTGGATCCCAAGAATCATAAAAATGACAGAAAGCAACATTAAAATTTGAAAGCACTTAAGCATTTGGTTGACAATACATAAAATTGAAATACAAGAGTTCTAAAAGTCTTTAAACCAGCTGTACTTTACCCTAATTCACTATGCCCCCTCTGGCAATAATTTTACCTGGTAATATTCTCTTTGTTATGATAAAAACTAATAATATTTACTGAATATATTCTTGGTATCAGGCACTGTTATGAGTGCAATGAGTGCTTTATGAACATATTTAATCTTCAGAGCACCTCTGAAATAGGTAGTCTTATCATGTTTTGTAGATGGGGAAACTGAGGCAGGCAGTGTGGCTCTGCAGCCCTCACTCTTGAATTCTATGATATATGCAGCAGAAGTCGGCAAACTATGGCACAAGGGCCAGATATGCACTCCCCCATTTTATGAATAAAGTTTTATTGGAACACAACCACACCTACTCGTTTACATATTATCTACAGCTGCTTTTATACTACAACTGCTGAACTGAGTAGTTGCAACAGAGACCATCTAGCCCAGAAAAATGATAATATTTACTATCTGACCTCTTACAGAAAAAAGTTTGCTAAGCCAGATGTATGCAGTCGTTTTATTTCCAGTTTAAAAATAAAGAAACTGGGGTCCTGGGAGGTTAAATGACTTGCATCATAAACTAGACAGTCAACTCCAGGAGTCGCAGGATCCTGTGTCTGTGTCCCCATATCCATGTCACCTACCACTGGGACAGAGTGGCCACTCAAAAAAACTCTTGCTAAATGAATGACAGTTGTAAAGGTCACCCAGCTGGAGAATCTAGGTCTCCTCCTGACCCCACAGCTGCCGGGAGGTGAAAAGAGGGACTTTCTCCGGAGAGACGGTTAAACACAGGGTAGTTAGCGTGTCATTCGGCTGCCCATGGACACGCTTTTGCTGCTGTATTCCTTCCTCCTCCTCAGAGGTCACCTGAGACTGAGGGGTTTTTCTTTTCCCTCAAATGCATAGGCAGAGCTCTGAGAATGTTCTTGTCCTTCCGACTGGCGCATTTTTAGATGAGATTAAAAGTGACACCGTCAGGAGATGAGAGTCACACGGAATCTGGTTTTGGATGGATTTCGGACTGAGCCCTGCCCGCCCTCCTCCTACCCCCTGACACACCCCCCACCCCCTGATGAGTCACAGTGCACAGCCGCTGCCCTTCCGAGGGCCACTCCAGGCATTGTTTTCTCCCCCCCCCCCCCCCCCCCCCCCCCCCCGTGCTTGGTGCTGGTCATGTGAGGCTCAGGGTATTAATAGACCATCAGCTTGGCCTCCTGAATCTTGTTGTTGGTCCAGGAGATAAATGGAAGGTTTTGCCAATCCCTTTGTGCCATCTTTCACCCCTCTTTCGACTCGCACGTGCTGGTTGGTGACAGAGCCGAGCCAGACAGGCCAAGGGCATCCAGTGTGGCCACTGCCCATGGACGTGGCCTCCGCTTCCAACCTGGGACCACCAGTACTAATCCTAACAAATGAGCCTCAGCCTTTTCTCCCAGCCTTCTCCCAGTCGGATGGCAGCATCGCTGCCTGCATGTGTGAGAAATATATAAAGCCAGGCTGGAAAAGGTTTGGGGGTGTGGGGTTTTTTTTTCCTTTTTTGAACTTAAAGTAAAATTATGCTCAGGAAATTAAAAGTCTGTACGTGGTTTGACAGGCTCCCAAGAGGCTCCGCGGGGACAACATTTTTAAACAAATGCTTTGGAAGCAGAGGTTCTTTGAATTGCTTGGGGCTTGGATCCAAAAGTTTCAGTTCTCCCCTGCAGCCCAAGTTTTAGAATGTTGCTTTGCAAGTTCCCGCCGCCTTGACTCCAGCACCCAGCACTGCGGCCGGCGTCAGACTCAGTGTTTACTGACCTGAAGAATCGCGGGGCTGGGGCCTGGCCGGGAGATGAAGCTGCCTTGGAAAGTGTCCTGGGAGCAGAGAGACTGAAGGCTTAAAATAAAGCAGAGATCTCATTTCTCTAAAGCTAGCTTACTTTTTAAGTGGAAGGCTAGTTCGTTCTTCTAGGGGGCCCAGAGAGTTCTGATAACATTGCTTTCACTTAACGTTCACCTCTTTGGTTCGATGACTCCGAGAAAACATGAAGTGTGTTGAGGAGGGCTCTGCCAAGGCCTCTCACTGCTTGTGGAGCTGTTGGTAAGGTTTAGTTTCTCGAGCCTCACTTTGCTCATCTGCTAAATGGGTCACTCCAGTCTCAAGCTGCCGTTTTCAAAATAGAATCTTTGAATTTTTTAAAATCTTGCCACATCTGTAAAGAACTTTGCTATAGAAGGGACGAAAGACTGGGCTGAGGATGGACCAACTTCAGTTATCTTTATTTCTTCTTACTTGGTGATAATGGGGGTGGTGGGGATGGGATATAATCTCAATGAACTGACTTACATCACCTTTATTGTCCACCTGATTGGTGCCAGCCACTGTGCTCGGGGAAATAGGTGCCCGCCCTCATCTCAAGCTCTCAACAATCTTGAGGACTCTCAGTATTAGTAGTACAGATGAAGACACTGAGGCACCAAGAAATTCAGTTACTTTCCCATAGTCACAGAGATAATAAGCAGTCAAACCAAGACTTGAACCTAAACCTAGAGCTGCAAGGATCCTAGCCCCTTAGTAGAAATAAACACTCTACACCCCTGCATTTCTCTCTCTTCCAGTGACTGGAGTCTTTCCACAGGAAGTTAAGTACAATGAACAGTATACTGAATGCTGCATAAGCAGGAGACATCCTGATAAAAAGGCCACGTCCCTGGAAAGTGCATAGGGATGCTGAACATGAGCTTTAGGTGCCTGGAGAGCAGTCAGTGCCATGGGGGAAGAAGTTCAAGTTGGGGTAGAAGAATTCCTGCTTGGACTGATTCTATGGAACTCAAACGTTTGCAGGTCATAGGAAGTTCTGTTCCCTTCAGAGTCCATCAGTTCCACTCTTGCTGAAGTAGGACAAGCAGAATGAATTAGCCCTGGCTGCAGCCAAACTCTTTATATGTAAAAGAAAAAAGCAATGAAATGTTCAGCCTGATTCCTGGGTTTTGAATTACCCCCATTTGTCTTTCACTTTGAGCATCTGCTTTTTATTGCATTGTGGCCCTGCCTGCTATTTATCTCTCCCCCTCAGTCTGTATCTCCGTGTCATGTGACTCCAAAGCGAAGATTAGAGGAGAAAAAAATATCTCTGTATTCTAAGCCTGGCAACTTCTATTTTTGTCCACAGCTGTTGGAACTGATAGCAAAGTCACAGCTCACATCCCTGAGTGGCATTGCCCAAAAGAACTTTATGAACATTTTGGAAAAAGTGGTTCTGAAAGGTGAGCTCTCTCTCACTCTCTCACCCCTTTTTATAGGCACGGGGACGGACAGATGGATTTTCCAATAGAGCAGACATGTCATTAGATTTAAGGGGATGTGAGTGGATGGAGATGAATGACTCCAGATGCAGCTCCGTAGTGCCAGATCCCGGTTCAGGAGAAGGTACAGCTCGTGCCCATGGCAAAGAGTAGGAGCATCGCCCTCCCACCCTTTCACTGAAATCCTCTCTCCTGCTGTAAGCGTCTCGGCCTCCTCAGTGTAAACACGTGTCCCCACCTAGGCTGCCGAGTCTCTGGATCCCAAATTCCTAGAAACTTGAACCGTGTACAAGGCTGAATAGATTCATCGGCTCTTTGAGCCCGAAGGAACCTTAGGTTGTTGGGTCAACTGTCTCATGAGAGAGAGTGATTTGTCCATAGTCACACAAAGAGTCACCCATACAGGATTAGAATCCCAGCTCCCAGCTCCCATATGCTCCTACCACTGACCACCGAAAAGGGATGACCAGGCAAAAGCAACTGCTTTCAAATCAGGTGAGCCACTGGTGCTGGGGGAACAATGAGGAAGAAAGAGTCTTTGTACAAAACTAGGGAGAGGAGAACAAAGAGGGACCTAGATAATGGAAACTCTACCCAGTAACCTCGAGGGCAGATGCTGGCCAAGTAGAGAAGAAACACCAACGAGAAAGAAAACCATATCCCCAAGGGCAATACCCAGTAACTGGAGCAGAATAGAGAAGAAAGGCCCACTTATACAATGTCAAATGTTCCATAGCCAAACTATTCTTTCTCTTTGTCTTCCCCACCCAAGTCCTGGAAGACCAGCAAAACATCAGACTCATAAGAGAACTACTCCAGACCCTCTACACCTCCTTATGTACACTGGTCCAAAGAGTCGGCAAGTGCGTGCTGGTCGGGAACATCAACATGTGGGTGTACCGGATGGAGACGATTCTCCACTGGCAGCAACAGCTGAACAACATCCAGATCACCAGGGTAAGCGGGACCGCCCAGCCTCGTCCATCCAGGCAGGAAGGGCTTCGGTCCCTTCCTCCACCGGGACACCGGGCTGCCTCGCCAGGGCTCTGTCTCCCCTCTGGTGGTGGAAGAGCCTGGACTGTCCTGATCTGATGCTTGATACTGAGTGCTGGAGGGGGCTTCCAGATAAACAGAGGATGGGAAGGAAAACTTGGCAAAACAGGATCAGAGTATGGGAAATGTGAAACATGGCGGCCAAACCGGAAAGTGGGCTTTGGGGAAGAGGTCGGCCCTACCGCTGACATCCTCAGTGCGATATGCAGGCCTCTCTTCTTCGCCCGTTTCCCCTTAAGGCATGTGTTGTTTGAGCGTCAGGGTGCTGCCTGGCTACCAGGGAGCAGTGATGGCAGTGGCTGGGAGAACGGGCGCCAGCCTTTCAAAAGTATAGTTCCAGTTCTCGACAGTTATGATGAAGGAAGCCTCTGATGAAAGACTATGAACACACGTCAGAAAAGACCTGAGCAATTCTAACTCAAGCCAAAAAAAAAAAAATCCTATATTACCAGCTTCACTACTGTCAGTAGTTTCCTTTAGGTTTGAATTGGCCCTTGGCTCAGGTCCTGTTACCAGGGAGCAGGAGGACAAGGCTCGGAGGCGCTGTGAGCAGGACGCGGGTGCCCTGTCCCAGGACTCATTGACGGACAGGCGCCCTTCAGGCCCATGGAGCACTTGGCTGTCTTATCTAGTCGCTGACCGCGGCTGTTTTAAGTGGTTCTGGGACCCACGCTGATGGAGTTTGGGTCTGCCCTGCCTCTCAAGAAAGTAACATGAAGAAAACCTCTTTGACCCCTTTTAAGTAATGTTTTGACTCTGTAAAGTTTTGAAAACGCAATGTCCTTCCCATTACTGTTAATACCTCCCTGTGCCTTAGTTTCTTAAACTCCGAAACAGAGGCCTCGGAGTTATGTGACTTCCTTAGAGTCATTTAGGCCAACACACACACATGTACATACACACACACGTACACCATGCATAGCACCAGCCCAGGTAATCTTTCAAAAGCTATCTCAATGATCTGACTAGTATAAGAAAACATGAGAATTTCTTATGAACATTTATCTGATTTATTTTAATAATTGATTCCATTCCCATTTCTCGAGTATAGGCATAGTTTGACGCTGTGAATTCGAGACTCAAATTTTCAGCTTATCGCTCCCAGAAAACCCCCTAATACTTTCTCTCCGATTTCTGGCATTCTCTGTAGCTTGGACTTGATATTTACGTTTTTTTCCTAAGCTCAGAAGAGACTTACCCAGCCAGTGATATAAGTGAGGAAGTCCCATTTGTCCCAAAGGCATTCTTCCCTCCAGCAACTTGGGGACGCCGATTTGGATGGCCACACTTGTCTGGAGCTGGCCTCTGTCCCCTCCCCGGCCACACCCGCCCACAGCCCTTGCACACCCGTGAGCTTCCTTCCCCAGAGCCCCTTTTCCTTGGGCCACACACACTCTCGGGAGGTAGCCGTTGTAGTCCCTGTTTATTCATGGGGTGGGACCAGACAAGCCCACTGATTTTCCCCAAGTAACTCAACAGTGAGGCCCAGAGCTACGGCCCGAGCCCTGGGCTCCTTATTCCTAAAATGGCAAAGCTTGCTTAACATCCGTGGTTTCCAAACTTTTTTTCAGCCCAGCTTTCTTCCAACTATGTATTCAGTGATTTGATTTTTGCAAACCTTTGAAATCCCAAGAAATCCCACACAGGACGGATCAAACACTGGAGTTCACCTCACTCTGCTATCGTGCTCCAACTGGACCACACTACTCTCTGCACACTCTAAGCTCCATCCTGGCCCAGGCCTTTTAAACTTGTCACCTCCCCTGACCATCCCGTCTGTTGAAGCCACTGTCATTGCACCCTCTTCAGATCAGGTTTTACCATCTGAAATTATCTCAGATGGGGATGCGCTTTCCTGTCTCCATCCACTGGCTTATCAAGTCCACAAAGAGAGAACATTGCTGTTTTGCTCCCCGCTCTGTTCCCTCCACCTGGCACAGAGCAGGAGGTAGCCCGTAAATTTTACTTGAGCGAGTGAATGATTAAAGGGGAGTTTCCTCCCACCGCCTGCCTGAAGTGCTTGTTCAAAGCCCATAGGAATACAATCAGAAACTATTGCCCCGTGTTATGGATGATGATGATGACAATTTACCAACTGCAGGATTTGGGGCAAGTTATTCAGCCACCGCATGTCTCAATTTCCTCATTTGGAAAATAGGGCAGTAATGTGTACTTCCTAGCCCTGGTGTGAGGTTTAAAAAGCTAATACACGGAAAGCACTTGGCACCGTGCCTGACGTGCTGTAAGTACTGTAAATGCACCAGCTGTTATTATTAAGGGCTCACTCTGTGGCGGACACTCTTCTGAGCCCTTTACATATAGGGTGAGGCAAGAGCAGGTTTCCATCTGTGAGTACACGAAACACAGAGTTTATTCTGACATGATTATTTATTAAATATTGTATCGTTTTCTGCATGAACTTGTAAACCTACTCTTGCCCAGTCTGTGTATTAACTTACCTAATGAATAACTGTAAGTAGGAGCCATTATAACAGGTAATATTTACTGGGCATCACGCTAAGTAAGGACTTCCATGCATCATGTCATCCATTCCCCCCAGCAACACTGTAAGATACGCTTCTCCTCATTTTGTAAATGGCTGAGTAGTTAGGAGTAACCTGGCCAGGGTCTCACCACCATAAGATGTAGCGTGGGTGGGGATTGAACCCCTGTCTGCCGAGCCTGTGCTGGTATTCAGTGCCCTCGTCTCCCTCGCGCCCGCCTGGGCTCTGAGCTGCATGATCTCAGAGCAGGGAGCCCACAGGGCCCTGAAGAGCTGTTCATAGAAAGCCCAGCTCTCCAGAGGGAAAAGCAGAGAGAGAGAGAGAGATGCGAGGGGGGAACTTAATTACTTCAGTCTGGACTGTATTTAAAAAGCTTACTTTTTTAACAGTTTGGACTAAAGAAAAGCACATTATTCTATGAAAATGTTACGGTGACATTTATAGTAATTGCTTTCTAGTTGCCAAAGTTCTATCAGTATCTTGTTTTCCTTCAGAATTTCATAATTCCAGAGAGCCAATTTTTTATTGGCAAAATAATGAATATAAAAAGGATAAAAAAGGAAGAGAACGGGTGTGTACGTGTGGAGCGGGCGGGGATTGCATGGAATCACACTGCTGTGAGCAGAGCAGGCTCTTGAAGCCCGGGGGGCAGGGTACATAGAAAGGATTTTAACCGAACGCTCCATCAGAGGAGCAAGAGTCACTTATTTTTCTCTTAAATGTTAATATTCAAAAAGCAGAAGGCACGCAAGCAGTTAACCATTTATCAGGAGTAAGGGCTCTCTCAGCATGGGGTCTGGGCAAGAATTTTGGAAAAGTTCAGGTTTGAACATTTTAAGAGCGGACTCTGCCAAGTGGACTTTAATAGGAGTTCATATAATAATTGGCCTGGGAGTTTTAACCAAAAAAGTAGACGCTTTGAAGTGCTAGGAACAAAAAGAAAAGCTCGTGGCAGTTTTATTAGCCCCTGTGATCAGCAGCAGATGATAAACGACAAACAGGTCTAGGGCCTTCTGCAGCCCGGCAAAGCCCTGAGTTCTGCAAACAATTGAAAGCTCAGCCCAGCAGCCCGAGCGATAAAAATCGCCAAGTCATACACACGTCTGATGAGTTAGGAGGCTGAAACTGCGCCAGATCTGAGCTTGTTGGAGCTGGAAGGGATCTTCAGAATCTTCTGAACAATTCATTTTGGACCCAGAGAGACTGAGATCTGGACTTCCAAGAGTACCTGTGTGTCCAGACCTACTGTGTGTCCTTCCCATGTCCCTCCCATGCCGCTTCCCATTCTTCTCTGTAGTCCATCCTTCCAGGGCCCCCTGCCACTGCCCACCTTCCCCCTACATGCCTGTCCTGCTTTGCAGGGGACACAAGATGGAATTGCTAAGACTGCGAGTGCCCCCCACCCCCCACCCTGTGAATCCTGTGTGTTCAGGCTTTGATGTGCTCTGAGGGATCAGTGGTCACCGGGGGGCAGTGAGATAGGAGGCTGGGGCAGCAGGCAAGTGGGGGCTGCTCTGTCCAGAGCGGTGAGCCCTCCCAGAAGGTAGCAAATCTCATAACTGAGTGAACTGACTGAAGCAGGAGAATGCAACATGTGCTGCTGGGAGAATCTTCCCGAGTCAAAGTATGAGGCTTTGTGAAACTGGAAAATCTCTCTGGCACCATTGAGCTCCAGCTGGCCCAGCTCTTCTTTGTGGTGATAGCCGTGGGTCCTGTGTCTGCGCTTAGGGCAGGGACAATGGCTGCTTTTGATTTCTGATCAATAAGCCAGCTTGAAGACGGAGGGCATCGGCTGGTGGGTTTGCCCTTCAAGACTTACCATAACCCTTCTCCCCACAGCCTGCCTTCAAAGGCCTCACCTTCACCGACCTGCCCTTGTGCCTACAACTGAACATCATGCAGAGGCTGAGTGACGGGCGAGACCTGGTCAGCCTGGGTCAGGTGGCCCCTAACCTGCACGTGCTCAGCGAGGACCGGCTGCTGTGGAAGAGGCTCTGCCTGTACCACTTCTCCGAGCGGCAGGTCGGTGGGGCCAGCGGACACTCCCTCCCTCTCCCCCTCCTCTGTCCCCACCTTCAAGCTTCCCAGGCGTCCTCTCAGAGCTGGAAGTGTGGGTGCCCAGCCACCGGGGCTTTCTGGTTTGACTGGAAAACAACAGTCCAGGGAGTTCCTAAATAATGTGTGTTTGGGGTTATTTTTTTGGGGGGGGGGCCTGGTTTTGATGGAAAAAAACACACACACATTCTTAACCTATCTACATTTTACAGCTCTCTCAAAAAAAAAAAACCTCACAAATTGATACCAGTCCTTTTTTTTTATAACAAATCAACTTATATTTTTATATTTTGTAACTGAAGTACTTTTACAGATATTATTTCATTTTATTTGAATGACCCAGGGAAGGGTAGATATCATGATGCCCACTTTAAACAAATGAAGAGACTGAGGCCACGAGTGGCTGAGTGACACATCAAAACTAGCGGAGGGGTCGTCTAGTTGAGGAACCTGGCCTTGAATCTGAATTTGGGCCTTCTGATACCAACTCCAGGCCCTTACCCCTCCTCAGGATGCCCCAGGGTTTTTTTTCCAGCCTCTTTATATAGAAGCGTGAATTCAACAAGTTCTGCTCATGAGGCCTGTAATATTTAGACATAAAGTAGAGCCACCGTGCCCAGCAGTTCCCGCATCTCCCTGGAAATGATCACTCAAGTCAGAGCAAGCAAGAGACTAATATTGTTTACTGAGATCACCTAAACTTCAAAGGACCATTCTAATGCAGTTCAGCAGAGGTCACCAGAAAGATGTCACCAGCCACCTGTTTCTTTTCAAGGCTGGTGAAACGCTACCGTTGATCAGAAGATACTTTTTCTATCCTGGCTGTTTTCCCCTAGCTATTGCAGGGTAGAGATGAAAAAGGGGGGGAGGGGAGGGGAGCAGAACAGGACCAGAAAACCACAGACCCCCTTCTTGCTGAACTCTCCTGCAACAACTTTTATTTGATACTTAGATCCGCAAGCGATTAATTCTGTCAGACAAAGGACAGCTGGATTGGAAGAAGATGTATTTTAAACTTGTGCGATGTTACCCACGGAAGGAGCAGTATGGAGACACCCTACAGCTTTGCAAACACTGTCACATCCTTTCCTGGAAGGTATGTGTCTCGGAGGGGGCTGCCACAGACCCCTAGCTCAGACCCCAAGAGCCCATCGGGCCAGCCATTTCGACACCAAGTCCTCTCCAACCCTCACTACCACAACCTCCAGCCAGGGGTGAAGGCGAAACCAATTCTGTCTCCAGGGAGAGAAACTTTCAAAGACCTAATTTCCTTCACCAACCCCCTTAGGTTCATTTTTTGCTACAACCCCCCTACCCCCACCCCCCCAAAAATTCTCCCACCTCTGTGTACAAGTACGCACGTGCCTGCACGTGCACACGGCTCTTTAGCGTTTCCAGAATTTACGGCATTCTTGGCGAGGAATGTTGTTTTGAGGTTGGGCGATGCCTTGCGGTGCTGCAAGCCAACGAGACGCTTTCTGAGAACTCAGACCTGACCTTGATGTTCCTTTGCAGGGCACTGACCACCCGTGCACAGCCAATAACCCAGAGAGCTGCTCCGTCTCCCTCTCCCCCCAGGACTTCATCAACTTGTTCAAGTTCTGAGTCACAGCACATGACAGCACTTCAGAAGGGTTCCCCCGCCGACTGGAGGGCGGGGAGTACAGAGTTCGGACACTTCATTTGTAAATAGTGTACATTTTAAACATTGGCTGGAAGCTTCCGAGATAAGTCACGGAGAGGACATTTGGAAGGGAGAGACGCAGTCGCTGGCTGGGAATCTAAGACTATAGACTTCTCATTAGAATTGGTTTGGAAACGCAGAAATACTGTAAATAAACTATTTTTTTCTAATGATTTGCCAGCAAGACTATAAGGGCAGGCGTTCTGTGTTATAGGGGAAAAATGGAATTCTCTCGAGGTTCCCTGAAACTCCTAGAAATGCAGAAGAAGAGGGCAAAACTCGAATACAAGATAGAGCACGCTTTGTTTACAATGTGAAAATCCGCTTTAAGAAGAAGACGAAAAACTACAGATGAGAAATCCCTGGGCTTTTGGTTTTGATTTTGCGTTAGTTTTAAGAAGGCAAGGAGAGCCACCGTAAACCGCATGGGCGTACGCAGGGCCTTCCCTTACGAAGATACCACACAAGAGTCTACCTCGGAAAGCACAGTGGTCGCTGACAAAGCGCTTGTCCAGGAGGCAGGGTCTGCTTTTCTTGTTTTCTCGTCATATAGAAGGTGATTTAAAACAGGAAGGGGTCTTGAGGTCCGTCCTCATTGTGTTCCTCCCGAGGTGAATGGGGCGGTCTCCGGAGTTGCCTCTCATCTAGAACCATCCCCCAGGACACCTAGACCCTGTTCCCTCTCGTGCTGTCGCTCATCTGGGACAGCATGACATTAATTGAAAACCGTCCCAGAGGGTGTCCTGCCCCAGAAAATCATAGAATGAGTCACCCTGTAGCTGTGAAGACTCTCTTATTCCTGTTGAATGTCCTGGCTTGTCTGCTTCCTGGGGTATCTTCACGGATGAGCAGGAGCCCGTCTCTGCGGACTGCTGGGAGCCAGGGCGCTGATAAAGGCTTGTGAAGCAGGTTTGACGCGTCAGTGAGGCGTTCCACCAGCTGCCGCTCCTCTTGGCGTGTGATGAGCTGAGCAGCCGTCTCTTCTTTGCGTCCCACATCGAAGTGTGGTCAAGCTAGGAGCTAGGGCTCCTTGCGAGGGTGATAAAATAAAGCCTGGAGTTCCAGCCAAATAGGGAACAGAGGTGCTTTGAGTTCACCCCAAACATGCTTTGTACCCAGGGCATCTCGCTTAGGCCATCATCAGCAGGTAACTATGGGGGAGAAAGGAAACCTCAGGATGTAATGAGTTCATTGTCAAATATTCCTGGGAGGGGGTGGGGAGTGTTTTTGTTTTTTACTTTTTATAGAATTTTATTTTGCTTTTCTACAAAAAAAATGTACATATTTTGCTGTTGTATTTGCTTTTTTTTTTTTGTAAATAAAGTTGCCACCCTGCATGTCCTTGGAAAATACATGAAGCCAACTAGGAACTTGGTTCATGTTCACGCTGAGGATCCGTGAATCCTTAGAGGTTGACCTTGGGGTGACCTAAAGAGAGGCAGACAGTTTGGCTGAACAGAAACAAGCCCGGGGACCAGCTAGTGATACCCGGCCTCCTCACGCCCTCCCCTCAACACGCAACTCAAGCACCAGCATTTGGGAGAGAAACCAACTGTTAGTCGGTGCCCCTCACTTTGCAATTGTTTGTGCCTATACCAGGGTTTCTCGATAGTTTTTTTTCACTATCACCCTCCAAGAAGAAATAATTAGGCTGAATTTAAATTCTCCCTAATGAAAAAATTAAATATTAAACAATAAAGTCTCGCTGGGTGAGGTTGAGCTTTGGAGGTCCACAAACCTTTGTAATCCTGAGAGGCGTGTTTTGCCCCCCACCCCCAGTCAAGGTCACATTGAGAATGCAGGGCCTACACTGTGCAATTGAAAAGTTTCCATAACTCGGACAGCTCCTCTCAAATGTCTGTTAAAGATGTGGGATGGAAATTAGGAAGCTTTGACTCTTCAGGGTTAGGTGTTCATGGCCTTCCACTTCTTCCCCCCACCTTGTGACCGCTGCCCCTTCATGTGGATCGAGGAGATGGAAGCTGCTGAGTGCCTTCAGGCTCGCAGTCCCAGCAACGTCACCTGCTCTGGACTACCAGCGCAAAGCCGGCGAGGGTTACACTGTCTGCAGTGCTCATGACTGCCCATCCTGCCCCAGGCAGCTTGCAAGGCGCAGGCTTGGAGAGACCCCTAACCACAAGTGACGGGAGCACTGTTTTCTGAGATGTTTGCTTAGAAGGTGCCTCTGGGCTCGTCCGTCTCCTCCGGCGTCATTGGAGGTGGCGTGTAATGGAGTCCAGGGAAATTTTTAAGGAAAATAAAGCCCCGACATTTGTGGTTTTCTTTCACTGGAAGAGGAGAGTAAGAAGGAAACGGCAAGTGGAGAGGGAGGGGGAAAGGAAGAGAAATGGCATCTCTTTGGAGCTGTGGTTTGTGTGAGGGCATTAGGGACAAGCACAGCGGTCACAGAGCATCTGTGTGGTGCCATGTGGTGGCTGGGAAACGTGGTCAGAGCCTCACACATAAGTAAAAGGAGGTGAAAAGAAAATTCGTGTTCGATGGGCACTAATCATCTGTAGAATGTCTAATGGCAAACCCTCCCAGGACAACTTGATCTAAAAAACAAAAAACATAGGATCCCCGTCTCAGAAATGCTGGTCTAAAAGCCAGAGGGACATGACAATGGAAACTGCTGGATGAGAGAGTAACGCTCCTCTCTTTGCTGTACTGACCCCACCCCAACCCTGTGGTGTAGCATTTGAAACTGATGGCAAATGTGAAATAACGTGGACTTACAGAAAAGGAGTTTTGTCCAGGGCAGTGTGAGCGAATCCACAGGGATGTTATCACGAGGTCCGACTGAGGCTTATGAGCAATGAGCCTAGAGTTTCCTGAGACTGACAATAGCATTTGAGGGCAGGAGAATATGTGAAGTTTAGGATTGTTCACTTTATAGCAGGATCCAGAGGAAAGTCCAATGACATCTTAAACTGCATTGCGTTATGACTTGGCGCTGTTACTTTGAACAGATGGAGCAGTTGCGTGGAAGGGCGAGGGGTAGAAACTTCAGGGTATCAGCTGGGCAGTGACATTTGTTTAGTGACGATCAACTTTAAATTGAAGTGGATCAGAGAAGATACTTTAGACGAGTTGGGTTTATACTACGAAACAACGCAAGAGCAGGCTTCGCTTGGCGAGGGTGAAGAAAGGCGATGAGTATATATTGCACTATGGCCACAGTTCTCATGTGTGCATTCAGAAACTTTCATGACAAGCTTGCTATGAGCAGAGGCTCCGTGTTGCTGTTGTTCTCATGTGGGAGGGGAAGATGAGTTTGGAATTTCATATGTCTGAGCAAGTGCTATGATGTACAAGAAGGTCAGTCATTTCGAGACATGCTCAGCAGGTTATCATCCTTAGCATTCAATACAGTGTTTATCATAAAACATGCACCTGAGTTTATATTCTTCTGCCAGGCAATAGGCCAATAATGTCTTGCTATGCAAACACTATTTTATGTGTGATTTTTTTAACTGTAATTTTTTGTGTGAATTTTTTCTAACTAAAGTATATCATCAGCTTCTATGTTGACATCTGTTGTTGTTTTATTTTTTGCCTTTTTTTTAAATCTGTTTCCAACTCCCTGAGTCTGTGAACCATCCCTTCTGACTGGATACTGGCCTGACATCCTATTAGTGTTTAAACAGACCTCAGAAACACCCTGAACCTCTGGGCAAATGCAGACATGTGGCTCTTTGATATATCTTGGGCCCTTGGTGTCGTCCACAAACAAGATCGCAATTCCTTTAAACTCGACGTTTTCTGTAGATGCTGTCTTCTCTGTCTTGTTAAAGAAAGTGCACCCTCCGTCGTTTTCCAAGGGAGGGGGACTCTTACCCCAGCCCTCCACGCTGCAAGGGCGGCTGGAGATGTTGAAGCCTGGCATTCTCTTTGCCTTTCAAGATGAGGTCATGGATCCAGAACACTCAGGGGACGTGCCTCAGTCGCCCGGGCACCCAGGGGTAGACCTGAGCATAAATAAACCTGGGACTTCCTGAGGCCTTGACTTTGTGCCCCAGCCCCGACCCTTTCTGGTATGGCCAGAGACACATGACACTGACCTGGTTCTTCAAGAGACCTTCAACATGGAAGGCGAGAGTGAGGGTCCAGTGCTGGGCATCTGGCCGCTTTTTCCAAACGTTTCAAGCCCCTGATTTTTCTTAGAGAAATTAAGGAGCCACGTAATATTTTTACAGGCCTCTGATTCTGCCGTCAGTACAGCGTTCTAGTGAGTGTGACCTCTGGCCAGCAAGTAAGCAGCGTGTTTCACAGATTCTTTTTCCCTGGGTACTTAGATGTTATGACAAAAATGGCCCTTAAGACAGACAGTGACTGAGCAGCCAGCATGCTTTCTAGAAACGGAGGTTCTGATGATTACTAAGTGGGTAGTTCCTCTGCCCTTAGACTAAGAGGTACGTTTAATCCAACCCCTCCATCTCCCTGTCCTTGGTACCTACTGTGGACCCCATGCTGTGAGCTTCTGTCCCCATGGAAGTTTGCTCTCTGCCAAACCTCACCTTTACTAAGCAAGGTGGGGGGTTACTCCACGAGGCAGCAAGGAGTGAGGAACCACGATACTCAAGACTTTGTCAGCTGGAGGTTTTTCAAAGTGTCCTTGAACTCACTCAGCAAACAAAACTTCCTGAAAAATCTCTTAAAATGTAGGCCCTGCTCTGTTTGGCCAAAAATGAACGGCTGCTCCAAAATCCTGAACCTCTTGAAATTCCATCTGCTACAGCATTACTTCTGGAGTCTGAACATGACTTTCTCTGTCTTTGAGTACAGAAATGTTTGTTTGATGAGCGATACACAAGTATGTTAAACAGAAGGCTCCAAGCGGTGCTCTACACTTGAGAACTCTTGACGCCATCTTTGTCCTACCAAGTGCCAATCACCCTGGCTAAAGGGGGTCTATTCAAGTCCATGTCCCAAGCTTAGAGGCTTTACTTCTTTAATGAAAAATAGTATAGGGGGTTAAACATTGTAATTAAAGTATAAGGTTAGACCAATTACGCGCAAAGATGTTTATTTAATATTGTGTGAGCTGTCCATCTGTATAAATTATTTGCACACTTTTCTTGCATGATGAACTGACTTTTTTATAGTTGTTTGTACCAGACGGTGGCATATTTTTGTAAAAATTTTTTGACACTGAATTGCAATAAATGGTTTTCCAACAACACACACTGGTGCATTTTTGGTTTGTATCAATTCTAGTTGGCTTTTTTATCATACTGAGTATGTTTCTCTTTTGCCTAGCTAGACTTATAGTCCTTCTCCCAGAAGCTTCTCATTTTTGTAAAATTTCCAAGAACACATAGAAAAAGAAGCTGGCTGCTAAGTACCAACAAGGGTCAATAATACAGCATTATGCTTAAATGGGCTATTTCTGCTCACGGTTTGTATGGTACAAACATTAGGGAATAATAAACTTTGAAGTCAATATCAATGCAGTCACCAACAGACATCTAATGAATAACTATTCTACGCTAGACTCTGTGCAAGGCACTAGGAGTAGGAAGGTGAACAAGACCGATATGGTCCCTGCCATAAGAGAATTTAGGTTCTAGTGAGAAACAAAAAACAAGTCAGAAAAAAATTTAATGTGTAACAAGAGCTATGAAGGGAATAAACAAGGGGCTGAGGTGCGAACCCGCAAGGGGAACCTACTACAGAGAGGCTGGGGGGGGGCTTGCTGGGGTGAGGAGGAGCTGGCCCCAGCAGAATATGGGCGTGAACATTCCAGAAAGAGGACACGGCTTATGCAAGGTTCAGAGCCTGGTCCTGCCAGACAAAGGTCACACTTAACTAATTAATCCCTATCTCAATGTCCTCAACTCCAAAATGGTGATCATTTATTTCTTATGGTTGTGAGGGTCAAGTGAACTATAACATACATAATGTGCTTGAAGCCAGGCACACAACATGAGTTCAATTGATGTCTGCAGTTATGATTCCCTGAGCAAGAAGATTCTGAAAGTGGGGTTAAGACTTGCACTGCATTCCCAGTTGCGTTTCATTTGCTCAGGTGACTTACTCGGGGGTGACTGTCTTACTTGATGCAGTCCCTCTGGAACATACCCCGATCCACTCTCCATGAGAACATCACAGAAAATGTTCATGAGAGATCATTTAACAAAATTTCTACCAGGATCATGAAATTTCACCATTTCTTAAATATCCCATGCATTCTTGTTCAGGCTGTTCCCCTCCCTAGAATGCTGTTTCCTTGCCCCTCTGTCTGGTAAGCATCTGTTGCTCCGAGGCCACCTCCTCACTGAAGCCTCCTCCCGCTGAGTAAATCTCATCTCCCGTAATAGTCTTATTTGTGGCTGTGTCATAGCCTCCAGCACGGTGCCAGACCTGAATGAATTAATACATCCACATATCATATATTTATTAAAAGCTTTTAAAGTCTCAGTTATGACACCATACTTATGTTCAGCTAGAATAAGAATCGGTATGAGTTCATGTGCATAGCTTCTAGGTTAAAAATTAATGGTAGTTGAGCCCTGCTGGTGTGGCTCAGCAGATTGAGTGCCGGCCTGTGAACCAAGGGGTCACTGGTTCAATTCTCAGTCAGGGCACATGCCTGGGTTGTGGGCCAGGTCCCCTGTTGGGGGTGTGCAAGAGGCAACCATTCAAGTATCTCTCACACATTGATGTTCCTCTCCCTCTCTTTCTCCCTCCCCTCCCTCTAAAAATAAATAAAATAAAATTAATAAATTAAATAAATAAATAAATAAAACAATTAATGGTAGTTGATAAAGTAACAAATGTGGAGACCTGGTTTCCATTAAAGTTTCTTTTAAGTTCAAATAAATCTTTACAAACCTAGCAAATTTTCATATAAAATAAGAGGGCTTTCTTTTATTTGATAAACTCAAACTGAATAGTCTGAAGTTCCTTTAAAAAAACAAATCCTTTAACAAACTTAATAAAAATTTCTTTAAAGATTTTTAAGCTGGCCCTGGCTGGTGTGGCTCAGTGCATTGAGTACTGCCCTGCAAACCACGGGGTCGCTGATTCCGTTCTCAGTCAGGGCACGTGCCTGGGTTGCAGGCCAGGTGCCCAGTAGGGGGAGCTTGAGAAGCAACCACACATGGATGCTTCCCTCTCTCCTTCCCTTCCCCTCTCTCTAAAAATAAATTAAAATCTTTTTTAAAAAATTGCCTAAAACTCAAACTACATGTACATTTATTTTAAAAAATATATTTTAAACTGCAATTATAAATCTAATGATGTTGCTTTTTTAATAAGCACTTCAAATACCTGCTCAGAGAAGCAACAACCCTAATAAGCAAAACGTTCCCAAATAGAATTAATAACTTATAAATTTAACAAATTAAGCACAAATATACCTCAAATGCTCTGAAAATCTCTAACATGATAAAATTGGTAAAATTATTATACCTTTCTACCTGAAACCATATGTTACACTGATTGCTTATTTTAAACAGGAATCATAACACCATGTGATAGGCAGTCTGGCTACCAAAGATGTCCATACTCTAATCCCTCTGCCGTGGCATAGAGCGTGGGAAAGGGAAAATGCAGGTGCGGTTAAATCAAGCACTTTGAGATGGGAAGATGATCCTGAACTATCTGGGAGGGCCTAGGGTAATCACAAGAGTCTTTGAAAGTGGAAGAGGGAAGCAGGAGCATTCAAGTGATGCGACAAGAGGAGGACTCATCCTGCCATTGGTCCCCTTGAAGATGGAGGAAGAGGACCATGAACCAAGGAATGAGAGCAACATATAGAATCTAGAAATGGCGAGGCAACAACTTCCCGCTAGGGCCTGCAGAAAGGAATGCGGCCCTGCCGACACTTTGACCTCAGCCCAATGAGACCCATGTTGGACTCTGAACTTCTTGAGAATTTGTGTTGTTTTAAGCTACTAAATTCGTGGTGATTTTTTTTTACAGCAGTAACAGGCAACCAAGTCAGTGAATCTGACAGATTGTCTAAGGCGCCCAGCAACCCATCCCCTACAAAGCTTTAATCTATTCAAATTTCCCTTCAGAAAAATTCCCACTGACCTTTTTGCTGCAGGTCCCCCACCCCAAGCTGACTGAGGGTCTGTCTGCGAATGAAAGGCACAGGTATCTCTTATACCCTAATTCAGCAGCGAGAGTTATTTGGACCACCCAGATGTATGGCCCTGCAAGAGCTAGGCAGGAGAGCAGTTGTAAAGTTGTCTGCTTCCCAGTTTACATGAGGCAGGCACCAATCACAATGATGCCCAAGGAACATCACAGAGAATCGGAATTTCAACTTCTCTCCAATAAGCAATGTTTACGAAGCAGCAGTCAACTAGGCACTGGAACAGCCACTCGGAAGTGTGAGCTCAGTGCTGGCCCTCAGGGAATCCACCGACCTGGTCGGGGGGCTGGAAGGTGCAAGAGAATATGCTGTTACCAACAGCACAAGATCCAAAGTTCCAAGGACCCTAGTGAGGGACAAAGTACCAGAGGACCTCAGAGAGCAAGAACTGAGTTCCTGCTTCTGAAAAGAAGAATAATGTAGGTAAGACACAAACCCTAAACACACTCTTCTTGAATCAGAATGAACAGAGGCCCCTTCCTTGGGATCCAGGAGCTTAAGCACCAGAGACAAGACTTACCATCCAAGCCCACTTGATGGTATCATTAGAGTTCTTTAAACACTCTGGACTTTGGGTAGATTTCCCTTTTGGAAGGAACTGGAGCTCTCTGTGTACCCTGGGTCCCCATGGCTGAGTCCACCAATGTTCTAGAAAACTAACAGAAACCCAAATGAAATCCCAGCCCCTTCGAGGAGCCCTGTCATAGTTACTTTACGTGTCCACTTGCCTAGGCCATGGCTCCCATTCATTTGGTCAAACGCCGACCTAGAGGTTGCTGTGAAGGTATTTTTTAGATGTAATAAACATTTCAATCAATGGACCTTGAGTAAAGCAGACTGCCCTCCAGAATGTGGGTGGGCCTCATCCAACCAATCAGCTGAAACCTTCAGAGGAAAAGATGGAGGTCCCTCCCGGAAAGAATAGATGCAGCCTCCAGACTGCCTCGGGGCTGAAGGCTATGACATCAGTTCTTCCCGGGTCTCCAGCCTGCCTGCTCGCAAATTTCGAACTCGTCAGCCAACAACTGTGTGAGCCAATTTCTTAAAATAAATAAATCTCTGTAGATAAACAGATTTTAAGGACTAGAACTGAGAGAGGGGGAGAGAAGTACTATATATATATTTATAGCTACATACATACTTGATGGGTGACAGATAGACAGATAGATGGACAAACAGGGATACTCATGCTTTTGGTTCTGTTTCTCCAGGGAACCCTATCCGGAGCTCCTAGAAAGAGAACAAGGGCAAGGAAAGAGGCTAGAGGAAGGCTTCCGAGGGCAGGAGGGAAAGAGAGAGAAACCAGAGGAGGGGGCAGGATCTGGTGGCTGCAAGAGGCAGCCAGCCAACTACCACATCCTGAGAAATCACGTTTAGCAGATGCCAAAGAGTCCATCAAAACAGTCTCTCTTAACCCACATGGGAGTGTTTGAGTGGCTCCCTTGCCTTGTATTTTTTTAATCTTGTATTCAATTGTTTGAATGCTATTTAACAATTTCTTAATTTCAAAATTATTCCAAGGAGCCCTATTTCCTTCAAAAAGGCAGCATCACATAGCGATCAAGCAAAGAATCTGAAGCTAACCTGCCTGGGCTCCAACCCCCGCTCTGCCACTTCCCAGCTGTATCAGACACTGTGCCCAACTGGGACATGCCTTAGTCCCTCTACCTGTAAATGGGGCTGATGACAGTGCCTGCATCACAGAATTGCTGTGGGGAGTAATGGAGTTGCTGCATTTTATGTGATTAATACGTTTTGTGTGGTTAGAGCTGTGGTTAACACATAGTAAGCTCTATATAAACATTTCTTATTATGGATCACAAGTCCACTTTCCATTTTGTTTCTGCATTCTGTGCTCTGGGCAGAAAATATGTAGACTTCACTGTCTATAAAGAAAAGCATAATGAATAAGTCAACGCCACCCCACACCCTAACTGTTGAAACCAGTGGTCTCCAACCATCCCATTAGTAAACATTCTTTAAGCATAAATCCAATATATGTACATTTGTTTAGCTATGAAGTATAGGCAGGCACTTTTATCACTAATATTTCAAAGCATAATGAACACACAGGGGACTCATCATCAGTAGCGATGGATATAAATCTGTATTTCAAATAGTGGTGATTATTTTGAACTTGCTGGCCAATTTTGGTTCAGACCTCGTTAGTGTATCATTATTGTTAGCTCACACTGCAGCCAGTGAAGAGGTGAGCGATGGAGAGGATCTGAGAAAGACCCTATAAAATAAACCAGGCGGCAGGATTTGACCTGAAGGTCATCCAGAAAGCCGTTCCCATGGAAGCCTCAGAAAGAGTCACATCAGCTGGTTGGGAGAAAAAAAAAATCTTTTCATGTTTATACCCCAAACAGACACTTCCCAGTAAGCTAGTTTCAATTTACTCAATAATATTCACCTGTGTGCCTGGCACTAGGGCTACTGAGTCGAAAGAGTCATCATATTTGAGGAGCCCACACGTTTATGGGGGAGAGCCAGGCATATAAACCAACAATTTTCATATTCTATTGTCAGGTATACTTGAGTTTCAGCAGAGGTACAATAACTTAACTTACATCGAACAGACTTTTGTTTCAATCTCCTCATCTGTAAAATGGAAAGAATACCAGCACCAACCTCACAGGATGGTTAGTTGGATTAAATGAGCTATTTTATGTAAAACAGTGCTTGGCACAGAGTAAACAGGACATTTGTTAGTGTTCAATACTGTAGTTATTATGGTTATTTTTATATCAAATAGCTAGGCACTGTTCTAAGCAAGCTAAATGCTTGATTATCCCAACATTTCTACAAAATTGGCACTATTTGCTATTCCCAAGTTACAGAATAGGGAAGTGGCTACAGGAAGGATAAGCAGCTGGCCCAGGGCACAGTGGAAGTGGGATTCAAACTTAGACTGTCTGCCCCCACAGCCGGCACCCACTGTGAAGCGTGGGGGTTAAGAGTGGCCAATGTTGCTGGGCACTTCCAGGAATGCAAGGCACAGTACTTTTTTCCAAAACAGCAACTGACAGAACGAAGTCCTAAAATAACTTGCAACCCAAAAAGTCTGGCTCTGAACTTCTTAAAAAACATTTGCATGAATTCTTCACTCCCATCACCGTTAGAAAAGACAAAAACTCATCATGAGTTCCCCGCATGCAGACGTGAACTCGCTGGCTGGTGCCACAGGGGCTCATCCTGACAGGTTGGTCCTCCCACCGGACATTCGGCAATTCAGCGAAGGGCCCGGTTTGGTTTTGGATGCCACAACCTCCAAAGGGGAATTTCAGCCTTGGGCAAAATGTAGCCTTGGGCGAGCCATGCCAGCTTCCAAAAAAGGGATGCGGGTGGTGTGTAATTACAGGCTTGCTGGCCTGGTGGCTGGGGAGAGAAAACACGGGTAATAGCTCCATCTGCCTGTGAAATCCAATCTCTCTCTCTCTAGAAGCCCGAGAAAGCTTCTGGAAAAGGAAGCAGCCAGCCAGGCCCCCTAGCACCACCATTCAAAACATGCATTTTTATTAAATAAACAGAATTTGTCTGCCCCCAAACTGAGCATGACTATGGCCTCGTAAATGATGACATCGGGTCTGGGTAGCATTCTGGTCAATGGAGAGGCTCCTATCAAGTTCCCAGCCCAGAAACCTGCCCCCTCTCCAAACATGTTTTTTAATCAAGAATAGCTAGAGTTCAACTCAAGAAGCATAAAAAAGACTCGTTCACTAACCCATACCTGTGCATCCATCAGGATTCCAGACATGAAAACTATGCTTCTCTTTCAGACCCTAGCAACTTGTGAGCTTCTGTCCACTGTTCTCATGGCAGGCTCGAGGTCCCAGCTTTTTTAATTCTACTGCATTTTATCAACCTTTAGATGGACATTCTTTTCACTTTTAATGTCTTTGAATTCAGGCTTCATCATACAATCCACAGCACCTCAGGTTCAGTGAAACACAGACCCATGATTGAAGCACAAGTAACCCATCGAAGCCCCTCCGCTCTTCCTCCAGTGCTTCCTCTGCCACTAGAGCCTTCGACAACGCTGGCCTGGAGGTCTGCAGGAGGTGCTTAACCTGTCTTCTCACCCCTGGCCTGAACCCCTCCAACATATCCACTTTGCTGCCCAAGAAGTCTGCCCCACACAGTGGTAGGGCCTGGAAGGGAGGGTTACAGGGTGTATATATGTTGCCTGCTTACATGTTTTCTTTTAAGCAATAATATATGTTGAGAGCTCAATTACGTCCATTTCAAGGAAATACAAAACCAATGGAAAATCACAACAGAAAACCATTTTAACAAGAAAAGACACCAACAATCAGCATGTTTCCACACATTAAAAAGTGATACCCATGACCTACCTGTCCAGGTGGCTCAACTGGTTGGAGCGTCATCCCCATACATCAAGAGATTGTGGGTTCGATTCCAGGTCAAGGCATATACCCTAAAGTGTGGGCTCAATCCCCAGATGGGACATGTATGGGAGGCAACTGATGAATGCTTCTCCCTCTCTCTGAAAAAAAATCAATGAATATATCCTCAGGTGAGAATTAAAAAAAAAAATGTAATAAAAAGTAAACATATCAAATCTATATTCATTTTTTTGTCACACAAATTTACTTGGGACTAAATGTTGGTCTGAACAGTAACCTGAAATTTTTTAAGTGTGACCATATTCCTTGTTAAGAGAAGCTAACATAACGCAATGTATGTCTTCAAGTGGCTTTTAAAATATCAGGCGAGCCTGGCTGGTGTGGCTCAAGGGACTGAGTGCTGGACTGAGAACCAAAGGGTTGCCAATTCAATTCCCACTCAGGGCACACGCCTGGGTTGTGGGTCAGGTCCCCCAGTAGGGGGTGCACAAGAGGCAACCACACATTGATGTTTCCTCTCTTTCTCCTTCCCTTCTGCACTCTTTCAAAATAAATAAATAAAATGTGTGTGTGTGTGTGTGTGTGTGTGCACGCGCGCATGCATGTGTATATATATTTTTTTAATCTTGGGGGAAACTTGCATTAACCTTACCAAAGAGCGAATATATTCTTAAGAAAAAAAAAGGTGATCTCCCTTCCTGCCATTGAAATACAGCTTCACAGCATTTATGGAAAAGCTAACAACAAAGACAAAAAAAATCCCATTTCAACGTAGTCATTTTGTGGATGAAGGTAGAAACCTACAATCTTTCCTTCACCACAGCATTTCATATTTAAACCTTCTATTTTTAACCTGATAGACGGATTCATAGCTAATGCTTATGAGATCTGTGTCTAGACAGTTGAGAAAAACAGGAAATGAGTTACATTGTTGTAGCTTAACAGAATTTAACCTTTTGTCTTCTAGTTCCAAACTCTGCTTGCTTTAAAAAAAAAAAAACATAATAATAATAATCCTCTCTCCTGAGAATTTCAGGGCATTTAAGGAACTGTAATCACCCAGGGCCTCTTCGGGGAGCAGAGGTGACTATTTTGGTAGAAAAGGAAATGAGAACATGGGTTTCCTGTGCTTGGACCATGAAACGAATGCAGCCATTTGGAGGAACACGTTTGCTGTCTTCTTCTGAAACGTATGCATGTGCTCGCAGCTGCCTGGGATCGCGTGCTCCCGAAGGGCAGGGACTCAGCTTGGGGAGCTCACTCCCCCTCTGGGAGGGACGCACAGCCTGACGCTGCAGGACTGAAAATGTCCCCCAGACGAGCAAGTGGAGAAGCAGCAGCTGGCATTTATGGAATGCTTTCCATGTGCCAGGCACTGAGCGAAGCATATCACATATATTATCGCCCCCATTTTACCCGCGAAGAAAAGGAAGCACAGAGAAGTGAAGGAACTGCACGAGAGGAGCAGAACTGGCGTTTGAACCCAAATCGATACAGTGATTCTAGAACCTCTGTGCTTGGTCGGAATGCTTTACTTTTGTAGAACTGTTGTGAAGATTAAATGAGCTGATGTACAAGAACAGACTTATCACAGCTGCTAGCCCATAACAAGCATCATAATTCCTGCTGTTATTTGCATGTAGAAGTAAAATAATGCTGTCCTTCAGCATTAAGTAGGTGGTGCTACTCATCCCCCTGTCGTAAGATACACAGTCCTCCGTGCTCCTAAGTAGCTATTGAATTGAAATGGATTGAATAATGACCATGAGGTGTCCTCTCTGACAACCTCGGCTATCTCACTCATAACATAAAACTGAAGGTAAACAAGTACTACTGACTCTGCAGTGTTGTAATGGACCTATTCTCTCTGCTTTTGGAAGATAAACAGAAGCGCACCTTGCAGATACTCATGCATTTATCTTCGAATGAATGTATTCGTCATGGCGTTTAATATTTACACAGATATATATTGCAATAAATGTCTATATTCATATACACACAAATATTTCTTGTCCACTGAGAGGACCTAAAAGCAACGACGTTCCAGCAGCAAGGAGCACTCCTACTGCCCAGATCCTGATTTCTGAATCCACTCTCCAGGGAAAGGAGTTACTGGTCTCTGGAGAAAAGACTGATTCCAAAGTCAGGGCAAGGAAAATGCAAGAGAAGTGTAGAACAAAAAGGAAGTGCCAACAAAAGAAAGCACTCAGAAATGACGGGGCATATTGAAAGGATACAGAAGCCAACCTGATTAAGCTCCCAAATGGGCAATGCTAGACTAATTTGAGCAGCAAAATAAATAATGATGATATTAGATTATAACCATAATAAAATAAATATGCATAAGCCCATTATAACATAAATGAGTGAATAGGGACACCTCTTCCTTACAGAAGAATTCCAATTAAGAATTCCAATGTAGATGGCATGAAGGAAATAGAAAACTATCAATAAGCAAACATCACAGTGATAATTGTTGCAAACAAGAATAACACATAGAATCTAAAGCTAGCAGGTGAACATATGAGAAACAGGATATATCCATAGTTTCAAATTATCGGCCCAAGATATTTGTTAGTCTAAAAAAAAAAGGATAGCACACAGAGGAGAAAGAAACCTGGCAGGCACCACTGTAACCAAGAGGTCAAGATTGTATCACCAGTAATAAAATACATCGATGCTGTGTACCTACTGACGGAGCCCAGGGAAGAACGTGACATTGCTTTTGTGCCCAAACTGCATTACCTCAATTTAAATACAGACAAACCCAAACTGAAGGGCATTCCAGAAGTAACTAACAATTTTTCTTCAAAACTGCCAAGAGCATGAAAATAAATAAATAGGGACAACTAGAAAAAAACTAAGAGAAGGCTAAGTCAGTCTCCTTCTCATAACCAAATTTCATGAGGGACCCATAACTGGATCCTGGATCAGAAAGAGATCAGAAAACTGGCAAATTTAAGTAAGAGCTGCAATATACTTAATAGTATTAAGTATACCAGTATACTTAATATTATAATAGTATAACTTAATAGTGTAATAGTATATACTTAATAGTGCTGCATCTATGTTAATTTCCTGGTTCTGCTCGTCGTACTCTGTAAGATGTTAATATAAAGGGAAGGTGGTGAAGTAATATAATATGGGAACTCTACTGTGTTTGTCGCTTTTTAACTCAAAAATCATTTCAAAAATGGTAAAAAAATTTTAAAGGGACAACTATGTTCACAACCAAGTATTTGTGACTCAGGCAGGACCTGCACATACCAATGATATTAATATAAATATTAATAATGTGACTTCTCAAATTTTTTTTTACTTCCCAACCACCTATAAGGTACCAGGAGCTGAAGCTGGAGCTTCCACTTGTTCTGTCCTTCAGCCTTCACAACATGACGTCATAAAGCGAAGTAACGCGGATGAGGTGTCAAAGTCATGGAAAACAAAGACAGGCTGATACACTGTCACAGACCAGAACGGACTAAAGAGACATGACAACCAAGTGCACTCTGGTGCCCTAAACTGCACTGTGGGATAGGAAAAAAAGGCCATGGATGAAAAAGCTGGTGAACTCCAAGTCAAGTCCCAAGTTTAGCTAACGGTACTATAGCAATGTTGGTTTCTCGGCTTTGACACCAGTGCAATGTTAATATCAGATGTTAACATTAGGGGGAACCAAACTTGGTGAGGGGTGTATGGGAACTCTGCAACATCTTTTCTGTACATCTAAAATGTTCCAAAGTAAAAAGTTTAAAAAAAAAAAAAGGTTGGGCCTACATTATGGAGTGAGAACCCTATAGAGGTAAAAGGACGGTTAACTTCAGCATAAATAATTTGTTCGCAGTAACACTGAACATGACAACAGGGTTTCTCACGTAAACTTGATACACCTCTCGTTGACAGTGAAAACCCTTCGTCACACAGTTAAGAGAAGTTGTGCTGCGGAAACAGCCCATACAAAAGAGACTCCAATTCACACATGCGCATCTGCTCCATTAAAGGGAAATCAAACACCTTGCCAGGCGACTGTTACACAGAGCACTCCGTGAACTCATACACAACCGCCATTGTTCAGCCCACACGAGGGTGCTATTGGATACCTCTGTCTGCTGGCCTGTGACCTGCAAGAGCAATATCTCTTTTTACCCTACTTTCTGTGTTTCCTGAATGGAGCATTGAGGTTATTGAAGCAAAAGAACCTTTAGTTTCAACCAGAGTGGGATGTGTCTGGGAAAACACTGAGAAACAGCCCCATGGAGAGCAGTTTCGGATGAAACACTGAGTCCTTTGGGGACCTGGACAACACCCTCAGCCTGTAAGGCCTCACTCCCTCATCCTCCGAGCCACGAAATGGGTCTATCTCATCAGGTATTCACCCTTAGCAAAGATTAGTGGACATGAAGGGGGTCTGGGCCCATGACAAGAATAAGGTCATAAGCCCTGGCTGGCATAGCTCAGTGGATTGAGCGTGGGCTGTGAACCAAAGTGTCGCAGGTTCAATTCCCAGTCAGGGTACATGCCTGGGTTGCAGGCCATGACCCCCAGCAACCTCACATTGATGTTTCTCTCCCTCTCTCTCTCTCTCTCTCTCTCCCTCCCTCCCTTCCCTCTCTAAAAATAAATAAATAAAATCTTTAGGAAAAAAAGAAAAAAAAAGTGTAAGGTCGCATGGGCCCTGGAGGGCAAGGACAGTGACTCACAGTCCCTTATGCCTCTCTGAACTGCTAGCAGAGGGACGGCAGGCACACAAGTTTTTGTTGATGTTGCTAACAGAACATGAGACTCTGTACAGAAACACACGGAGCAGGGACATGTCCCTTACACACACCTGTACTCCCTGGGCCTGGCTAGGGCCTGTAGAGTAGGCACTCACTCAGTAATCGCTTGCTTGGTGCATAAGTTATATTCACCAACTGCTGCCCCTTGGCATTGATGACACCTTAAGAAAAGGTGTTACTAGGTCTCCATCCAATAGTCTCAAAGTTTTATTTACATTTTTGTGTTTTTATTTTTACCTCTCCATTTCATTCAAAATGGTTATTTGGGCCCTCAAATCTACCTTACAAAAGAAGAATTTCATGAATGTGTTATTATTTTTCCATCAATGAAAAGTAATAATAGGCTCTGGCTGGTGTGGCTCAGTGGATTGAGCACAGGCCTGAAAATCAAAGCATTACGGGTTCGATTCCCAGTCAGGGCACATGCCTGGGCTGCAGGCCAGGTCCCCAGTAGGGGTGCACTAGAGGCAACCACACATTGATGTTTCATTCTCCGTCTTTCTCCATCCCTTTCCCTCTCTCTAAAAGTAAATAAATGAAATCTTAAACAAAAAAAGGAATAATATTTGATGATCTTTGACAAGGTTGCCAATACCACTTAATGGGAAAAGAGCCATCTCTTCAACAAATGGTATTCGAAAAATTGGATATCCACAGGCAAAAGAATAAATTTGGAACCTTATCTTACACCATATACAAAAGTTAACTCAGAATGGATTTGTGACCTAAATATAAGACCTAGAACTACAAAACTCCTGGAAGAACACACAAGAGAAAAGCTTTATGACATTGGACTTGGCAATGGTTTCTTGGATATGACATCAAAATCACAAACAAAAAACACAAAAATAGGCAAATGGGCTATATCAAATCTCAAAATGTTTATGCATCAAAATATACAGTCGACAGAGTGAAAAGGCAACCTATGGAATGGGGAAAATACATGCAAGTCATATCTGATAAGGAAGTAATATGCAGAATATTTAAAGAATACCTACAACTGAAAAATTAAAAAATCAAGTAACCTGACTTAATACTGGTCACAGGATTGGATAGACATTTTTCCAAAGATGATATACAAATGGCCAACAAGCCTATGAAAAGATGTTCAACATCCTTAATCGTCAGGGAGATGCAAGCCAAAACCACATTGAGATATCACCTCACACCCACTCAGATGGCTACTATTTAAAAAAACAACAACCACCACAACAGAGAATAAGTGTTGGCGAGGGTGTACAGAAATTGGAACCCTTGTGCACCGCTGGTGGGACTGTAAAATGCTGCAACCACTGCAGAAAAGAATATGGAAGTTCCTCGGAAAGTTAACAATAGAACTACCGTGTGACCCAGCGATCCTACTTCTGGGTATGAGCACAAAAGAACTGGAATCAGGGTCTCCAAGAGGTGTTTGCCCACCCACGTTCACAGCAGCACCATCCACAAAAACCAAGAGGGGGGAGCAACCCAAATACCCATTGACAGATGAGCGGGTAAACGAAATGTAGTGTATACATACAGCGGAATAGTATTCGGCCTTAAAAATGAAGGAGATCCTGTCAAGTGCTACACAACACGGATGAACCTCGAGGACATTATGCTAAGTGAAATAAGCCGGTCACAAAGGACAAGTACTGTACGGTTCCATTTGTGGGAGGTATCTAAAGTAGTCAAACTCATAGCAACGGGGCTCCCAGGGGCTGGGGGAAGCAGGAAAAGGGATGTTGTTCTTCAAGGGTAAATTGTTTCCATTTTGCAAGATGAAAAGCTTCTGGAGAATTGCTTCAGGTCAATGTGAATATTTACTACTATTGAACTGTATATTTAAAAATGGTTAAGGTAGTAAACACTGTGTTGTTTGTAATAATTAAATAAAACTTGAACTCATTGACAATCAAGAGGAAGGCACAGTTCCTCCCCCGCGACCTTGTTTGGGGCTCATGCCCAGGCCCTTTCCCACCTCATCTGCTGACCTCGTGGCCATTTCCTTGCTCCTGGTCCCTGGCTTCGTGTGTCTGCTTCTCACTCGTAGCCCTTTAATCTGCCTCTTGTACTCACTGGCCTTCTAGCCCTACCTCCCCCTTTCTTCCTTGCCTACAAATTCTACAGGGTTTGGTCTTCTTAAGGAACCCTCTGGAAACCAGATACAAACAGCCAGCCATTAATTTATAAAATCAGACCCTTAGCAATAGTCTATACTCAAGATATTAATGCTGAGTTTAAAGAGACTGCTAAAATACCTAATGCAGAAATTGTTGTATTATTAAAGCACTTTAAAATTACTCCAAATATCAAATGACACTTAGGCCCCATTTCTTTAACAGAGAATCTTATGCTATTATCCTGTACCATTAAATGTGTGATAGAATTTTCATGTAACATCTGGTGGGAATGTAAATTGGTGCAAATCCTTGGAAAAGCAATTGGACAATATGTTTTGAGAACTGTAAAAATAACCATGCCCTTTGACCTATTAACCCCATTCCCAGGAATTTGCTCCAAGGAAATTATACTATAAAAGAAAAAAATGGCTTACGTATAGTTGTTTATTTCCAAGTTATTCCTGTAACTGCTATGTAGACATAATCAAAACATATTTTATTGGTTTTCTCCCAGCTACTCTTAAAATTTATTCAGGTTTTTATTGGGGGAGGGGTGGAGGCAGGGGCAGTAGGAAGAGGAAAGAAGCTTGTCTCCGAGTCTAAATGACAACTGTCGAAGTCTACTGCCTGCTCAGGTCACTTTCACGTAATGACAGTCTGAGGGTCACATCAAGTTCCAAACATGGTCTTCATAGAGTCATTCAATGTGTCGGTCATTATGTTAGTTAACAATTCAGTTTTCACTCCAAAGATTTCTGCCCCTTCTCAGCTCCAGCCTGCAGTTCAGTGAGAGGTGGGGGGTGGAAGGTAACTTGCGTGCAGTCCACTTCCTCCCTCCCGCCACCCTGTGCATGTCCCCTCCCCACTCACTAGCTGCTGTTTTGGATCCCACGTCAAATGGACAGAAAGTGAAGAGATAAGTGGTTGCCTGGAAATACTGTGGTTGGCTTGTGACTGCTCCCGCTGACAGCTGACGCCATGCTCACTTTGCTACTGTACAAACACTTCTAGAGTGTAGTGCTTTTCATGGAATCATTGGGGGTCCCCGTCTTTGGGGACCTCTCCAGTGTTAATTCTCAGGACAAGGGAGAAGCATCTCCTCCCAACCACCACTCTGCTGCTCTTCCCCTCATTCCCAGGCCATCCTCTCCATCCAGACACCCCTGAGCAGGACTTAATTCCTGCCGGAAAGGGATATAAACAGGCTGTGCACCGGTGTACAATTGAATAGAAATTTAAAAGAATGAACTATTGACACACACAACCACATGATGGAAGTCAAGGATGTTATGTGAGTAAGAAAAAAAAAAAGCCAACCTCAAAAGGTTACATACTGCATGATTCCATTACAGAGCACCCTTGAAATGACAGAACGGTAGTGACGGAGAACGGATCAGTGGTTGCCGGGGCACAGAGTTGGCTGGAGTGTCTGCTTGCAAAGGTACAGTGAGAGAGTTTCTTGGTACTTATGGAGCAATTATGTATCCTAACTGTGGCAGTGACCACACAAATCCACACATCTCCCCATGTGATAAAATTTCATGGTAACATATACAAGTGCATGTAAAAATTGGTAAAAAAAAACCCAAGTCAAGTCTGTAGTCTGGTTCACAGTATTGTTTCAATGTCAATATTCTAGTTTTAAAAAAATTTACTAGCTTCAAGATATTGTCTTTGCAGAAAGCTGGGTGAGGGACACACAGGAATTGTATTATTTTTGCAACTGCTTGCAAGTCTTACATAATTTTTAAAAAAGATTCTTTTAAATGGCTCTAACCCAGTTCTCTCTCTCCCGGGGGTGGGGGGGCAACCTTCTCCTCACTGACCCCAACCAACTCAGGGAGGCCAGAACTCAGTTCTGCCCTCTGTGCCCTGCTCTCACGGCCACTCGAGCCAGCTCTCTCTGCCACCAACTGTAGAAACTACTTTTCAAGTTCAATACACGGTCCTCAGGGAGCCTCCATTACCCAGTCAGAGGAGGAGGAGCACCCCAGCCTTTCCCCTGGGGAGCCAGGGAGGAGTCACAACATGCAACGCTCTCTCCAGTGCATCCCCCCGCCCCCGCCCCGGGGCCCCTGCTGAGCACTCAGTCCGGCTGCCCGAGTCCAAGACTTGAGTGGATGCTATGGTCTCTGCCCAGATCTTCCCTCAAGACGGAGGCCCTCATTCCCACTGAGTCTCTCTGGAAATCACTCTAAGTTGAAGAGAGCTACCTCACCCAAGGTCACGTCCCCTTCCCAGGGGCAATGTGCATCCATGATTGGTCCATGTGGACTGATAAAGACCCAGCCTCCTGGCCTCAGGAGGGACAACTCTGCAAGACCATCTCAGCCCCAGACCTAGTGGAGGGTCAGCAGAGGCCTTGTGGGGACCGCACTGAAGTTCGACCAGCCCAGTCCCATTTCCTTCATTCCCCCGCCCCCGGCCCCCTGCAGCTGCTGATCCCCAGACACTCCCAGCTAAACCTCCTGTGCGCAACTCTCCGTCACGGTCTCTTCCTGGGAGCCTGGCCTGTGGCACGGAGTGAGTTCCATACATGATGGTCAGTCTCACCCTCACAGTGGAATCTGATAGCTGTTGAACTGGTGTCCGAGTCCAAACAGAGGGGGAAAAGTCCCACTTAACACCATCTTATATTTATGATACTAACAACCCAAGAGAAATGTATTAATAAATCATGCCAAAGCAGCTTCATGAACTATTAAAGAGCCAGTAAGAATTACAAACATGCAGCAGCAAAGTATTCCAGAAATTAACATTAATGTTAAGAGAACACAAAATTGATTCTGGATTAGAAAAAAAGCAATAAAGGGCATCTTGGGGATATTTGGAGCAGTTTGAACACAGGCTGTGTATTAGATGATATTCTTGCATCAATGTGAAATTTCTTGGACATGATCATAATATTGTCATTAGGCAGAAAAATGTCCTTGTTGGGTAAAGTCTCATAATGTCTGCAACTTGCTTTCAGATGGTTCAGCAAACAACCCTTAGTGATTAAGAGAGGATGACGGAGAGGGAGAGGGAAGGAGGGAGGGAGGGAGAGAGGTGAGGAAGGAGAAGGAGAGAGAGAGTGAGCAAGAGCATTCTTCCCTGCAAAGAGCGAGATTACTCACTCCCTACAGTGATCTCATGCCCATTCCTGTGCTAAATGCTCCCCCTTGTGTACCAGTACAGCAGAATGCAGTCGACGAAATGCATTCTAAAACTCCCCTGCACATGGGAACACAAGACCCCAAGACTTAAAGAAGGCCCTCCAAGTGTGGCATGTTTTAGTGTACTCTTTCCCAACGCCCAACCAACAACACAGTCCCCCAGTTTGCGCTCCACAATATCAGACCTCTGGATCTCAGTGCTGGTGGGGGAAGGGCGTGGTTGGCAAAGGGGTGGGGAGGAGAGTACCTATAGCCTTGCAGATGAAGGGCATAGGCTCTGGGGTCAAATAGCGCTGGGGTGACCTCTCCAGACACCAGCTTTTTCATGAGGGAAGCAGAAATAGTAGTGCCTATATGAGAGGGTAACTGGGAGGATTACATGAGATCATGCAGACTAAAGCACAGCACAGGAAGGGGCCCACGATCTAATTAGGGTTCCATAGGTACTCATCAGCCCTGAGCAGAACGGCTCAGTTGGCTCATTTCCACAGCAGCCTCCCCAGTCCTGACCTCCATCTGCCGGCACGTGGAACCCGTTTTCCTCTGGTCTCCTGTCTCTCCCCTCTGTCAACCCCAACCTGCTACCCACAGTCCAAGGACACTGCAAAATGCTTGTTTTCCCCAAGCCTCCCAGGACCTTGTCACCACGGCCCCCTTTAGCTACAAGATTAAGCCCTAAATCTCATCTGGTGACTCAAGGCTCTCTGGTATTGAAGACATCCGCATGCCTAAGCCAGGCCACCCATCACTGTCCTAGGTGCTCACTTGTAGTCTGCCCTGCCCCTCAGTCTCGAGACCAGCATGAGAAGTGATGCCCAGATTCTGCCTTTTGACTTATTCCAGAGTGTCTGGACTTTCATTTTACGAGGCAGTCTCCGCAGTCAGACCCAGGTTCAAATCCTATTCTTCTGTGCATTGATTACCCTGCTTTGGACAAGTTACCCATACCTGTTTTCCCATATGAAAAAGGGGGATAATAATAATAATAATCCCTACTTCATAAGGTTGTTGTGAGGATTAATAATTTTATATACAACAAGTAGCTTTGAGCAGTGCCTGGTACAAAAGGATTCCCCAATAAATGTTAGCTATCATTTCCTACAAGTTACTTTCTAATTCATAAACGAAATCAAGAGATAACTACTATGCAAAAGAAAGTTTTTTCTCTTTGCATGAGCTCATAGGTTGCCTCCCATACACACCCCAACTGGGATTCAACCTGCAACCCATGGGCCCTGACCAGGAATCGAACCAGCAACCTTTTGGTGCACAGAACAATGCTCTAACCAACTGAGCCACATAGCCAGGGCTCCCCTGTTTCTGTTTTAATACCCACTTTTTCACTCACTTTTTAAACTTTATGAAATATTTAATACATGCAATAGAATATAACGCCAGCTTGGTATAAGAATAAAAATGCCACCCCTTAGCTGAAGAAATATAACCTTCTTCATTTATTTTCACAGCTTTATATTTTCTTCTCCAGCTCTACATAAATCATTTCATCAGTTCCATGGATGAGTCCCTAGGCGGTTTCCAGTCTTTCCTTGTTATCTATCCACAGCGCTACACCGACTTACCCTGTTTGTTCATTACTGTATACATGTGCAGTATATCTGTAAGATCAAGTCCTAAATGGGGAATTAGTAGGTGAAGGGGTATGTTTATAGGTCATTTTTAGGGTTAAATATCTGGATTGCTCTCCACAGAGACTGAACCAAATTGATTTGTTCATTTTTATAAGCTGCCAAGAAGCCTACAAGCTCAATAGCTGGCAAAGTCATTTAAGTAACAGAGCTGAGAGAATGGGAAAGCGCAAGGAATCTCTTTAAAATGACATTTATTGAGTTGTACGCTTGAAACCTGTATAGTTTTTGCAAACCAATGTCACCCTAATAAACTCAATTTTTAAAAAGATGACATTTAAAAAAATAAGCACTATCTTTCTTTTTAACCTTGATAGCAATCACAGAAAACTCCTGCCTTCTCCACTGGTGCTTGGTTTAGGGTCCAAATATTATTCTGGTTTGATTCCTGTAAGGATTGATATTGCTTGGAACTGACCAGAATAATTCTTTCCTGTAATGATGTAATTATTGAATTAAGTCCTGTAATACTTTTTTGCAATTCTGTTTACTTTAAAATGCCTCATGCCTTAGATATTAAAGATGTGTATGTTGGGTTCAAAGTTTTGAAATAAAAATCCCAGCCATATGTAAGTTCACCTGACATTCAAGAGCGTCAGGAACAAGGAGGATGGTTACTCACTGAAGTGTTTATCTGGAAATATAGCCACGGCTGGATTATAGGAAGTTTTGACGTGAAATGTCACAGCCTCTAGCATTTGGCATTGAATACTCATACAACCAAATAGAGTGTGTTCAAGTCATGTACCCAAAGCCGACATTGCTTCCAATCACGAATCGATTTACAGCACAGGGGGCAAACACAAGGCCCGACCCTCCACCTTGTTTTATCTGGCTGGACACCTTGTTTCTACCCGGCGGCAGCACCGAGCTCCTTGCCCCTAGTTAAGGAGTAGTTACATTTATACAGTCCTAAAGTTACATTCATCCCTTTAAAGGCAACCACCGTGAGGCTGATGTGGCCCCTGGTGAAAATGAGTTTGACACCCCTGATTTACAGCAAAAGAAGTGAGCTCATGTGCTGGTGGCAACCCCGGGATTCTCTCTGGCCTTACCATGTGTCCATAACCCAGAGTAGCTGGTCTTCTGGGTGGCAGAACCAAAGGCCCGCTGAGGGCTGAGGCACAGCACCAGCCTCAGAGACACCACCTGGTGATGTGGGAGTTCTGTCCTGTAGGACATGCTCCCAGAATTCATGAGTCTGGGCACCAGGGGATAGACGTGAGGCATCTCTAGCTGCTGCACCTAATGACCTCTCTCCAAACGTCTGCTTCCGTTCTCCGTGTGACTTTGAACCAAAGCCCTTCAGCGGCAAGTAGCAAGAGTGACCTCTGTTACCTGCAGCTGAAGCCCAACTGTTGTGCTTACTCAATCAGCATCTCTCGTGGAGGGGTCTGAGCATCTGCCTTTTTTTTTTTTTTTAACAAGCTCTCCAGTGAATCTTAATTTCACAGAATTTGAAGATTACTGATAACCGTTCTTTGCAGTAACTACAAGGTAGGTTACTTCAGGTGAACATCTTTAAAGGACACTTCATCCAGGCCACGAGGGAGCTGGATGCCCCACTCCTGCCCCACCTCTCATTGGTGATGGGAATTAGATTATGGAATTTGGGGACTGGGTAAAATGAACGATGGCAGCTGGCCCTAGAGTAGGATTACCTGGATTCAAATCCTGCCTCACTAGCTCTGCGGCTTTGGGTGAG